>NC_133122.1:85528984-85862378 GCF_033568475.1 Henckelia pumila
ATATTTATAAGCTTGAGTTTACTTTTTCTCCTCCACTTCTTCTTCCCAATTCGTTCTCCTCCATTGAAGAACCAACGTGAAGTTCCAAGCTTTCAGATTTATTCCCGAGCTCGATCCGTCTGTTAGAATTTAATTTTGAAGGAAGTTTAGCAATCACGACATCGAAGGCTCCGTTCTACAGTAAGTTTTCCTTCGATCCAATATATCTCATTTTTGGGATGGTTTTAGAATTGAATGAATTTTGGATATGTCGTACATGAGCTAGCATGTATCGTTTATTTGAAGTCGGTTTTGAAAAAGAACATCGTTCGGAATTGTTATGATTTTTGGAAGCATAATTCGAAAATGTTGTTTTTGGGATTTGATGGAATTGGATGGATATGAATAAATTATGGTGGTTTGGAGTTATTTAGATTGATATTTTGATGTATGTGATTTTGGATAGTTGAATTTATAGTCGTTATGTCGTCGGTTTGAGATTCCAGATTTTAGGAGTTGGAACTAAGTCTTTGAATGGACTTAAATTGGTTTAATTGATATTGAATGTTATTATATCCGTACAGATTTGACTGAAGATGTGGAGTTCAGAGTTTGAAGAATTCGAATCATCGAAGAATTGATTGAGGTTTGGTATTGAGTTGATCTCATTCTTGGAATTGAGTTGTATGAATTTTTATTGGAATTCTTGTTATTGTAGCTTGATCGGAATTGGAAGTTACTTAGAATCAAGAAAGGTAAATGATGACTTCGGAATAGAATAGGACGATTAACTCGAATCCAGAATGATTCGAGTGTCCAAGGAAAAATCATATACTTGCATGCTAATTGAAGAATATGTTTTTTTTGTTCATTTGAATTACACTTGCATTCATATTGAGCCTATTTTGTTGTTTTGGAAGGCATGAAGGCCCAAGATAATTAGACGTTCTGGGATTATTGTCGAGTGGCATTGGTGGGCGATTTACTACCATTTGTCGATCAACTCTCTATTGAATGCCCCAAAGTTTAGAGGATTGAATTATGCACCTTCAACCTCGATCGGGAGAGTCGATGTTGTGTGATATTTTGTCCTCGGGATCCCAAACGAAACAGCGAATCGTTTCCTGGAATTATTAGATTTGAGAACCCGATTTTAAAGACATGTGTTGCATTATATTACATCTTGAATCATGTTGTTATGATTTGAGTATTGGAATTGATTTAGATTGCGTGGACTATTTTGTCTATATATATATATATATCAAGATTTGATATATTAATTGGATTATATGGTTTGTCTCTTTTACTGAGAAATTGTATTCTCACCGGATTATCCGGCTGTTGCTTTGTTTGTGTGTGTACTTGGCAACAGGTGGGGCAGGATCGAGTTAGAGAAGACTTGGTTAGCGTTGAGATCAAGGAATAGAAGTGTGACTCGGTTTAGAAGTCAAAGCAGCATGTCAATCTAGTTTATATTTTGAAGAATGTTAGAACTCGAACTTGTTGATGTTTGTAGTTTCTAATAGTCGTATATCGTGGATTGAATGTTGTCATTGCATGTATTATGTACTTGGATATATTTTGGATGTATTGAATTTGATCTTTGACAAGTTTTCAGCTGTATATTTAGCTCTGTTCTGTCATCGCTCGATCGGTAAGATTTAACCGATCAAGCTATGGTCATTTTGCTAAGTTTCTATTTTTGGAAAAAGGGTGCCCGCTCGGTCGGTTGAATGTAACCGATCGAGCGGTGCAAGAATTCTTCGGGCAGAGAGTTTGCAATTATTTGCGCGCTCGATATGTTGATTTCTATTGATCGACCGAGGCCCTTCTTTTAAAATAAATAAATAAATAAAATAAAAATCATATTCTTTTAACCTTGGTTCTTGTTTGCTTAGTGTACGTTAAACCCGAGGTTAGATGTTTAGAATCGAGGCCTCATAATCACTCTTTTGAGTCATCATTCATAATATATTCTGATGAATCTAGAACACCGATGATGCCAGCTTGGTATCTATTACCCCTATAAATATACCAGTTTGAATTGTGAACTTACCAATATGTCCTCATCATTTTAAGTATTTTTCTAATAATTTTTCGACTTCATGGTCTTTCCCACCTCCACCACTATAGCTTGGCAGACCATTAATTCATTGACATTTATTTGGTCTCTTTCTTTGTTTTATCTATTTGTATTCTCCTCTTCCCAAACTCTCAAATAAGACAAGAACAACAAACATTTGACTGTCCATTGCAATTCCATCGATACGCTTGCTCCATATCCGTCGTCTTGAATTCTAGGGACACATCCTACCTCGCTGCCATGAGTTATTTTTTTAGACATGGACATTATACCCCAGTTGTGGCGACCCCGGGCTCGTCTACTTTAATCCCATGACTCAACATTAAACATAAGAACTAAGAACAAGTAATACAAAAGGAATTTTTTTTTTATATATAAATTGGACCTCCGCTCGATCGGTTAAACTTGACCAATCGAGCGGCCAAGAAATCCCAAACTCTCGGGTTTTGCATTTCAAGTGCACCGCTCGATAGGTCAAAGTGCACCGATCGAGCGGCCCCTCCAGTGCAGAAAATCTGCAGATGTTTCTTTTGTTCTTGTGCTGTCCTTTGCTAGTGCTTTGCTATCTAACATGTAATTCAATGTAAACAAGGCTATACATATTAGAACAAACATGTACAAGATACATGACAACTTTATTCAAAAGTCTAGCATACAAGATACTATAAGTAGTCCAGCTAAACTTCAAGTTTATATCCACTAGGTTTGTACAACACAACTAACACATACAAACCCACACATGTTATACACATGATTCATGTTCTTGACAGCATTTAAACATTCTTAGCCCGGAACGCCACTCCTCTAAACTTCCAATTGCTCAAGACCTTCTAAAACTCGGCCCTGCATCCTCTGTTGCAATGCACACACAAAACAAAACAACAGCCGGATAACCGGAAAGTATAAAATTAGTATGAAACAACGGAAACATATATTGAAACACAAATAGCATGTTTCATGCATTTAAATATAAAAACCAACCTAAATACCACAAGGCAGTTATCTACATAATAAAGATTCAAGGCTTTATGAACGACACGGTTAGATGCTAGAACACACCACTCATCATCAGGCTCAAGATCATCACTGATGCTATAACCAAAGTCGATCTATCAATGATAAATACTCGTCATTGATATTTAATATCGATGTTTATAACCCATCAACGATATCGGAAAGACTTGAATAAATATTAGGCTCACATAGATAACAAGATAACATAACCATAATTTAAACATGTATGTCAAGTATTGTGTGATTTAAGGGAATCGAGAAAGTGAACTCGTCTCGACGAACATGCTCAACATGATCATCATTGTATCATACCTTAGTCTTGATAAGGAATGAGCTAGATCCACAAGCTAAAGAATACACAATTGCAATCACAAATCTGCTCAAGCTAAACTCAAGTATCAAAGTTTAAAGCTCACCAACTTTGATCAAATCTCTCCCGGTTCGAAACCGAAACGCCCGAAGTCTATGTCCTTTGATTAAATCTGAAATGAATGGTATTCAAGGGCATAACATCAGCAAGAATTCATTTATACCACAGCTTAATCATACGGAGTCAAAATCTGTCAACTTCGTAAACCAGCGACGTAACAATAACACAACCGATAACCGAAACTCAAACCCATCAATTCTAACCACCATAATCAGATTTTAAACATAATATAGCAGCAAGATATAATCATAAACCAGCCAATTCAGATAACATACTGTTCGAACAAGAGCTGGAAATCATAACACATTCAAACGGTATCCGTTCTTGATCCGGTTTCGATATAACAACCGATACAAGCTCAAGAACACATTGAAGCCATAAGAATCTGATTATTACATCATAATTTCGAACTCAGCTGGATCAAAGAGATACTTACATCACAACGAAGCTCTTGTTACGAGGATTCCAAAACCGTGCTCAGAATTTTATTCGGATGAACATATCTTGAAATAATGAAGGTTGAAAATGAAATTTGGACAAGGAATATGAGGCTCTCGGTTTCTTGCTGTTGAAGAAGAGATAATTCTGATGAAATCCATATACATACACGTACAAAGCTAGGATCAAGACATGTGTCATCCACTATTCATAAGTAATTGCATTTTGGCCCCTCAAGTCTTTACTATTTGCAATTCAGACCATATAAAATCTTTTCATTCAATTTCAATCCTAATAATTTAAGAATATTAGAATTTAAACTCAAAATCCAAAATTCTCAAATTAAATATACTCGGATTAAAATTAAATAATCTCGGGCCTAACAATTCTCCCCTACTAAGATATGATTTCTTCCTCGAAATCGCATGCAATCTGAACACACATAAGATAATAAAATAGCAGAAACACTGAAGAAAATTCACATCAGTGAAATAGCTCTGGATAACGCTGTCTCATATCCTGTTCTGTCTCCCAAGTAGCTTCTTCTACTCCGTTTCTACTCCAATGTACCTTAACCAACGGAATAGATTTGTTTCGAAGATTCCTTTCCTTATAATCAAGGATTTGAATAGGACGTTCGAAATAGCTCAGTGTTTTATCCAACTCAGCTTCATCTGGACGAAGAATATGGGAAGCATCGGGCTCGTACTTCCTCAACATAGACACATGAAATACATCATGAATACCTGAAAGTGCTGGAGGTAATGCTAGTCGGTATGCAAGATCACCAACTTTATCAAGAATTTCGTAAGGTCCAATAAACCTTGGTGATAGCTTTCCTTTCTTTCCGAATCGAACAGTGACTCGAAAAGAAGATATCTTTAGAAATACCCAATCACCTTGTTCAAAACTCAAAGGTCTACGCCTCACGTTTGCATATTTTGATTGTCGATCTTGCGCTGTTCTCATTCTGATCTGTATCAGTTTCACTTTATCAGACATCTCTCTGATCATATCTGGTCCTATAACCGGTGTTTCAGAAAGATCATCCCAAAACAATGGCGATCGACATTTTTTACCATACAGTGCTTCAAATGGAGCCATCTGAATGCTTAAATGATAGCTGTTATTATAAGAAAATTCAACAAGTGGCAAAGATTCTTGCCAACTCGTACCAAAATCAAGTATTATAGCTCGCAACATATCTTCTAGAATCTTTATAGTACGCTCTGACTGCCCATCAGTTTGAAGATGATACGCTGTACTCAAATGCAGACGAGTACCCAGAGCTTCCTGTAGACTATGCCAGAAATGTGAAGTGAATCGAGGATCTCGATCCGATACTATCAACTTAGGCACACCGTGCAGTCACACTACATCTCTGATATAAATATTGGCCATTTGGTCATGACGATACCTGATAAGGAATAAAACATGCAGACTTAGTCAGTCTATCAATCACAACCTAAACTGCATCACATCCTCTCGAAGATCTCGGTAGTTTCGTGACAAAATCCATAGTAATATGATCCCATTTCCATTCCGGAACTGCTAAACTGTGCAATAAACCACTTGGGCGCTTCCTTTCAGCCTTTACCTGTTGACAGTTTAAAATCTAGATACAAATTTTGTCACATCAACTTTCATTCTTTTCCACCAAAACTGTTGTTTCAGATCATTATACATTTTTTTGCCCCCTGGATGAATACTAAACTTGCTGCAATGAGCTTCATTCAGAATTTGTTGTCTCAATTCTGCAATATTAGGTACAACAATACGTCGATTAACAAACAAAATTCCATCCATGCTAACCTGAAACTCTGACTCATGTCCAGTCCTAACTCTTTCAATCGAATTCTGAATGTTCTGATCAGCTTTCTGAGCTTCTTTAATTCAAACAAACAACTCCGGCTCAGCTGTGATTGCATAAACCCGTACAGGTTGTACATCTGTCTCAAAATCCAGACCAGAAACACAGCAATCTTCAATCAACTTAGAAACACGCATAGTAGATAAGGATAAATCACATACCTTTCTACTCAGTGCATCAGCCGCTGAATTAGACTTCCCTGGATAATACTTAATTTCACAGTCAAAATCTTTCAGCAAGTCTAACAAACGTCTTTGTTTCATATTTAACTCAGCTTGAGAAAACAGATATTTCAAGCTTTTATGATCAGAGAATATTTCAAAGGTCTCACCATATAAATAATGACGCCAAATCTTTAATGCGAAGACAATAGCTGCAAGCTCAAGATCATGTACTGGGTATCTGCTCTCGTGAGGTTTCAATTGCCTGGAATCATATGCTATCACATGCCCTCGCTGTATCAAAATACAACCCAAACCCTTATGAGAAGCATCTGAATAAACAGTAAAACCACCTGTACCTGATGGAATAGATAATACAGGTGCACTAGTCCACCGTTTCTTCAAATCCACAAAACTAGATTCACATTCATGTGTCCAAACAAACGGAGTATTCTTCTGTGTTAACTGGGTAATTGGTTTTGCAATGCTAGAAAATCCTGCAATAAATCGGCGATAATACCCAGCTAAACCCATGAAACTACGAATCTCAGGTACGGATGTAGGTCTAGGCCAGTTAATAACTGCCTCTACCTTGCTAGGATCAACAGATATACCGTCTCCTGAAATAACATGGCCAAGAAAAATAACTCTGTCCAACCAAAACTCTCATTTGGACAACTTAGCATACAAGTGCTCAGTTTTCAAAATCTGCAAAACAATTCTCAAATGCTCTGCATGCTCCGTCTTATTTTTAGAATATATCAGAATATCATCAATAAAAATGATAACAAACTCGTCTAAGTACTTCTGAAATATTCTATTCATTAAACCCATAAAGACAGCATGAGCATTTGTTAAACCGAATGACATTACTATAAACTCATAGTGGCCATACCTCGTTCGAAAAGCAGTTTTAGACACATCTGCTTCTCTGACCCTCAACTGGTGATAACCAAACCTCAAATCGATCTTTGAATAAATGGAAGAACCCTGTAATTGATCAAACAAGTCATCTATTCGAGGCAATGGAAATCTATTCTTTACCGTGACCTGATTTAATTAGCGGTAGTCGATATATAATCTCATCGACCCGTCCTTCTTCCTTACAAACAAAACCGGAGCACCCCAGGGTGACACACTTGGCCTAATGTAACCTTTGTTCAGCAAATCTTCAAGTTGATCTTTCAACTCTTTCAGTTCAAGTGGTGCCATCCTATGAGGAGCTTTAGAGATAGGCAAAGTACCTGGTACCAACTCAACACTAAAATCAATCTCACGCATAGGAGGCAATCCCGGTATTTCATTCGGAAAAATATCTGCAAACTCACATACAACAGGAATATCCGCCAATACAGGACTAGCTTTCAACACATCCAATGTATAAACTAGAAATCCTTCAGCTCCAGTCTGCAATAGAAATCAAAGGAATCTTAGCACGAGAACCCTTACCAAAGAATTTCCAATCATCTGTCATGTCTGGTCTAAATCGAACAAACTTATGAAAACAGTCAACCGTGGCTCTGTACTTGGTTAGTGCATCGATGCCAATAATACAATCAAAATCAGACATACCAAGTACTATGCAATCAAGCTCAATTGCATTACTATCAAACTGCAACTCACAACCCCTGACTATACTTGCAGATGTCTTATCTTTTCCCATGGGCGATGAGATAGCAAATATAGAAGACAAATGCTCAACAGGCAAAGCATGCAATGTAACAAAATTTTCAGCTATAAAAGTATGTAATGCTCCAGTGTCAATCAACACATAAGCAGGATAACCAGAGAGAACACAATTACCTGCAATCAAATTGTCCGGTGCTGCCTGTGCCTGATCTTCTGTCAATGCAAAAACTCTAGCTCGCTGTCGTGAAGGTTGGGCTACACTCTGACTTTCTCCCTGTCTACTCTGAGCTGGTCTACCTGAAGATTGGAAGGAATACACAGCACGAGCTTTTCTGTCAGCTTGAGTTTCTCCCTGAGATGGTCCACGTGTAGGACACACTCTAGCATAATGTCCAGGCCAGTTGCAGAGATTACAAGTTCCAGAAACTCCTTTGCAAGCATCACTAGAATGTCTTCCCCCATACTTGCTACAAAACCAACCTGTAGACCCTGAACCCTGACTTGTTCCCAACTTCTTTGAACCACCAGAACTAGAGGAACTGCTTCCTTGCTTCTTGAACTGTTTACCTTTAGGCCTGAACCGATCCCTTTTGTTGCTACTGTTGCCACCTCCTTCATACCTGCTTTGCTGTTGAGGGAAGGATGCTTGAGGTTGTATTGGTGGTGGCTGTGGTGATGGCTGTGGAGATGGTTGAGGCTTGAACGGAATTCCTTTCTGTCTAAAGATACCAGCTTCAGCACCCTTGGCTTTATCAAGAGCATCAGCAAGATTATTAGGTCGCCTCGCATTGACCAAGGTAAAGACATCAGGATTAAGACCGTTGATGAATTGATCGGCCTTTGTTTCCTCATTATCCGCAATATGAGGTGCAAAACGAAGTAAAGTAGAAAACTTCGCAACATAATCTTCAATGCACATATTACCCTGTTGCAAATTAGCAAACTCCGCTCCCTTGTCTTTTCTGTATGACTGAGGAAAGAAACGTTTGAAAAACTCAGCTTTAAATACATTCCAGGTAATAACAGTACATCGATTTTCCAACGCTTTCTTAGTCATGATCCACCAACTTTTTGCCACATCATGCAACTGATGGATAACCAATCGAACTCGTCAATCATCAGTGTAATCAATGGATTCAAACAGTTGCTCGATATCATCAAGCCAGCTTTCACATGCTACAGAATCCTCAGTACCATGCAGACTAGGTGGTTTGAACGACTGAAATCGCTTCAACGACACCTCCATCAGATTAGCAGTAGTATCCATTGGAGTAACAGTAGTACTGCCCTGCTCAGTCATAAATACTGGTGGAATATTAGGAACTATTGGAGGAGGAACTTGTTCATTCAGAGGTACTTGCTCAGTCGCTGGTGTCTGTGGATTAATACGACCACTACGAAGAGGTAAAGATCGAGGAGGCATAGCTGATTACTGAGAGTAGACAACAGTTCAGCACATAAGAACATCATATCTACTCTTTAATATCATGAGTAGGCTTTATTCCCATCTCACAACACTTCCATTACATGTTTAGCCATGAACTCATATAAGCACATACTTGCAATAAGTAAACATGCTAGCATATAACATGTGATTACAAGAGTAGAACATGCTTGCATAAAATTCATATGAAAAAACATGCATTAAACTCATGCATCATGAATTTATGCGACTCACTCTACCCCACTCAGCTTTTAATGTCGACTCAAGACAACTTAAGCTCTGATACCAAACAATGTGGTGACCCCGGGCTCGTCTACTTTAATCCCATGACTCAACATTAAACATAAGAACTAAGCACAAGTAATACAAAAGAAAAAAAAATTTTTAGAAATTGGACCTCCGCTCGATCGGTTAAACTTGACCGATCGAGCGGCCAAGAAATCCCAAACTCTCGGGTTTGGCATTTCAAGTGCACCGCTCGATCGGTCAAAGTGCACCGATCGAGCGGCCCCTCCAATGCAGAAAATCTGCAGATGTTTCTTTTGTTCTTGTGCTGTCCTTTGCTAGTGCTTTGCTATCTAACAACATGTAATTCAATGTAAACAAGGCTATACATATTAGAACAAACATGTACAAGATGACAACTTTATTCAAAAGTCTAGCATACAAGATACTATAAGTAGTCCAGCTAAACTTCAAGTTTACATCCACTAGGTTTGTACAACACAACTAACACATACAAACCCACACATGCTATACACATGATTCATGTTCTTGACAGCACTTAAACATTCTTAGCCCAGAATGCCACTCCTCTAAACTTCCAATTGCTCAAGACCTTCTACGACTCGGCCCTGCATTTTCTGTTGCAATGCACACACAAAACAAAACAACAGCCGGATAACAGGTAAGTATAAACTTAGTATGAAACAAAGGAAACATATATTGAAACACAAATAGCAAGTTTCATGCATTTCAATATAAAAACCAACCTAAATACCACAAGGCAGTTATCTACATAATAAAGATTCAAGGCTTTATGAACGACACGGTTAGATGCTAGAACACACCACTCATCATCAGGCTCAAGCTCATCGCTGATGCTATAACCAAAGTCGATATATCAATGATAAATACTCGTCATTGATATTTAATATCAAAGTTTATAACCCATCAACGATATCGGCAAGACATGAATAAATATTAGGCTCACATAGATAACAAGATAACATAACCATAATTTAAACATGTATGTCAAGTATTGTGTGATTTAAGGGAATCGAGAAAGTGAACTCGTCTCGACGAACATCCTCAACTTGATCATCATTGTATCATACCTTAGTCTTGATAAGGAATGAGCTAGATCCACAAGCTACAAAATACACAATGGCAATCACAAATCTGCTCAAGCTAAACTCAAGTATCAAAGTTTAAAGCTCACCAACTTTGATCAAATCTCTCCCGGTTCGAAACCGAAACGCCCGAAGTCGATGTCCTTTGATTAAATCTGAAATGAATGGTATTCAAGGCCATAACATCAGCAAGAATTCATTTATACCACAGATCAATCATACGGAGTCAAAATCTGTCAACTTCGTAAACCAGCGACGTAACAATAACACAACCGATAATCGAAACTCAAACCCATCAATTCTAACCACCATAATCAGCTTTTAAACATAATATAGCAGCAAGATATCATCATAAATCAGCCAATTCAGCTAACATACTGTTCGAACAAGAGCTGGAAATCATAACACATTCAAACGGTATCCGTTCTTGATCCGGTTTCGATATAACAACCGATACAAGCTCAAGAACACATTGAAGCCATAAGAATCTGATTATTACGTCATAATTTCGAACTCAGCTGGATCAAAGAGATACTTACATCACAACGAAGCTCTTGTTACGTGGATTCCAAAACTGTGCTCAGAATTTTATTCGGATGAATAGATTTTGAAATAATGAAGGTTGAAGATGAAATTTGGACAAGGAATATGAGGCTCTCGGTTTCTTGCTGTTGAAGAATATATAATTCTGATGAAATCCATATACATACACAAACAAAGCTAGGATCAAGACATGTGTCATCCACTATTCACAAGTAATTGCATTTTGGCCCCTAAAGTATTCACTATTTGCAATCAGACCATATAAAATCATTTCATTCAATTTCAATCCTAATAATTAAAGAATATTAGAATTTAAACTCAAACTCCAAAATTCTCAAATTAAATATACTCGGATTAAAATTAAATAATCTCGGGTCTTACACTAGTAGCATTGCAACACTTCATGTCAAAAAGGGGTCGTTTCATCTAAATTGGTTCTTCTGTCATGCATTCAAATAACAAACCGGTTCTGATTTTTGACACAATAGGCACAATCATTCGATGGGGTGTGTTCAAACCATCACACTTTTGAGTCATCATTCATAATATATTCTGATGAATCTAGACCTCCGATGATGCCAGCTTGGTATCTATTACCCCTAAAAATATACCAGTTTGAATTGTGAACTTACCAATATGTCCTCATCATTTTAAGTATTTTTTCTAATAATTTCTGGACTTCATGGTCTTTCCCACCTCCTCCACTATAGCTTGGCAGACCATTAATTCATTGGCATTTATTTGGTCTCTTTCTTTGTTTTATCTCTTCGTATTCTCCTCTTCCCAAACTCTCAAATAAGATAAGAACAACAAACATTTGACTGTCCATAACAATTCCTTCGGTACGCTTGCTCCATATCCAACGTCTTGAATTCCAGGGACACGTCCAACCTCGCTGCAATGAGTTATTTTTTTAGACATGGACATTATACCCCAGTAGCATTGCAACACTTCATGTCTAAAAGGGTCGTTTCATCTAAGTTGGTGCTTCTGTCCTGCATTCAAATAACAAACCGATTCTGATTTCTGATAAAACAGGCATAATCATTCGATGGGGTGTGTTCAAACCATCACTCTTTTGAGTCATCATTCATAATATATTCTGATGAATCTAGATCTCTGATGATGCCTACTTAGTATCTATTACCCCTATAAATATACCAGTTTGAATTGTGAACTTACCAATATGTCCTCATCATTTTAAGTATTTTCTCTAATAATTTTTAGACTTCACGGTCTTTTCCACCTCCTCTACTATAGCTTGACAAACCATTCATTCATTGGCATTTTTTTGGTCTCTTTCTTAGTTTTATCTCTTCGAATTCTCCTCTTCTCAAACTCTCAAATAAGATAAGAACAACAAACATTTGACTGTCCATTGTAATTCCTTCGGTACGCTTGCTCCATATCCATCCCACTTGAATTCCAGGGACACGTCCAACCTCGTTGCCATGAGTTATTTTTTTAGACATGGACTTTATACCCCACTAGCATTGCAACACTTCATGTCTAAAATGGTCATTTCATCTAAGTTGGTGCTTCTGTCCTGCATTCAAATAACAAACCGGTTCTGATTTCTGATACAATAGGCACAATCATTCGATGGGGTGTGTTCAAACCATCACTCTTTTGATTCATCATTCATAATATATTCTGATTAATCTAGACCTCCGATGATGCTAGCTTGGTATCTATTACCCTTGTAAATATACCAGTTTGAATTTTGAACTTACCAATATGTACTCATCATTTTAAGTATTTTCTTTAATAATTTCTGGACTTCATGGTCTTTCCCACCTCCTCCACATTGGCATTTATTTGGTCTCTTTCTTTGTTTTATTTCTTTGTATTCTCCTTTTCCCAAACTCTCAAATAAGATAAAAACAACAAACATTTGAATGTCCATTGCAAATCCTTTGGTACGCTTGCTCCATATCCATCGTCTTGAATTCCAGGGACACGTCCAACCTCGCTGCCATGAGTTATTTTTTTAGACATGGAAATTATACCCCGGTAGCATTGCAACACTTCCTATCTAAAATGGGTCTTGTCTCGCCCTGGGCCCAGTCTTGCGTCTGCGCAAATGCACAATGGGCCCCTATGGCAACTACTTCGTATTCGTCCTCGCTTTAAGAAAATGATTAACCCAAGTTGCTATAGAAGTCCATTGTAGCCCATTTTAAACTCATTTTAAACCTTTTATTTTTCCCATGTGGGACAGGGGTCTCACAATCACCCCTCCTTCAGAACGCGACGTCTTCGTCGCGACCTGACCTCTCGATCCACCAGCACCGGGAATCTAGAGGTGGCTCCTACGGGTTCAAGAGGTGGCTCCCGTCATGTAGCACTTTGCCCTGCAGGTTCAAGGGGTGGCTCCCATGCACGTAGCACTTTGTCCCGCATAGCACTTATTTTCCGGGGTCTGCCGGTTGGTAACCTGGCTCTGATACCAAATGAAACGACTAGTTCCTACTATTACTAATTTTTTTTAGCAAATAAATAGCTAAATATTTAATATAAAATATATTTAAAAATCATGCATCTATAAATGAATAAATAAAACAATACTTAATATAATATATAAATACATTTATATAATTAAAACGTATACATATATATATATATATATATATATATATAGTAAATAATTACTTTCTAGAATATTTATAAACATAAATAATTTTCCATAAAAATATTCTAACTAAAATCCATAATAATTTGCATGCAAATAAAATAAGTACCATTCCATGCATCAAAATATCATGACCAACCTTTCATAAAACCCTCACATAAAAATCCATAAACTCATGAATAAATCATAAAACATGTGCGGAAAATGCAATAATATTAAAACCACTGAAAACATAAACTTGAGCGTAGGTCACGGGCTAGCCGGCTTCCGGGAGGCTCATACGTCTTCACCGCCAGTCGGGGCTACATTCTCTAGATCATATTCTTGCTCACCTGCACCATTTAAGTCTAGTGAGCCTAGAGGCTCAACACGTTCTATCTCATAGTAACAACATGAATAAAAATAATGCACCATATCATACATGCAAGATACATAATAAATATTATATATATATATATATATTCATGCTTGTCTTTATAATACATATATCATGATCATCACATAACATAGCATACATACTCATACATAATCATGCATCATAATAAGGGCATATCATCATTTAAAAATCTGAAGGTTATATCCATGCTGTGTGACATGTCATGTCGATTGATCAATCTAAAACCAGTGTACGTGGCGGTGGGATCTCCACCTCTTGGCCCCTTCATCAGGCTGAACCGGGATCCGTAGGCAAACATAATCATAATCGTATGGAAAGGCAATTGGGTCCCAGTATCCCGACCCACAGTCCCGTGTCATATGGAAAGGTCTCCGGGCCTAGGCATCGCATCCCCAATCCCGTAGGTTGTCACACACCCACTTCAACTCCCTTAAAATATTTTTCATTTCCCAGCATCACACATATACATATAGTATCATGCACATACATAAAATTTTTCATGATCTTATTTTCATAAAATATTTCCCATAAATATATATTTAATTAATAAATATAAAAATTATATTTTTTCATACATAAAATATTCATGCAATAATTAAATATATATTTACGGACGATGCATATGTTGGAGAACGCGGCAATCAGATCAATCAGAATTGATACCCGGTGCAGCGGAAGTTTAAAAATTTTATATGGAACGATTCCATAATGGGTATCAAAACTTTACGATTAAATTGTGTGTGTAAAAATTAAATAACTATTATAAATTTTTACCTCCAATCTCGAATCGAGATTTTGGACACCAACAGATTGCTCTGCTCTTGTTGTATATCCCTGAAACTGATGGACGAACTGTTCTTCAATCAGGTCCACGAACGGATAATTAATCCCTCTGATAGATTGCACTAGAAAATCTATCAGAAGTTTCTACGAAGAGAATTAACGAATTTGATCCGTTAAACCAGACTGTAATTCAAAATTCACAGACTGGATTTTACCGAGCAGAGGGGAAAAGGGGGCGGCCACTTCAGAGAAAAATAATAGGGTTTTTCGAAAATTTGTGACCTGTTGTGTGTATAATTTCTGTACTGCAATAACTTATTTATAATGTAGGCCGCTAACAGCTTAGGGCCCATTAGTCATAAGTTCAAGCCCGACAAGCAAAGCCCGCATGTTCATAAATTAATATAAAATTCATCATGACTCCGATTGATAAACCGATTTCACCAATGTGTACAGAAACCATTTCTGCACCTTTTAAAGTCAAGATAAATTTTTCTGAATCCGAATTCAGTGATTTCCAAAAATGCCCATCCCTATGTCATTTTAGGAAATCTTACTCCTCTACTCTTAAATAAGAAGTCCAACTTCTTTGTTCATTAAATTTAACTCTTTAAATTTAACTATCTCAACGGGGATTAAAAATCCATTACTCTGTGTGACCCTCAATGGTTCAGGGATACAGCTAGCCGTGGGCTCACAACTCCTTGTGACTCGGAACAACAATTTCCGACTTGCCCATCGAATCATGGTAAGAGCGCCTAGCAACATCGCCCCATGATTCCCTAGGTATCACTGATAGTGCCTGCAAGAACCAATAGATTTTGGTTAGCGTACAGTACGGTCCCTTCATCCATATATCCCGATCGAATCAACAACCATTGGTATATCGAGAGTCGTTCGAGATTCGATAACTATGCAATACATCTTGAAGATCAAATAGTGACATCGCATATGTTACTAAGAAACCATTTCTTAAAACACATCATATACTCTGGCCAGAGATTCGTCACACTAATATCTCCTCAGATCGCATAGGATATCCACACTCGCAAGTATGTGGTGAATCCTTGACAACAAAGCATCGACTCCTATATGTGTTTTAACTGTACCCAATCCCGACACCTGATGACCCCAATAGAGTCGGTAAACGAGTCAAAGCACAGTACTAGCATATGGAGTCTCAATGATGTTTCAAGTAATAAGGACTAATGGTGTACAACCAAAACCGCGGACTTTATCCACTCGATAAGTGATAACCACTTGGAAAGTCCGGATAGGGTAGTTCGATCATTCATCATATGAATATCCATTTGCATGCTTCGAACATCTCTATGTTCCTTACCAATGAAACGTGGTACTCTGCATCGCAAATGCTAGTCTCAAACTCGAGCTATCCTTATCCTTATTATCGGACGGCTCAATCGACTAGGAACAGTTTAGAATACACAGTGACTATAAGATGTGTTTCATGATAGACATCTCCATGTTCTACCACATCTTACATACACTATAGTATATTCAAGGTCTTTATCAAAACAACAATAGTATATCACAATATAACAATATGAAGAAAGATAAAGTCATTGCCATTAATAAAAGTGTAAATTATATTAAACAAAAGATTGTTTATACAAAGAGTCATCAAAGCCCTTAGCCACAAGTTGGCTCACCGGGCACCCACTCTTTCAATCTCCACTTGCCCTAAAGCCAACTAGTCATACTACGTAGACCCATTGCTTCGCGATGTTTGTCAAATAATGGTCCTGGCAAGGCTTAGTAAGTGGATCAGCGATATTGTCTGCAGAGGCCACTCTTTCGACAGTGATGTCTCCTCTTTCCACAATCTCCCGGATGATGTGGTATTTCCTCAGTACGTGTTTGGATCTTTGATGAGACCTTGGTGTTCCTTTGCCTGAGCAATGGCACCCGTGTTGTCACAGTACACCGGGACTGGACCAACAACTTCAGGAATGACGCCCAACTCTTGGACGAAATTCCTCATCCAAACGGCCTCTTTAGCAGCAGCTGATGCTGCAATGTATTCTGCCTCAGTGGCGGAATCCGCTGTGGTGTCCTGCTTGGAACTCTTCCAAGAGACAGCACCGCCATTGAGCATGAACACAAATCCAGAGGTTGACTTCGAGTCATCCACGTCACTTTGGAAGCTAGAGTCGGTATAGCCTTCCAATTTTAGTTCTCTTCCTCCATATACCATGAACATATTCTTAGTCCTTCGTAAGTACTTAAGAATGTCCTTCACGGCTTTCCAATGCATTTGATCGGGATTAGCTTGATATCTGCTCGTGACGCTCAGAGCAAATGCTACATCCGGTCTGGTAGATATCATCCCATACATGATACTACCTATGGCTGACGCATATGGTACATGTGTCATTTTCTCTATCTCTTCATCCGTCTTGGGACACATAGACTTGGATAGAGAAACTCCATGACACATGGGTAGATGTCCTCTCTTGGACCCATCCATTGAAAACCATTTCAATATGGTGTCGATGTAGGTTGATTGAGTGAGTCCTATCATTCTCTTAGATCTATCTCTATAGATCTGTATCCTTAGAATATAGGATGCCTCACCCAAATCCTTCATCGAGAATCTACCTGATAACCATATCTTTGTTGACTGCAACATCCCTACATCATTCCCAATGAGTAGGATGTCATCAACATAAAGTACTAAGAATGTCACAGCATCCTTAACTACTTTCTTGTACACGCATGATTCCTCCGGGTTCTTGATGAAACCAAAATCCTTTATTGTTTCATCAAATTTCTGGTTCCAACTTCTTGATGCTTGTTTTAGACCATAAATTGATCTCTGAAGCTTGCATACCTTATGCTCGCTTCCCATGGATATGTACCCCTCAGGCTGCTTCATATAGATTTCTTTCTTAATGTCTCCATTAAGAAAAGCAGTCTTCACATCCATTTTCCATATCTCATAGTCATACCACGCAGCTATGGCAATAAGAATTCTTATGGACTTGAACATTGCAACTGGTGAAAAGGTTTCATCATAGTAAACTCCTTGTCTTTGAGTATAACCTTTCGCCACCAATCGCGCCTTGTAGGTCAATACCTTACCATCAGGCCCAAGCTTTCTCTTGTAGATCCATTTACACCCTATTGGAACAATTCCATCGGGAGGATCTACTAAAGACCAAACTTGGTTTGTATGCATCGAATCTATTTCCGACTGCATAGCTTCAAGCCATAAATTTGAATCCGCATCAGAAATTGCTTCCTTGAAGTTTCTTGGATCACATCCAACATCGGGTTCATCTTGATCCCCTTCAAGAAGAAGACCATATCGAATAGGAGGTCTAGAAGTCCTCTCGGATCTTCTAGGTACAAGAGTGTCTATCAATGGTTCCTGAGGTGTAGGATCGTTATTTTGTATTTCGGGTTCTTCTCGAATTTCTTCGAGTTCCATTATCTTGCCTTTCTTATCCAATAAGAACTCCTTCTCCAAGAAGGTGGCATTCCTTGAAACAAACACCTTTGTTTCAGCAGGATAATAGAAATAATATCCGATTGAATTCTTCGGATACCCTACAAAATAACATAAGGTGGATCGACTATCCAACTTATCTCCCACTGTCTGCTTCACGTAAGCAGGACATCCCCAAATCCTTAAGTACAAATACTTAGGAGCTTTGCCATTCCATAACGCGTATGGTGTTTTGTCCACTGCCTTAGTGTGGACGTTGTTCAACAACAATACCGCCGTTTCAAGCGCATAGCCCCAAAACAAAGGTGGAAGCTCAGTGAAGCTCATCATGGATCGAACCATGTCCAACAAAGTTCGATTACGACGCTCCGATACACCATTCAGCTGTGGTGTCATAGGAGGAGTCCACTGAGAGAGAATCCCATTCTCTTTTAGATAGTCCAAAAATTCGGTACTTAAGTATTCTCCACCTCGATCCGATCGAAATGCTTTAATACTTTTACCTAGCTTGTTTTCTACTTCAGCCTTGAATTCTTTGAACTTTTCAAATGCTTCAGACTTATATTTCATTAAATATAAGTACCCATACCTAGAATAATCATCAGTAAAGGTAATGAAGTAGGTGTGGCCATATTGAGTACCAACTCTAAATGGACCACAAACATCTGTATGGATCAAATCCAACAGATTTTGACTACGCTCAGGTTTCCCTTTAAAAGGAGATTTAGTCATTTTTCCTTTCAGGCAGGATTCACAAGTAGGTAGAGAGTTAATATCAGACATATCAAACATGCCCTCTCCCACTAGCTTGTTCATCCTCCTTGAGGAAATATGACCTAGTCTAGCGTGCCAAAGGTTTGCCGGGTTTTGACTATCGATTTTCCTTTTGATTGTTGTTGCCGGTTTATCAACATAATTTATTGGAACGTCTTTTAGTTTTAAGTTATATAGATCGTTTTCAAGTTGTCCATTTCCAATCAAACATTCATTCTTGTAAATATTGCAAATCCCATTCACAAAATTGCAAGAATAACCATCTCTATCAAGCATAGAAACAGAAATAATGTTTTTAATCAAATTCGAAACAAATAAAACATCTCTCAAAAGTAACTTAAAACCGTTCTGCAAAATTAAATAAATATCTCCCACAGCTTTAGCTTCAACTCTGGAACCATTTCCGAGCCTCAGCTGGGTCTCACCCATTCTAAGCCTGCGACTTCTTGTCATCACCTGCAAATCATTGCAAATATGTGATCCACATCCGGTATCCAATACCCAAGAAGTAGTATTAAGTGAAACATTTATTTCAATATAGAACATACCCTTCGCAGTTCGCAACTGCTCTAGATATTCCTTGCAGTTACGCTTCCAATGACCGGGCTTCTTGCAGTAATGGCAAACATCCTTGGATTTTTCCATGTTTGAAGCCTTTGTCTTGTACTTCTTCTCGGGTTCGATTTTCTTGGGTGGGGCAGAACGTTTCTTACCCTTTGTACTTGGCCCCTTCTTAGCAGAAGAAGAGGAGCCCACCAAGAAAGCCGGTTTATCCTTCTTTAATGTGGATTCATATGTCACAAGCATATTGACCATCTCTTCAAGGGAGGCCTCTATCTTGTTCATATTGAAATTCACCACAAATCCGTCAAACGAAGAAGGAAGAGATATAAGTAGTAAGTCCACGTTGAGTTCATGCTCCAACACCAAATCAAGGGTTACCAACTTCTGTATGAGCCAAATCACTCGTACCCCATGATCACGGACCGAAGTCCCTTCACGCATGCGACACGTCATTAGCTCCTTTACAGTAGCGAACCTTTCAGCCCTCGATTGAGCCCCAAAAAGTTCCTTGAGTTGTACGTGAATGTCAGCAGCATTCACGGTGTCCTCAAATCGCCTCTGGAGTTCATCAGACATC
This sequence comes from Henckelia pumila, assembly GCF_033568475.1. NCBI lineage: Eukaryota > Viridiplantae > Streptophyta > Magnoliopsida > Lamiales > Gesneriaceae > Henckelia > Henckelia pumila. The sequence goes on from NC_133122.1 coordinate 85,549,124, forward strand.
GAGGCTTGCATATAGCATTTGGCCTTGATATCATGGTCCCACCATGTATCAAGTTTGGCTAACTCTTCCGGACTTATGTCAGCTGGTGCTTCCTTCGGAGGAGATTTTTCTAACACGTAGAGCATCTTCTCCGAAGTCAAGACAATCTTTAACTTACGGAACCATTCCGTATAGTTTGCGCCAGTCAGTTTATTTTGTTCGAGGATAGAGAATAGTGGATTACGCGAATTCATCTTTATGAAATACTGAAACGAAACAGACAATAATCATTGATTGTTTAATTAATTTACTAAGACATAAAATAGGCGAAATTTATTTTATGAATCTCACTCCCACTATTTTAACGATTTCACTACCCTCTAGTGAAAACGGAAAACTGTTTTCTTTAGTGAGAACATGGAGTCCAATTGACAAACTATGGTCCCGAATAATATCAGCCAACCATAATTTTCAAAAGGTAGAGCCCAATTGCTTCCAAAGCAACCTCCATGTTTTTACCTCATGTCCAATAAGGGCCCAATAATATGACGCCGTTTATTGTGACATGTCAAGATGACCCATCAATATTAAGTTGTGATGGACGGTCGCCATGTGGATCCCCCAATAATATGAGCCGATCCCATGGGAGTTCCACCCAACTTACAACATGTGTCGATCCAATGTACAGCTTTCCGACGAACGGGCCCCCCCAATAATATGAGCCGGACCGTATCCGCGGGTAGCATCTCATACATTGATCGTTGATGGAAGGTAGGAACATTTAAACAAATTTAAATTTCCTTTATTTATCTTGATATCAATTTTAAATCATATTTAAAATGAGGGATTTTAATTTTGAAAATTTGTCTCATCATTTTTAAAATTTTGTATGCTTGCCGGATTCACACAATTTTGTCTAAAACATGCATACAACAATAATATCACATATTATATAGGATGATCGATTCCATTTCTAATCGACCCGTGGTTGCCAATCACGAGTCTTAGTCCAATCCTAGGTAATATGCAGTATGCAATGCAATCCTATTACATTTTGCTTCCAATTTACATTTCTTCTGTCTTTATTGTCTGCTGGGCCCACCTCCATCTTCAAATCTTCATCTCCCACTAAATCTAATGTATTTACAATAAATAACAATGACAAGTAGGGGATAAATTTTTAAGGGGTGGGAACGGGCCATAAACCAAGCCCACTTTTATTACATATGACAATTCATATTGGGCCATAAACCAGGTCCATTAATAAATCCAACAACAATAAAAACAAATGTAAATTCATAACATACACCTACAAAATTGGTCATGGCAATCGATCATCCTTATCCAATAACATTTAATTCAAAATTAATTTATTGGATAACATGCAATGGCAATTTAAATTTAAAAGGATAAAATCATATTCCATATGTAAAATCTTATTTTACATACAAAATCATATTTTATCTTTTTATCAAATAAAATCATATTTTATCTATAAAATCCAATTTTATACATAAAATCATATTTTACTCAATATATCCATAAGATCATATCTTATCATCAATTGTACCAAAAATAATTAATTTCAAAATTCAATTTTACGGATTAAATATTTAAATTTTCCAAAAATTCAAATTTATCCAAAAATCAATTTTAAAATTTTCGGACTGGAACAATTCGATCCGAGGCCTCGTGGACCAATCAAAAACAATTTTCGATCGAACCAAAAATAGAATTTTAACATATTAAAATTTAATTTAAAATTAAAAAATTAATTTTTCCGCGAGCCGCCCGGGACACTCCCGGGCTGCCCGCGCCCCAAAGGGCTCGGGCCGGGCAGCCCGGCTGCCCCTAGGGCAGCGACGATCGCTGCCCGGGTTTTGCCCGAAAAAAAAAAAAATTATTTTAAAATATTTATTTTGTTTCAAAAACCGAGGCTTAAAAATTTTTGTACAATCGATTAATTTAATCGCTTGATCTGAGCAACCTGGCTCTGATACCACTGTTGGAGAACGCGGCGATCAGATCAATCAGAATTGATACCCGGTGCAGCGGAAGTTTAAAAATTTTATATGGAATGATTCCATAATGGGTATCAAAACTTTACGATTAAATTGTGTGTGTAAAAATTAAATAACTATTATAAATTTTTACCTCCAATCTCGAATCGAGATTTTGGACACCAACAGATTGCTCTGCTCTTGTTGTATATCCCTGGAACTGATGGACGAACTGTTCTTCAATCAGGTCCACGAACGGATAATTAATCCCTCTGATAGATTGAACTAGAAAATCTATCAGAAGTTTCTACGAAGAGAATTAACGAATTTGATCCGTTAAACCAGACTGTAATTCAAAATTCACAGACTGGATTTTACCGAGCAGAGGGGAAAAGGGGGCGGCCACTTCAGAGAAAAATACTAGGGTTTTTCGAAAATTTGTGACCTGTTGTGTGTATAATTTCTGTACTGCAATAACTTATTTATAATGTAGGCCGCTAACAGCTTAGGGCCCATTAGTCATAAGTTCAAGCCCGACAAGCAAAGCCCGCATGTTCATAAATTAATATAAAATTCATCATGACTCCGATTGATAAACCGATTTCACCAATGTGTACAGAAACCATTTCTGCACCTTTTAAAGTCAAGATAAATTTTTCTGAATCCGAATTCAGTGATTTCCAAAAATGCCCATCCCTATGTCATTTTAGGAAATCTTACTCCTCTACTCTTAAATAAGAAGTCCAACTTTTTTGTTCATTAAATTTAACTCTTTAAATTTAACTATCTCAATGGGGATTAAAAATCCATTACTCTGTGTGACCCTCAATGGTTCAGGGATACAGCTAGCCGTGGGCTCACAACTCCTTGTGACTCGGAACAACAATTTCCGACTTGCCCATCGAATCATGGTAAGAGCGCCTAGCAACATCGCCCCATGACTCCCTAGGTATCACTGATAGTGCCTGCAAGAACCAATAGATTTTGGTTAGCGTACAGTACGGTCACTTCATCCATATATCCCGATCGAATCAACAACCATTGGTATATCGAGAGTCGTTCGAGATTCGATAACTATGCAATACATCTTGAAGATCAAATAGTGACATCGCATATGTTACTAAGAAACCATTTCTTAAAACACATCATGTACTCTGGCCAGAGATTCGTCACACTAATATCTCCTCAGATCGCATAGGATATCCACACTCGCAAGTATGTGGTGAATCCTTGACAACAAAGCATCGACTCCTATATGTGTTGTAACTGTACCCAATCCCGACACCTGATGACCCCAATAGAGTCGGTAAACGAGTCAAAGCACAGTACTAGCATATAGAGTCTCAATGATGTTTCAAGTAATAAGGACTAATGGTGTACAACCAAAACCGCGGACTTTATCCACTCGATAAGTGATAACAACTTGGAAAGTCCGGATAGGGTAGTTCGATCATTCATCATATGAATATCCATTTGCATGCTTCGAACATCTCTATGTTCCTTACCAATGAAACGTGGTACTCTACATCGCAAATGCTAGTCTCAAACTCGAGCGATCCTTATCCTTATTATCGGACGGCTCAATCGACTAGGAACAGTTTAGAATACACAGTGACTATAAGATGTGTTTCATGATAGACATCTCCATGTTCTACCACATCTTACATACACTATAGTATATTCAAGGTCTTTATCAAAACAACAATAGTATATCACAATATAACAATATGAAGAAAGATAAAGTCATTGCCATTAGTAAAAGTGTAAATTATATTAAACAAAAGATTATTTATAAAAAGAGTCATCAAAGCCCTTAGCCACAAGTTGGCTCACCGAGCACCCACTCTTTCAGCATATTTTTTTCATGGATTGGTTCAGGCTGCTGACTCCTTAGACTTAGGCCCATTAACTTCTAGACTTGCCCAAAAACTCTACTTAAGCCCATAACTTATATTTAAGCCCAAATAATTTATTCAAGTCTAATAAGACATATCTGGCAAAAAACCAAGCCCAAAACCATTAATTACCTAACCTGGCCCAATGGCCCAATATCCCAAAAACTGGCCCAATAACTTCTATGGGCCCTAGGCTCATAAAAATTATTGAACTTATTTAATTAATTATTTAAGCCCAATTTATTAAACCCATGAAGCCTAATAATTTATTAACCCAAAATAGGCTCATAATCACACTTAAACTATTAATTAAATAAAAATTACCCGAGCCCGACTCATGCAACCCGGACCCGGACCAACCATCTCAACCCATGACATAACCGACCTGACCCGACCCAACCCAAACAAACCAAACCCAGCCCGTTACCCCTCAAACCCGACATCACCCCCCTCCCTTATTCTCTCGACCGTGAGCAGCAGGCTTTATGGCCTGCTGCCGGACGTAGTCCACATTTGGGCGGTTCCAAAGAACCATTCCTTGCTTTGAACCGATCCCTACACAGCCCTAGCAAACCACTTTTCGGGGAACCCAAAATTTGCCGACTTGAAAGCAACGAGAAGTACCCAGGCTTCGACCTCCTTATTTCCTCACAATTAAGGACCATCTAATCCAACAAAGAGGATCCTAACATGACTCCTTATGAACAGCCAGCAAGCCATGAATGAATCCAAATCAAGAAACATGGCAAAATGTGAGAGAGAAAAAAATCAAGAGGGAAACATGAAAGCGGCAGCCCAACTATTCTTTACTTTCCTCAACCTTGCCTTAAACCGAGCAACCAAACCGTAAAGCCCTTAACTCTATCATCCCTAAGCAAAATTCGACACCGCTCAAACCGACACTCTAGAAACACTAAAAACTAACCATGTGACATGTTTTCAACCTCATTTGACAGCCTATACAACCTGAACAAAAACCCAATCCGGACAGCCCACTTTTGCCCTCGAAATTCTGCACCGACACCTTAACTTCAAAAATCCATAACTTGATGAAATCTTACCCGGAACAAGCCCATTTTATACCGACGTGACCACAACGTCATGAACGTGACCTAGGACCAGACCTAGCCATGCCCAGACCTCGTCTAGATCCTCCCCTGCCCCAAAACCGAACTACCCTGTCCAAGCCAAACTCACTCTACAACACCTCTACCTTGAGAAAACACCACCAAGACCTATTTCCTTACCCCCACTTTCTTCCAAACAACTTAACACGCTCCATACCATCTCCTAGGACTTATCACAAACACCTAGGCAGCCCCTTACCACACTTCAACACCACAATTCAAAAAATCAAGATTATGCATAAAAAAAGCCTCCAACTCATGAGTAATCAATCAAGACCAATTGCCAACCAATAAAATACACTTATATACTTCAAAAACAGCCCAAACATCATATGAAACCCGAAATTTGGGCATACACACTTCTGAAAAATTCAAAAATTTGCTATATGCATCAAACCTTTCATGTCTCAAGTCACAATTTACCAATACAACACTTTAAACTTCATGCATAGCTAAAAATCCGAAATTTAAACATAACCCCCACTGAAAAATGCTTAAAACCGAAACCATACATGTAAAAAACATAGGCATTTCAAAATTCCTTCTTTGTTTTATCTCTTCGTATTCTCCTCTTCCCAAACTATCAAATATGATAAGAACAACAAACATTTGACTGTCCATTGCAATTCCTTTGGTTCGGTTGCTCCATATCCATCGCCTTGAATTCTAGGGACACATCCAACCTCGCTGCCATGAGTTATTTTTTTAGACATGGGCATTATACCCCAGTAGCATTGCAACACTTCATGTCAAAAAGGATTCGTTTCATCTAATTGGTTCTTTTGTCCTGCATTAAAATAACAAACCGGTTCTGATTTTTGATACAACAGGAACAATCATTCGATGGGGTGTGTTCAAACCATTACTCTTTTGAGTCATTATTCATAATATATTCTGATGAATCTAGACCTCCGATGATGCCACCTTGTGTTCAAACCATTACTCATTTAGACATGGACATTATACTCTCTTTCTTTGTTTTATCTCTTCATATTCTCCTCTTCCCAAACTCTCAAATAAGATAAGAACAACAAACATTTGGTTGTCCATTGCAATTCCTTCGGTACGCTTGTTCCATAACCATTGTCTTGAATTCCAGGGACACGTCCAAGCTCGCTTCCATGAGTTATTTTTTTAGAAATGGACATTATACCCCAGTAGCATTGCAACACTTCATGCATGTCTAAAAGGGGTCTTTTCATCTAAGTTGGTGCGTCTGTTTTGCATTCAAATAACAAATCGGTTCTGATTTCTGATACAAAAGGCACAATCATTCGATGGGTGTTTTCAAACCATCACTCTTTTGAGTCATCATTCATAATATATTCTAATGAATCTAGACCTCCGATGATGCCAGCTTGGTATCTATTACCCCTATAAATATACCAGTTTGAATTATGATCTTACCAATATGTCCTCATCATTTTAAGTATTTTCTCTAATAATTTTTGGACTTCATGGTCTTTCCCACATCCTTCAATATAGCTTTGCAGACCATTAATTCATTGGCATTTATTTGGTCTCTTTCTTTGTTTTATCTCTTCACAAACTATCAAATAAGATAAGAACAACAAACATTTGACTGTCCATTGCAATTCGTTCGGTACGCTTGCTCCATATCCATCGCCTTGAATTCCAGGGACACGTCCAACCTCGCTGTCGTGAGTTATTTTTTTAGACATGGACATTATACCCCTGTAGCATTGCAACTCTTCATGTCTAAAAGGGGTCGTTTCATCAAAGTTGGTGCTTCTGTCCTGCATTCAAATAACAAACCGGTTCTGAGTTCTGATACAACAGGCACAATCATTCGATGGAGTGTGTTCAAACCATCACTCTTTTGAGTTATCATTATAATATATTCTGATGAATCTAGACCTTCGATGATGCCAACTTGGTATCTAATTCCCCTATAAATATACAAGTTTGAATTGTGAACTTACCAATATGTCCTCATCATTTTAAGTATTTTCTCTAATAATTTCTGGACTTCATGGTTTTTCCTAGCTCCTCCACTATAGCTTGGAAGACCATTAATTCATTGGCATTTATTTGGTCTTTCTTTGTTTTATCTCTTCATATTCTCCTCTTCCCAAACTCTCAAATAAGATAAGAACAACAAACATTTTACTATCCATTGCAATTCCTTTAGTACGCTTGCTCCATATCCATCGTCTTGAATTCCAAGGACTCGTCCAACCTCGCTGCCATGAGTTATTTTTTTAGACATGGACATTATACCCCAGTAGCATTGCAACACTTCATGTCTAAAAGGGGTCGTTTCATCTAAGTTGGTGCTTCTGTCATGCATTCAAATAAAAAACCGTTTCTGATTTCTGATACAATAGGCACAATCATTCGATGGGGTGTGTTCAAACCATCACTCTTTTGAGTCATCATTCATAATATATTCTGATGAATCTAGACCTCCGATGATGCCTTCTTGGTATCTATTACCCCTATAAATATACCAGTTTGAATTGTGAACTTACCAATATGTCCTCATCATTTTAAGTATTTTCTCTAATAATTTCTGGACTTCATGGTCTTTCCCACCTCCTTCAATATATCTTTGCAGACCATTAATTCATTGGCATTTATTTGGTCTCTTTATTTGTTTTATCTCTTTGTATTCTCCTTTTCCCAAACTATCAAATAAGATAAGAACAACAAACATTTGACTGTCCATTGCAATTCCTTCGGTACGCTTGCTCCATATCCATCGTCTTGAATTCCACGGACACGTCTAACCACGCTGCCGTGAGTTATTTTTTTAGACATGGAAATTATACCCCGGTAGCATTGCAACTCTTCATGTCTAAAAGGGGTCGTTTCATCTAAGTTGGTGCATCTGTCCTGCATTCAAATAACAAACCGGTTCTGAGTTCTGATACAACAGGCACAATCATTCGATGGAGTTTGTTCAAACCAACACTCTTTTGAGTCATCATTCATAATATATTCTGATGAATCTAGACCTCCGATGATTCATGCTTGGTATCTATTATCTATTACCCCTATAAATATAACAGTTTGAATTGTGAACTTACCAATATGTCCTCATCATTTTAAGTATTTTTTCTAATAATTTCTGGACTTCATGGTCTTTCCTACCTCCTCCACTATAGCTTGGCAGTCCATTAATTCATTGGCATTTATTTGGTCTCTTTCTTTGTTTTATCTCTTCGTATTCTCCTGTCCCCAAACTCTCAAATAAAATAGAACAACAAACGTTTGACTGTCCATTTCAATTCCTTCGATACGCTTGCTCCATATCCATCATCTTGAATTACATGGACGCGCCCAACCTCTCTGCATTGAGTTATTTTTTTAGACATGGACATTATACCCAGTGGCATTGCAACACTTCATGTCTAAAAGGGGTCGTTTCTTCTAAGTCTGTGCTTCTGTCCTGCATTCAAATTACAAACCGGTTCTGATTTCTGATACAACAGGCACAATCATTCTGTGGTGTGTGTTCAAGGCCATCATTCTTTTGAGTCATCATTCACATTATATTCTGATGAAATGTAGACCTCCGATGATGCCATCTTGGTATCTATTGCCCCTATAATTATACCAGTTAGAATTGTGAAATCACCAATATGTCCTCATCATTTTAAGTATTTTTTCTAATAATTTCTGTACTTCATGGTCTTTCCCACCTCCTCTAATATAGCTTGGCAGACCATTAATTCATTGGCATTTATTTGGTCTCTTTCTTTGTTTTATCTCTTCGTATTCTCCTCTTTCCATACTCTCAAATAAGATAGAACAACAAACGTTTGACTGTCCATTTCAATTCCTTCGATACGCTTGCTCCATATCCATCATCTTGAATTCCAGGGACACGCACAACCTCTCTGCATTGAGTTATTTTTTTAGACATGGACATTATACCCAGTAACATTGCAACACTTCATGTCTAAAAGGGGTCATTTCATCTAAGTCGGTGCTTCTATCCTGCATTCAAAATACAAACCGGTTCTGATTTCTGATACAACAGGCACAATCATTCTATGGGGTGTGTTCAAGGCCATCATTCACATTATATTCTGATGAAATGTAGACCTCCGATGATGCGAGTTTTGTATATATTACCCCTATAAATATACCATTTTGAATTGTGAACTTACCAATATGTCATCATCATTTTAAATATTTTCTCTAATAATTTCTGGACATCATGGTCTTTCCCACCTCCTCCACTATAGGTTGGCAGAACATTACGTCATTGGCATTTATTTGGTCTCTTTATTTGTTTTATCTCTTCGTATTCTCCTCTTCCCAAACTCTCAAATAAGATAAGAACAACAAACATTTGACTGTCCATTGCAATTCCTTTGGTACGTTTGCTCCATATCCATCGTCTTGTATTCCAGTGACACGTCCAACCTCGCTGCCATGAGTTACTTTTTTAGACATGGACATTATACCCCAGTAGCATTGCAACACTTCATGTCTAAAAGGGGTTGTTTTATCTATGTTGGTTGTAAGGTCCAAAAAGTCCACTAGCTTAATCACGATTAATTGATTTAATTATATGATTTAATGCATATTATTTATAATATTAATTGTTATGTGAATTATGTGTTATATAGTTTTTAAAAAAAAAAAAAATTTTAGGTTGGGTTTAATTTTGGGTCGTAGGGACGAGCCTAGCCTTGAAACGAGTTAAGAAAAATATTTTAAGTAAAGTTAGTAGATGCAGAAGTATTTTACTGAGAGAGTAAAAATTTTAAAAAATTTTAAGTGTAACTAATGGGCCGTGTTGGAGCCCATTAGTCATAGAAGAAAAGCGTTCAGAAGTTTTTTAAACTCTCATTTGAACGCTTACTCTTTTTTCTCAAAATCTCTCTCAAACACTGCGATCTCCAAGCTAGGGTTCTTCGGCTTCTCAAGGCTAGATCGTTCCGCAGTCTAAGTTAATCCCAATCAGACGTTCCAGGCAAGTTTTTACTGTTTTTAAACCCATTCAAGAATATAGTTATTTTCAAGATAAAACCCTAGGTGTTTGATTTGATGATCTATGAATGTTTTCTTGAAAATTTCTATGAGTATGTTGCTTGATTGTGATACGTGAAGCATTCCTGAGGTGTTCGGTTCATGTTTATTGAGTTTTGAAAGTTTACGGGCTTAATGCCATATGCTTGTTGATCAACAGGAAACTATGAATGGCTCGTTATGACAGTTACCACACTACTCATACTTCATCTCCCCAAATATTTTTATGATATGGCTATATTAAAGTTATGTTTATTGCATGGGAGTTTAAGTTAATGTTTTCCTTTTAAAGTTAGAAAATCCTTTTCTGCATGCTCTTGCTGAGTCTTTCGACTCACTATACTTGAATGGTGCAGGTAATGATGATGTGGATGCTTTTATTGATGATTATGTGGGCGGACATGAAGAAGAGGCAGGGGTCGGTCCAACGGGCAATGCATGAGTGTGAATGCTTTAGAATTGAAGATGTTTTAAACCATTTTATTTGATGAGAGGGTAACAAGTTTTAATTTTTTTTTAGTTGATGGCCATGTTTTGGCAAATATTTTTAGATGCTATTTTATTTTGTGCACATTTTATACGCTATTTTAATAAATAAGATGATGCTTCCGCAAAGTTTTTATTTTTACCAAATTTTTAAGTAAGTATGTTTGAGTAACGTTTCGATTGAGAAATTGGGACGTTACAGCTTGGTATCAGAGCAGTTCGCTCTGGGTTTGTTTGCACGCATGCATTCTCGCCACGACCCTGTGCTTCATCTTCATGTCTGTAAGTTCTATGTTATGGATTGTTTAAGATGCATGATAGCTTTTGCGATTAATATTTATGCATGTTAATTAGGATGTTATGTTTAAATAATGTAATTAAGCATGTGGACTGTATGGACATCAGGATCATGGCTAACCGTAGGAATCCAAACAATGAGGACAATCAGAATAACCAGTTTTTGGCTGGGTTGGCGACTCTGTTGCAAGAGCAGAGTAGAGCCCAAGGGGAGCAGATTCAACAGTTAATCCAAGCACAAGCGGGAGGACGGAACAACAATCAGCCACTACTAACTAATCTTATCTTTAAACAGTTTAAGGATCTAGGGCCGCAGGAGTTCAGAAGAGGGGCTGATCCCCTTGTAGCCGAGGAATGGGTGCAGTCAGTGGAGACCATTTTTGACTACATGCAGCTCACTGATGCAGACTGTGTGAGGTGTGCCATCTTTATGTTTCGTGATGATGCAAGGGTTTGGTGGCAGGGAGCCCGTTCTGCTGTGGATATAACTACGTTGACTTGGAATGGATTCAAATATGTGTTCTATGGGAAATATTTCACTATCAGCACTAGGACTAGACTTGCTAGAGAATTCCTGGAGCTCCGCCAAGGGAGCATGTCCATTGCTGAGTATGTGAAGAAGTTTGAAAGGGGGAGGTATTTTGTGCCCATGATTTCGGGTAATGCTGGAGAGGAGTTGAAGCATTTCACGGAGGGACTGAATGCCACTATTCGTCGTGATGTCAAATTGAGTGGGGCACAAACGTAACGAGCAGCAGTCGATGAGGCTATGTTGTCAGAAAAAGATGTGAATGATATTATCAAAGAATCGCAAGCGAAAAGAGCCAGTTACCAAGGGAGAGAACAACAAGTGTCTAGTCAGAAGAGGCCGTACCAAGCCCCAGCTCAGAGGAGACCGCAGCAGCAGCAGCGCCAAAACCCCAATCAGGCGCGACCTCAGGGACAGAATCAGCCGAACGCCAATGCTCCAAGGCCGGCGAATGCACCTATCTGTCAAAAGTGTGGGAAGTCACACTCAGGTCAATGCATGCTTGGGACCAATACTTGCTTTCTTTGTAAGAAGTCAGGGCATTTTGCCAAGGATTGCCCGCAGTCAAAGGATCCTATCAGGGGAAGAGTGTTTGCTATGACTCACAATCAGGTTGACCTAGATTCTGCAATTGTCACAGGTATGATCCGTATCACTGGTTTACCTGCTTTTGTGTTGATTGATTCAGGAGCTACGCACTCTTTTATATCTGTTAATTTTATGATGAAATTGGGGGTCTTTCCGGATGAATCTATTTCGAAATTTTGTGTGTCGTTACCCTCAGGAGAAGAACTGGAAAGTAGTAGTGTGGTAAGAAATTGCAAGGTTCAAATGCAGAGTCTAGTTTTGTGTGCAGATTTTTTTGTTTTGAAAATGGTGGATTTCGATGCGATTTTTGGGATGGACTGGTTGTCTCGGCATGAGGCTATTATTGACTGCAAATGGAAAACTATCTCATTGAAAGATCAGAACGGGAAATCGTTTGCGTTCCGCACTACCTCTAAGAAGAGCGCACCAGGTATGATTTCTGCAGGAGCAGCCTAGAAATTATTGAGTAATGGGTGTACAGGATTTCTTGTGAGTCTAATTGGTGATCTGGAGGTACAGCAACCGAAACTTGTGGAAGTGGAAGTAGTGAAGGACTTTCCAGAATTTTTTCCCGATGATGTTGCGGGATTGCGTCCAGTCAGGGAAGTCGAATTTGGGATAGAATTGTTTCTTGGAACTAAGCCAGCTTCTAAGGCACCGTACAGATTGGCACCGACCAAGATGAAAGAATTGAAGGATCAGTTGCAGGAATTACTCGATAAGGGGTTCATCAGACCAAGTGTATCGCCTTGGGGTGCACCGGTGTTGTTCGTCAAGAAGAAAGATGGGTCAATGAGATTGTGCATTTACTACAGAGAACTGAACCGAGTTACAGTGAAGAACAGATGTCCTTTTCCCAGAATAGACGACTTGTTCGACCAATTGCAAGGGGCAGAGGTGTTCTCAAAAATTGATCTGCGATCAGGTTACCATCAGCTGAAGGTAAAGGATGCAGATGTGCAGAAGACAGCATTCAGGACTCGCTATGGCCACTATGAGTTCTTGGTAATGCCGTTTGGGTTGACCAATGCACTAGCTATGTTAATAGATTTGATGAACAGGGTGTTTCAACCTTTCTTGGATCAGTTTGTCATAGTCTTCATAGATGACATATTGATATATTCTCGCAGTAGGGAGGAGCATCGTCAGCACTTGGCTACGGTGTTACAAATTTTGAAAGAAAAGCAACTGTATGCTAAGTACAGTAAGTGTGAATTTTGGCTGGAGCAGATTTCATTTTTGGGTCATATAGTTTCAGCTAAGGGGATTGAGGTGGATCCGTCGAAGGTGGAAGCGGTTCGTAATTGGGCTGCCCCGAAGAATGCTACAGAAATACGAAGTTTCATGGGTTTAGCAGGCTACTACAGGAGATTTATTCAAGACTTCTCCAAGATAGCCCTACCACTGACTTTCTTAACTCGAAAAGGTGTGAAGTTTGTGTGGTCAAAACAATGTGAGAAGAGCTTTACAGAATTGAAGGAAAGACTGATTTCAGCGCCAGTGCTAGCAATTCCCGAAGGCACGGGTCGCTTTGTGGTTTATACCGATGCTTCTAAGAGTGGATTAGGAGCTGTGCTGATGCAGGATGATAAAGTAATATCATATGCATCTCGACAGCTGAAGGTCCATGAGAGGAATTACCCGACTCATGATCTTGAGTTGGCGGCAGTTGTTTTTGCTTTGAAGCTATGGAGACACTACTTGTACGGCGAAAGGTGTCAGATTTTCACTGATCAAAAAAGCCTAAAATATTTCTTCACTCAGAAGGAGTTGAATATGAGGCAGAGGAGATGGCTGGAATTAGTGAAGGACTATGACTGTGACATTAGCTACCATCCTGGTAAGGCTAATGTTGTAGCAGATGCCTTGAGTCGCAAGTATGCAACATTGAACCAATTGACAGTGCAGCAGGAGTTGATTGCTGAATTTGAACGTATGAGTTTGGAGGTATATGAACCAATGGAGGCATGCACTCTAGCAGCCTTAACAGTAGTACCTAGTTTGCTTGAGAGAATCAGAGTAGGCCAAGCTTCTGATGAACAGTTGACGTTGTGGAGGAACATAGATGAAACCAAGGGTGGTACATTGTACACTGTCAAAGATGGAATTGTTCATCACCGAGGTAGAATGCGGGTGCCAGCAGTAGACTCATTGAGAGTGGAAGTGATGACTGAAGCCCATACTATTCCATATTCCATTCATCCAGGAAGTACGAAAATGTATAAGGATCTGCAATCCTTATATTGTTGGCCAGGTATGAAGAAGGATATCGTAGAATTTGTGAGTGAATGTTTGACTTGTCAACAGGTAAAAATTGAGCATCAAAGGCTAGCGGGACTCCTAAAACCCTTGCCAATACCAACATGGAAGTGGGAAGATGTCACTATGGATTTCGTAGTAGGATTGCCAGTCTCATTGCGAAGGATGAACTCGATTTGGGTGATAGTTAACAGGTTAACTAAGTCAGCTCATTTTATTCCAGTCAGGAATAACTTCTCGATGAATCAGTATGCAGAGCTGTACATTCGAGAAATTGTCAGATTGCGTGGAGTTCCAGCAATAATAGTATCTGACAGGGATCCTAAGTTCACTTCAAACTTTTGGGGAAGTTTACATAGAGGATTGGGAACAAAGCTAGCTTTCAGTACAGCTTTCCACCCTCAGATAGATGGTCAGTCAGAATGAGTGATCCAAATACTAGAAGAAATGTTGAGAGCTTGTATGATCGACTTTGGAGGGAATTGGGAATCGAAATTACCTTTAGTGGAGTTTACGTATAACAATAGTTATCAAGCAACTATTGGCATGGCTCCTTATGAGGCATTGTATGGGAGAAGGTGTAGAACTCCCTTGCACCGGGATGAAGTTGGAGAGAGAGCTGTTTTGGGACCAGATATAGTGACTCAAACGGTGGATGTAATAGCTAAGATGAGAGACAGAATGTTGACAACTCAAAGTCGACAGAAAAGTTACGCCGACCAGCGACGTAGAGATTTGAAGTTTGAAGTAGGTGACCATGTATTTTTAAAGGTGTCACCATGGAAAGGTGTTATGAGATTTGGAAAAAAGGGTAAATTGAGTCCAAGATATATAGGACCTTTTGAGATCCTAGAAAAAGTTGGGGCTCGAGCTTACCGATTAGCACTACCACCCAACTTGGGGGGTGTCCACAATGTCTTCCATATCTCTATGCTAAGGAAGTATGTGGCAAATCCTTCTCATGTTATCCGCCATGAGCCAGTGAAATGGACATGCGCCAGACTTGTCCTACGAGCAGATGCCTGTTCAAATCTTGGACAGACAAGTTCGTAGGTTGAGAAACAGAGAGATTCCAATGGTAAAAGTCTTATGGAGCAACCAGTTGGTTGAAGAAGGTACTTGGGAAACAGGACAAGATATGCGAGCATGCTATCCTGAACTATTTGGTAAGTCAAATTTCGAGGACGAAATTCTTTTAAGGAGGGTAGAGTTGTAAGGTCCAAAAAGTCCACTAGCTTAATCATGATTAATTGATTTAATTATATGATTTAATGCATCTTATTTATAATATTAATTGTTATGTGAATTATGTGTTATATTATTTTTTTTTAAAAAAAAGTTTTAGGTTGGGTTTAATTTTGGGTCGTAGGGACGAGCCTAGCCTTGAAACGAGTTAAGAAAAATATTTTAAGTAAAGTTAGTAGATGCAGAAGTATTTTACTGAGAGAGTAAAAATTTTAAAGAATTTTAAGTGTAACTAATGGGCCGTGTTGGAGCCCATTAATCACAGAAGAAAAACGTTTAGAAGTTTTCTGAACTCTCATTTGAACTGTAGTGACCCAACCCGGATCCACTACCTAATAAGAGTTATAGTAAAAGCGCACACAATAAAATTTTAAAGCGTAAAGAGCGAATAATTAAAATACAACAAATCCAATCGGCAGAATACAACCGACGCTATCACAAGTGTATAAGTACTATTATACAACCAAATCGAAGGTTCAGGGTAAATAAATCCCTACCCTCTACAACCTCGCACTCTCCAAAGCTCAATCCTGCTGAGAGCCGCCTGGACCGTCCAGCCTCAAACCTGCCCCGCCACAAGGTACACAATACCCAAACACAGGGGCGTGAGCTAGAACGCTCAATACGAAGCAATGATATAAATACAAATATGCGCACACAGATGATTTAAAACTCATGTAAAAACACTTGCTCATGGCGCTGGGAATATACAGCACCGGCTAGAGAGCTACTCCACGGGGTACTCGTATATTCCATATCAGGGCTGAGCCAACCCCATCCTGACCCGAATCCAAAACAGGATACAAGTCCCATATGGAAACTGTCATAGCTGACTCGAGTCCAAAATGAGATCATCGTTCCCTATGGAGACTGTCAATGACTCACATCTCTTCGGATGCAGTCACACGTAAAATCATGTATGCGCTAAGACGGTAAAACATGCTAAAACATGATAAAACATATAGCACATACTCATGCAATATATAAGCAAATATATCATGTAGGCTATCTCGGTCAGTACTTACGTACCTCTAACACTGCTGGTCAAACCTAGCTCTGCTGGTCTAGACTCCACGCCTACTAGTCCAGTCTACTAGCTACTACAATGCAAATACCCATGCATCAACAATTAAGCTCTAAAAGCATTAACTAAACTATTGCATACTCCTAAATATTTTTAGGATGCCAAAGCTATACCTGCGTCCGTCGTTAGCCCTTTGCTGAAGATAGCCTCAAAACTAGGCCGTAGTTCGCGACGATGTCTAGATCACTAAGCCACTTCCGGATTCCCCGTAGGATGCCTAGATCTCCCTAGATCTGAGTTAGAAGGCTTAGGAATCGAGAGAGAAGAGAGGATATGAGAGAGTCACAAATGAACCTCGGCTCCTCTATTTATAGACAACGTTCGGGCCGTCCGAACTCGGCTTCGGGCCCTCCGAACTGGTTCGGATCCTCCGATCATGACTTCGGATCGTCCGAACACGATCGGACCGTCCGAGCCTTACTTCGGGTCTTCCGAAGTCACATCAGTGATGTCATCCATGATGTCACCTTGCTGACGTAGTTGATGACGTAAGCCCTAACCCTGTTCGGATCCTCCGATCCCACCGACGGAGCCTCCGATCCTCTTCGGATCCTCTGAACTCCAGTTCGGAGCGTCCGAACCTCCCAAGCCATGCCCCCCATGTTCGAGTATCTTGGATCTGTTTCTGAAGTCCGTTATCCAAACAGGAACTTACTTAATCATGTTTTACTTAATCTAGACATGATCATGTGATTACCTACTCATTAATCACTTAATTAGAAATGCGGGTTACTACATTCTCCCCCGCTTAAGAAATTTTTTCCTCGAAATTTAAGTCTTAGAGAAAAACATAAATAGCAAACCAAATGTTCTTTATTACAACTGAACAAGTACAAATTCGATACAAAGAAGTACAAAATCTCAAAATAACTCGGGGTGCTCGTCTAACATCCGGCTCTCCAACTCCCAAGTAGCTTCCTCTATCCCTCTGCATTGCCATTGTACCATAACCAATGGTATGCGCTTGTTACGAAGCACCTTGTCCTTCCTGTCAAGAATCCGTAGGGTTTTCTCCACATATGATAGATCCCGGTCCACCTTTACCTCGGTCGGATGCAAAATATGTGACTCGTCCGCCACATACTGCCTCAACAAGGACACGTGGAACACATCGTGGATATCCGAAAGATCGGGTGGCAAGGCCAGACGATAAGTCACATCCCCAACCTTCTTGAGAATCTCGAAAGGACCAATAAATCTAGGTGTCAGCTTACCCTTGCGACCAAACCTCATCACCTTCTGGAAAGGTGACACACGCAAGAAAACATACTCTCCTACCTCAAAATGAAGTGGCTTGCGGTGAGTGTTCGCGTAGCTAGCCTGTCGATCCTGGGCTGCCTTAACCCTGCGTCGGATCAATTCTACTGCATCAATCATCTGCTGAATCATCTGAGGACCCTCAACCTGACGCTCGCCAACCTCGTCCCAAAACAAAGGTGTACGACAACGGCGTCCATAAAGAGCCTCAAATGGTGCCATGCCAATGCTGCGATGAAAACTATTGTTGTAGGCGAACTCCACCAAGGGTAAATGATCATGCCACGCTGGACAAAATTCCATCACCGCTGCGCGAAGCATATCCTCTAGAGTGCGAATAGTACGCTCCGACTGTCCGTCCGTCTCTGGATGATAAGCCGTACTCAAGCTCAAAGTAGTACCAAGGGCTCGCTGGAAACTACCCCAAAATCTCGAGGTGAATCTCGGATCTCTATCGCTGACAATGCTCAATGGAATCCCATGCAATCGAACAATCTCCCGCACATACAATTGTGCCATCCTATCAAAGGTGTAATCACGGTTATAGGGAAGAAAATGCGCTGATTTCGACAACCGATCCAAGACAACCCAAATAACATCACAATTCCTGGAAGACATAGGAAAGTGGGTGACAAAGTCCATCGTCACATGCTCCCACTTCCATTCAGGAATCTCTAAGCTATGAAGTAACCCTCCGGGTCGTCTAAACTCTGCCTTGATCTGCTGACACACAAGGCATCGGGATACGAACTGATAAACGCTGCGCTTCATCCCTTTCCACCAAAATCGAGTGCGAAGATCCTTATACATCTTCATGCTGCCTGGATGTACAGAGAATCGACTACGGTGAGCTTGCGATAAGATCTCATCCCTCAAAGTAGAATCATCGGGTACCACAACTCGACCAGAAAGACACAACAGACCGTCTCCCTGCAAATGGAAACCAGAAGTGTTATCACCCTCAGCCAGCCGGGCCAACTTCAAAGTCTTCAAATCAGAATTCTGAGCTTCCCGGATTCGTCTGTATAGCGCAGGCTCTGCAAGCACAGAAGAGACACGAATCCCTTGTTGTTCTTTCTTATGACGGAACGTAAATCCCGAAGAACAACACTCCTCCACTGCCTTCGAAACCGAACTGGTACGAAGGGAACTCACATGAACCTTGCGACTAAGTGCATCAGCAACGGGATTTGAAGAACCTGGATGGTACTTGATCTCACAACCGTAATCCTTCAATAGATCCATCCAACGACGCTGCCGCATGTTCAACTCAGCCTGAGTGAACAAATACTTCAAACTCTTATGATCGGTGAAGATCTCGAATCGTTCTCCGTACAAATAGTAACGCCATATCTTAAGAGCAAAGACAATGGCTGCAAGCTCTAAATCATGTACGGGATAGTTTTCCTCGTGATTCTTCAACTGTCTGGAAGCATAAGCGATCACGTGGCCATTCTGAGTCAACATACACCCCAAACCCACCCTGGAGAGAAGCATCAGTGAAGACTACAAAACCACCTGATCTAGACGGTAATGCAAGAACTGGAGCTGTCGTCAGACGACGTCTCAACTCACGAAAACTGTCTTCACAAGCATCAGACCAAACGAAAGAAACGCCTTTCTTCGTCAACTGAGTCAAAGGCTTAGCTATCTGAGAGAAATTCTCCACAAAACGACGATAGTATCCTGCTAAACCAAGGAAACTACGAATCTCAGAAGCTGTAGTCGGACGTGACCAATTCAGAATAGCCTCTGTCTTGCTAGGATCAACAGATACGCCATCTTGAGAAATGACATGACCAAGGAACACAACTCGGTCAATCCAGAAGTCACACTTACTCAGCCTCGCGTATAGCTGTCTCTCCCTCAAGACCTGCAGTACAGTATAGAGATGGTAGGCATGCTCATCCATGCTGTGAGAATACACCAAAATGTCATCGATGAACACCACCACAAATTTATCCAGAAAGTCGCGAAAAACTCTGTTCATCAGATCCATAAAAACAGCTGGAGCATTCGTCAAACCAAACGGCATCACTAGAAACTCATAGTGTCCATACCGCATACGAAATGCTGTCTTATGAACATCCTCCTGTCGAACTCGCAACTGATGATACCCAAACCGAAGATAAATCTTCGAATAGACAGAAGTACCATGTAACTGATCAAAGAGATCATCTATCCGCGGAAGAGGATACTTATTCTTCACTTTCGCTTGATTCAATTGGCGGTAATCGATACACAACCGCATTGAACCATCCTTCTTCTTGACAAACAGTACTAAGGCTCCCCATGGCGAAACACTAGGTCTAATATAACCCTTATCAAGAAGATCTTGCAATTGCTTCTGCAGCTCTTTCATTTCTGACGATGCCAATCGGTAAGGAGTTCTTGAAATTGGTGTAGTCCCTGGCACTAACTCAATGCCAAACTGAATCTCCCTTACTGGTGGCAAGCCTGGAATCTCCTCCGAAAACACATCTGGAAAGTCATGAACCACTGGTATCTCTTGGATATCTGGCTCTCCTAAGGATGCGTCAATGACATAGATAAGGTAGCCTTCCCCGCCAGACTCTAAAGCACGTCGGGCCTTCAGAGCTGAAACCACTGGCATCGGGGGTCGCACTCCCTCACCATAGAAATACCATGACTCGTCATCCTCTGGACAAAACTGGACAAACCTCTGATAGCAATCCACTATCGCTCGGTAGGTAGTCAATAGATCTATCCCAATGATGCAATCGAAATCCTCTATCGCTAGAATCATTAGGTTAGAACTAAGCTGATGTCCTTCAAAATCCAAAACACAACCCCCAACTAGACGCTTGGCTAAAACCTCGCTCCCCATGGGAGTAGAAACCACTAGCAACACGTCTAAAGGAATAAATGGCAATCTATACTTCTTAGCGAAATGTGCTGAGACAAAAGAATGCGATGCACCGGTATCAATTAAAACATATGCAGGAAAACCACATAAACTACAGATACCTGCAATCATCCGATCGCTGTCAGCCTCTGCCTGCTCCTGGTTAAGCGCAAAAACCTGACCCTGGGTACGTGGCCTCAACGAAGAATGACCCCGAGAAGGAGTCTGAGTAGGCTGTCTCTGAGACTGCTGCGGATGCTGGCGCTGCTGCGAATACTGCTGCTGGAAAGGTGGCTGCTGGTACTGAGGTGGCTGAACAGATGCCTGAGAACCTCCATAACCACTCGCTGCCCCAATCAGCATAGGACAATCTCTCTTCATATGACCCTCCAGGCCACACTAGAAACATGCAGTGGCCGATCGACCACACTGCCCTGGCGGATGTCTGCGTCGGCACTGAATACATCGGTTCGGTCTCTGTCCACCAAAACGATGCACTCCACTAGATCCAGAGGAAGAAGAAGAAGTACCTCCTGGCTTCTTGAAGGACTGTCCTCTCGGACCCAAAGGACTAGAGCTCGCTGGCCTGGAAGAAGAAGAGTAAAGTCCCATGTTCCTCCGAATACTGTCCTCGGCCTGGCAACAAAGGTCCACCAAATCCTCGTAAGTCCCATCGCCGCCCACAGCAACCATACGATGAATGTCAGGATTCAAACCCCGAAGGAAATGATCAAACTTCGCCATAGAACTATTAGCAATATGAGGACAAAAGAGTAGCAGATCAAAGAACTTCTGCTGGTACTCCTCGATCTTCATCGTCCCCTGTCGCAAACTCAACAACTCGCTGGCTTTCGCCTGACGAAGAGCTGGAGGAAAATAAAATCTCTGATAAGCAGTACGGAACTCCACCCAAGTAGCTGCACCTCTAGCTGCTATGAACGGTGCGGAAGTAGATCTCCACCACTTCCTCGCTCTGCCCTCAAGCATAAAGGCAAGAATCTCCATCCTATCCTCAGCCGTGCAATGGAACTCCTGGAAGCACTGTTCCATCCTCTCCATCCAATCCTCCGCCTCTTCGGCTGTCTCACCACCCGTCAAAGGTTTCGGGCTAACTTCCTTAAACCTACGCATGCTCACTCGCCTGCGCTCCTCGGGCTGTCCCCGATGTCTACGATCATCTGGATTGCCCCAACGACCGTCGTCTATGCTACCGTGACTCTCGTCGTAATCTGCCATCTGTTACATAAGAACAGATAATTACTTAATCCGCTTTACGATATTCCCAGTGCAATGCGTCGCTCTGATACCAAATATGTAGTGACCCAACCCGGATTCACTACCTAATCAGAGTTATAGTAAAAGCGCATGCAATAAAAGTTTAAAGAGTAAAGAGCGGATAATTAAAATACAACAAATCCAATCGGCAGAATACAACCGACGCTATCACAAGTGTATAAGTACTATTATACAACCAAATCGAAGGTTCAGGGTAAATAAATCCCTACCCTCTACAACATCGCACTCTCCAAAGCTCAATCTTGCTGAGAGCCGCCTGGACCGTCCTGCCTCAAACCTGCCCCGCCACAAGGTACACAATACCCAAACACAGGGGCGTGAGCTAAAAAGCTCTATAAGAAGCAATGATATAAATACAAATATGCGCACACAGATGATTTAAAACTCAAGTAAAAACACTTGCTCATGGCGCCGGAAATATGTAGCACCGGCTAGAGAGCTACTCCGCGGGGTACTCGTATATTCCATATCAGGGCTGAGCCAACACCATCCTGACCCGAATCCAAAGCAGGATATAAGTCCCATATGGAAACTTTCATACCTGACTCGAGTCAAAAATGAGATCATCATTCCCTATGGAGACTGTCAATGACTCACATTTCTCCGGATGCAGTCACACGTAAAATCATGTATGTGCTAAGACGGTAAAACATGCTAAAACATGATAAAACATATAGCGCATACTCATGAAACATATAAGCAAATATATCATGTCGGCTATCTCGGTCAGTACTTACGTACCTCTAACACTGCTGGTCAAACCTAGCTCTGCTGGTCTAAACTCCAAGCCTACTAGTCCAGTCTACTAGCTACTACAATGCAAATACTCATGCATCAACAATTAAGCTCTAAAATCCTTAACTAAACTATTGCATACTCCTAAATATTTTTAGGATTCCAAAGCTATACCTGCGTCCATCGTTAGCCCTTTGCTGAAGATAGCCTCAAAACTAGGTCGTAGCTCCGCGACAATGTCTAGATCACCAAGCCACTTCCGGATTCCCCGTAAGATGCCTAGATCTCCCTAGATCTTAGTTAGAAGGCTTAGGAATCGAGAGAGAAGAGAGGAGATGAGCGAGTCACAAATGACCCTCGGCTCCTCTATTTAAAGACAACGTTCGGGCCGTCCGAACTTGGCTTCGGGCCCTCCGAACTGGTTCGAATCCTCCGATCATGATTTCGGATCGTCCAAACACGATCGGACCGTCCGAGCCTTACTTCGGGTCTTCCGAAGTCACATCAGTGATGTCATCCATGACGTCACCTTGCTGACGTAGTTGATGACGTAAGCCCTAACCCTGTTCGGATCCTCCGATCCCACCGACGGAGCCTCCGATCCTCTTAGGATCCTCCGAACTCCAGTTCGGAGCGTCCGAACCTCCCGAGCCATGCCCCCCATGTTCGAGTATCCTGGATCTGTTTCTGAAGGCCGTTATCCCAACAGAAACTTACTTAATCATGTTTTACTTAATCTAGACATGATCATGTGATTAACTACTCATTAATCACTTAATTAGAAATGCGGGTTACTACATGAACGCTTACTCTTCTTTCTCAAAATCTCTCTCAAACACTGCGATCTCCAAGCGA
Organism: Henckelia pumila; assembly: GCF_033568475.1. NCBI lineage: Eukaryota > Viridiplantae > Streptophyta > Magnoliopsida > Lamiales > Gesneriaceae > Henckelia > Henckelia pumila. The sequence continues at coordinate 85,572,626 of NC_133122.1, forward strand.
GGCTTCTTCGGCTTCTCAAGGCTAGATCGTTCCGCAGTCTAGGTTAATCCCAATCAGACGATCCAGGCAAGTTTTTACTGTTTTTAAACCCATTCAAGAATATATTTATTTTCAAGATAAAACCCTAGGTGTTTTATTTGATGATTTATGAATGTTTTCTTGAAAATTTCTATGAGTATGTTGCTTGATTGTGATACGTGAAGCATTCCTGAGGTGTTCGGTTCATGTTTATTGAGTTTTGAAAGTTTACGGGCTTAAAGCCATATGCTTGTTGATCAACAGAAAACTATGAATGGCTCGTTATGACGGTTACCACACTACTCATACTTCATCTCCCCAAATATTTTTATGATATGGCTATATTAAAGTTATGTTTATTGCATGAGAGTTTAAGTTAATGTTTTCCTTTTAAAGTTAGAAAATCCTTTTCTGCATGCACTTGCTGAGTCTTTCGACTCACTATACTTGAATGGTGCAGGTAATGATGATGTGGATGCTTTTATTGATGATTATGTGGGCATACATGAAGAAGAGGCAGGGGTCGATCCAACGGGCAATGCATGAGTGTGAATGCTTTAGAATGAAAGATGTTTTAAACCATTTTATTTGATGAGAGGCAAACAAGTTTTAATTTTTTTTTAGTTGATGGCCATGTTTTGGCAAATATTTTTAGATGCTATTTTATTTTGTACACATTTTATACGCTATTTTAATAAATAAGATGATGCTTCCGCAAAGTTTTTATTTTTACCAAATTTTTAAGTAAGTATGTTTGAGTAACGTTTCGATTGAGAAATTGGGACGTTACATTTGTGCTTCTGTCTTGCATTCAAACCATCACTCTTTTGAGTCATCATTCATAATCTTTTGCTATTTAATTAAAGATGAGCCTCCATACAAACTGTCTTTGTACATTGGTGTGTCATTTTTGAATTTAAAATTTAATTCCTTCCATTAGCTTTCCATTATCTGAAATTTATGGAAAGTAATTAACTGTTTCTCCCCACTCTCTCCTCCAAAACCGAGATGTTTCTTCAATCTCATTTATTTATCAAATGGTTTCCTTACCCATCTGTCTTTCTCTTCAACCGTTCTGGAACTACATTAATGGTTGGGGTAAATATATGTGGCTATCATGAAACACGAATGATTGACTCATTATTGTTATTTTCTCCATTGTCCATCTTCCTTACCGGATCGATCTTTCCCTGTATAAACATCCTTTGTTCCTCGAGGTGCATACAAATTGTCAATGTTTTCTATTTATTCATTTTTTTGAATGTATCTTAATTTTTCTGTCCATTTTTTAAAATCTGCTTAATTCGCTATCTGCTAATTGTTTTTACTGTGAAAATCGCTTTTTTTTCACCAGGTATGTGTTTGAACTAATCAAATAAAAGTGGTCGAATTCAAACCAGTACTCAAACACATCGTTGATACAGATAGAAGGAGTGAACACGTAAGAGGAGGTGACATGGTACCAAGGGAAGCGGATGGCGTACATTTACAAAGCCAAGGTTAAGAAGAATGGTTCTCACTACCGGTGCATTTGGGGCAAGGTCACACGTCCTCACGGCAACAGCGGGGTTGTTCGCGCTAAATTCAAGTCTAATATTCCACCAAAATCTATGGGTTCTAGAGTCAGGGTGTTCATGTATCCAAGCAATATATGAGTGATTCTAGCTCTAGTATAGTTTGGGGAGAGAGCACAAGAAGAGGCCCAGTCGTGAAGATGATAAATCTATTTTTTTACTTGCTGTTTCGAGTTTGGAAATTTTGTTATGCGACTTAATTTTATTACCTTTTTTCGGTTTCTGACGATTTAATAGAACATTTGTTGAATGTCAACAACTTTACTTAAAAAACAAGTGTTTTTCTCTTAAAAAATAATATTGGGTTAAACAAATAATTTATTAGTTTGTTTTTTCCTGTGATTTCGCAGGGGCAACCCTTTTTACAGATGCGGAGGAAGGACTGAGCTACGTGGCCACACATTGAGCAACTTGAAGGTGAGTTCTTTTATTATAAGTGTTGTGACCAGTAATAAAATTTGTTTGGACTAATTTAGTTTCAATATCTTGAACGTGTCTTCAACCTAATGAAACCAAATGATATGGCGTATGCATCGTACTAATTTGTCCATTTAATTATTGATCTATGTCTCTCATATATGGATGTACTTCCTTTTCTTCTTCACATTAAAACCAAAATTTCTATACAAATATTCGCACATCTCTTTCAATTTTTCAATTGCAGCCAGAACTCAAAACCTTGAAATAGACGTGGATGCCGAAGAAATGGACGATATTTTGGAAAGCACGATTAACTATTTTCATACTGTTGAAGCATATTATATTTATGGACATAAAATTCATTCTTTACAATATCAATATTAAGGTACAACTATTATCTAGCTAGCGTGTTCACTCCTTCTATCTGTATTAACTATTGTAAATAATGAATTTTATAACTATTATAATCTTACTACCTTTTTTCTTTCAAATGGAGCAGGAAGATTGATATAAGAAGATACATGAAAGGAAATACAATATTAAGGTACAACTATTATTTAGCAACAATAATATATGTTTGTATGACGTACTTAAACAGCTTAATTGAAATATCTTTTGTGCTAATTGGAAAAAATTAACAGATTTAAATATCGATTAATAAAATTATATACAACAATTTTGGTATATACAGTCACGAATATATACATATTCTAGAAATTAAATGCTAAATCCATATAAAATTTCATATCATACGTCCACACATCAAAAAATCAAGTGGTCGTGAAAGAATTTGAAGTTTAAATATTGATATATAGGAATATCATTGAAATTTATCTAATAAATTGATTATTTCATGGAACATATATATATATAATATTGATATATAGGAATATCTTTGAAATTTATCTAAAACAAATTGATTATTTCGTGGAACACACACACACACATATATATATATATTCAACATTTTTTTGTTCAATCTTTTTCTAAAAGGTACATGCTCATGTATATACATGTGTTTTAAATATTTAGTTATCTTATTTGATTGCATTAAATTAAATATATTTTGAGAGCATGTGTTCAGTTATACACGAATGTTTTTGCCACATTTTTCGTTACACATGCGACGCGTGGGCAACGGTTGCTAGTATATTCTGATGAATCTAGACCTCCGATGATGCCAGCTTGATATCTATTACCCCTATAAATATACCAGTTTGAATTGTGAACTTACCAATATGTCCTTATCATTTTAAGTATTTTCTCTAATAATTTATGGACTTCATGGTCTTTCCCACCTCCTCCACTATAGCTTGTCAGACCATTAATTCATTGGAATTTATTTGGTCTCTTTTTTTGTTTTATCTCTTTGTATTCTCCTCTTCCCAAACTCTCAAATAAGATAAGAACAACAAACATTTGACTGTCCATTGCAATTCCTTCGGTACGCTTGCTCCATATCCATCGTCTTGAATTTCAGGGACACGTCCAACCTCGCTGCCATGAGTTATTTTTTTAGACATGGACATTATACCCCAGTAGCATTGCAACACTTCATGTCTAAAAGGGGTCGTTTCATCTAAGTTGGTGCTTCTGTTCTGCATTCAAATAAAAAACCGGTTCTGATTTCTGATACAAAAGGCACAATCATTCGATGAGGTATGTTCAAACCACCACTCTTTTGAGTCATCATTTGGTACGTAAGTGACACAAAATTAATTTTCCACTTTTGACCCTTATATTGAACGTGGTGCAACCTTAAATTTATGTCCCACGGACCACAACCACTCCAACTCTTCAAAACTGCTCCAATCACGTTCGTCTCCTCTATTTCATTATGCGAGCAGTTAGTTAATCTCATCACTCATGTATGCATTTCCCATCATTTCTCCACTTCTAGGTTTTTCTGTCATCAGGTTCAAATGCTTTGCCGTGTAGACTGCGATTTCACACCATAAAGCTCCCATCTTTCCGATTTCCCAAGTCATCGACGCGTTAAAGCAAACCCATAAAGAAATTAGTCAAAGTACGCTTTTTTTTTCCTCCACGAAGCCCTCACTTAAGATCAATCGATTTTTTGAACTGTTGATTCTGGGGTACTCTTTCGAATTTTGGTTTTGTAGATGAAAGATTTGATTTTTTTTTCATCGTCAATTCTAAGGTACCCAAAGCATTTATTTGATTAATTTTAGTTATTTTAGTTACATTTCTCCTGTTCCCTTCGGGTTATACTGCTTTGAGAGAAATTTATGTACTTTCTTTCATGCTAATTTGCTATTACCATTAAATTAACATCAAACTGTTCGATAAAATGTGTGAAAGAGAAATTTTTTTTTTTACTCTAACAGGTAGAGTTTTTGTTTCTCATAATAACTATTCTCATGAGCCATGCCCCATGGCATTCTGCAGCACACTCAAGTTCCATTCTGAAGAGATAAACGTGATTATTTAACTACTCTCATGAGTTTTATTATTTAACTTTTGGATATTATATACAAATACTATTTATATCCAAGTAGTTCGTGAGTTTTTTTTTCAGATTTCATTCAGTGCGCTTTTAAATGTAGTTTATGGTCCAATTTGTTGCAAAAACTTTTATACCAGAATATAGGAATAAAAAATTTCAAGTCTATATAGATTTCGAGCCGAAAATTAATTAATTTTGAATATTAAGAGATAAGAGTAAACATGTTACATATCTATTTTTTTAAGAGTTGCATATCTATTATTTGTAGTGTTTGGTTACACTTAATTCTTACGACATTGACTTTGATTCTACTTTCTGCATGGATTGGGTTTCAATCAAAGATAAATTTCTTACTTCCTGCTCTTTTTTTCTTTTCTGAAACTGAATTCCTAGGTTAAATCACAACTTCACCCCATATATAACCTACTACCTAACTAGCATCTTCAATTAACTTAATCAAAATATTTATGCTTGCGTATTTCTCCATATAGGATGGCTTAAAGAGGAGAGGCTTTAAGAAGACCAATCTCCTAAACGAATGAGATGCTTTAAGGAGACCAATGTCTATTAAACTGGTAAACTCGCAGTGTCATATTTCACATACTATTTGTTGCATTCTGAACTTTATTTTTGAATTTAGTAGGTGATCGTATCACAATTATTTTTCATTGCAAACTCGGTAAACATATTTTTTCAATTTTAAATTTTCACTCCCTTGGTTTGTACACATTATTTTTTTTAATTTCACAATTACAAAATTGCTTATGCTTCACTACTGTTCAAAATCTCCTTGCTGCACAATATTACATGAGTTTGTTTGTTTGTTTTTTTTATATATATAGAAAATTCAAATCAAACTACATGAGTTTTTTTTTCTCCCAATTTCTTTCGATGTGTTTTCAAATGCAACTCAATACAATTTTTTGCAAGAAGATGAACTTATGAAATGGTGGAAGTTAAAAGATATTTATGAAATATTTGAAAGAAACTTCACCATCAGAGCCACCGAAAGAAACTTCACCATCAGAGCCATCAAAATTTATGTCGTTCAATTTATTGTGTTATTGTTCTCTTCTCCTATTTATTCATGGATTTCGCTCAATGGGAATCCGTGTTGTTTGATTTCATTTGCTGGAAATTAGAGTTATTTCGTTAATTATTGGATATTTTGATGAAAAATTTTACTGTAAAGGACTGTTATTTGCCTTAATATAGCACTTGCTGTGGCAATTCTTCGAAGCATCATTTCAAAAACAATATACAAAAAGCTGTTTTGCTTCTGTTCACACATTCAATTTAGTTTCTATTCAGTATTTTAAATTTGATAACATGTTAATGTAAACAAAGGCAAATTAATAAAATGAAGGTTAAGCTTAAACGACTCAGCTTTGCTTCAACTTTAATTCATTGTGATACGTTATTTTCTTATATTTATTTATGCTTTAAAATGTTCTAATTAACTCAATTGTTACCACTAGGAGAACTACTATTTACATCTGCGGACTACATAAAAAAATCCGATAGACCTTATTATAGAAAATTTTCTTACTCCATGATAAAATATTATGCCTACATGTTCAATGATTAAAAGATGTGTTGCACAGCTTGCTTTCATATAAAAAAAAAAACTTGCTGCCATGCTGCTTTGTTTTGTTCAATTCTAGGACATTACTTTCGGAAAGCATGACGATTGGCGTACAACCTTTCCCTTCTTACAATAAGTTAGGTTAAGGTGAATGTTCTTTTCCTTAAATTAATTTCTTTTATAAATAATATTTTCTTGAATTACTTTCATTCCTATTGATCACCGTTTTAAACAAACGCCAATGAAAAATACCGGTTTGTTCTTATCTGTTACAGTTTTCTTTAGTAAATAATGTTGTTCAATGTATTTGTAAAACCTGATGAGTCTATGTTATTTCGACTCATCCATTCTACTATTGAGATATTTAAAGTGCATGGGAAGATTTTCAGTATTTACTTACATAGTCTTCCTTCCATGTCCTTTTTGTTTGTTTTATGTGGTTTTATCAATGTCAATTTATCTTTGTTCTCATAAGAAGCCGAGTCTGAATGAATGAAAATATTCCGCTAGAAAAAGTGATTTTCTCCCACCCCTGAAGATGCAAGGCCTGTTTTAAACATGAACTAAAATATTTCAATTTCAATTATTTATTTGGGTTGCTTATGTTACACATTATATTGGCTCTTGGGTGATTTTGAGATTCTGATCCACTTTAGTTATTCTAAGGAATCTATCTAGAGGAATAAATTTGACATATATATGACTTGAGGAATCTAAGATGGAGAGGGAAGTCAATAGTTATTTTATCTGTTCCTGGTCTATACTTGCTTTGGCTTAGATGAATTAATTTTTATCACTTTTCATTTATATTTCTTTCAAATCCCAAAGATTCCGCGCTTAATATTGTCATTAAACTTTGTAGACTTTGATATATATGAGAAAATTTGCCTCTTTCATCTGGGATTTCAAGTATAATTCACCTTTTAGTATTTTAGTGGTTATTTTGTCATTTCATGGATCGATGTGCATATTGCATTCAAAAGCTTCCGACGGTTAAATGACCATATTATTTTCAGTAATGTTAGTTTTCTAAACCTTCTGTGACTAAGTTGAATGTTTTTGCTCAAGGCATGCTGTCATCTAGGAATTGATTGGAATTGATTTTAACAACCAATCACCCATGTGTCTTTACCAAGAAACGAGAAGCTCCAAAAATACATCAACATTCAACACCTATCTCTCAGGTCGGTGAATTCTATGGATATGTTATTACTCTTAACACAGGAAAGTCTCACGCAAAAGTTTTAGGCTCTGATCATCATAAGAAGAAAACAAGATTTTGTAACACACTTATTTAATATTCATGTACAAACGTCGCACACGCATCGCGTGTGCCTCGGTCGCTAGTATATTATGATGAATCTAGACCTATGATGATGCCAGCTTGATATCTATTAACCCTTTAAATATACCAGTTTGAATTGTGAACTTACCAATATGTCCTCATCATTTTAAGTATTTTCTCTAATAATTTCTGGACTTCATGGTCTTTCCCACCTCCTCCACTATAGCTTGGCAGACCATTAATTCATTGGCATTTATTTGGTCTCTTTCTTTGTTTTATCTCTGCGTATTCTCCTCTTCCCAAACTCTCAAATAATATAAGAACAACAAACATTTGACTGTCCATTGCAATTCCTTTGGTATGCTTGCTCCATATCCATCGTCTTGAATTCCAAGGACACATCCAACCTCGCTGCCATGATTTATTTTTTTAGACATGGACATTATACCCCAGTAGTATTGCAACACTTCATGTCTAAAAGGGGTTGTTTCATCTAAGTTGGTGCTTCTGTCCTGCATTCAAATAACAAACCTGTTCTAATTTTTGACAAACATGCACAATCATTCTATGGGGTGTTCTCAAGGCCATCACTCTTTTGAGTCATCATTCATAATATATTATGATGAATATAAACCTCTGATGATGCCATATTGGTATTTATTACCCCTATAAATATACCAATTTGAATTATGAACTTACCAATATGTCCTCGTCATTTTAAGTATTATCTCTAATGATTTTTGGACCTCATGGTCTTTCTCACTTTCTCCACTATAGCTTGGCTGACCATTAATTAATTGACATTTATTTGGTCTCTTTCTTTGTTTTATCTCTTCGTATTCTCCTCTTTCCAAACTCTCAAATAAGATAAGAACAACAAACATTTGACTTTCCATTGCAATTCCTTCGGTACGCTTGCTCCATATCCATCGTCTTGTATTCAAAGGACACATCCAACCTTGCTGCCATAAGTTATTTTTTTAGACATGGACATTATACCCTAGTAGCATTGCAAAACTTCATGTCTAAAAAGGGTCATTTCATCTAAGTTGGTGCTTCTGTCCTTCATTCAAAGAACAAACCGGTTCTGATTTCTGATACAACAGGGTGTGTTCAAACCATCAATTTTTTGAGTCATCATTCATAATATATTCTGATGAATCTAGACCTCCGATGATGCAAGCTTGGTATCTATTACCCCTATAAATATACCAGTTTGAATTCTGAACTTACCAATGTGTCCTCATCATTTTAAGTATTTTCCCTAATATTGTCTGGACATCATGGTCTTTCCCACCTCCTACACTGTAGCGTGGCAGACCATTAATTCATTGGAATTTATTTGGTCTCTTTTTTTGTTTTATCTCTTCGAATTCTCCTCTTCCCAAATTCTCAAATAAGATAAGAACAACAAACATTTGATTGTCCATTGCAATTCCTTCGATATGCTTGCTCCATATCCATCGTCTTGAATTTCAGGGACACGTCCAACCTCGCTGCCATGAGTTATTTTTTAAAAATGGACATTATACCCCAGTAGAATTGCAACACTTCATGTCTATAAGGGGTCGTTTCATCTAAATTGGTACTTCTGTCCTGCATTCAAATAACAAATCGGTTCTGATTTCCGATACAACAGGCACAATCATTCGATGGGGGTGTGTTTAAACCATCACTCTTTTGAGTCATCATTCATAATATATTTTGATGAATCTAGACCTCCGATGATGCCAGCTTGGTATCTATTACGACTATAAATATACAAGTTTGAATAGTGAATTTACCAATATGTCCTCATCATTTTAAGTATTTTCTCTATTAATTTCTAGAATTCATGGTCTTTCCCACCTCCTCCACTATAGAATGGCAGACTATTAATTCATTGGCATTTATTTGGTCTCTTTTTTTGTTTTATCTCTTCGTATTCTCCTCTTTCCAAACTCTCAAATAAGATAAGAACAACAAAAATTTGACTGTCCATTGTAATTCCTTCGGTACGCTTGCTCCATATTCATCGTCTTGAATTCCAGGGACACGTCCAACCTCGTTGCCATGAGTTATTTTTTCAAGCATGGACATTATACCCCAGTAGCATTGCAACACTTCATGTCTAAAAGGGGTCGTGTCATCTAAGTTGGTGCTTCTGTCCAGCATTGAAATTACAAATCGGTTCTGATTCCTGATACAACAAGCACAATCATTCGATGGGGTGTGTTCAAACCATCACTCTTTTGATTCATCATTCATATTATTTTCTTATGAATCTAGACCTCCGATGATGCGAGCTTGGTATCTATTACTCCTTAAAATATACCAGTTTGAATTGTGAACTTACCAATATGCCCTCATCTTTTTAAGTATTTTCTCTAATAATTTCTGAACTTCATGTCTTTCCTACCTCCTCCACTGCAACTTGGCACAACATTAATTCATTGGCATTTATTTGGTTTCTTTATTTGTTTTATCTCTTCGTATTCTCCTCTTCCCAAATTCTCAAATAAGATAATAACAACAAACATTTGACTGTCCATTGTAATTCCTTCGGTACGCTCGGTCCATATTCATCATCTTGAATTCCAGGGACACGTCCAACCTCGCTGCCATGAGTTATTTTTTTAGACATGAACATTATACCCCAGTAGCATTGCAACACTTCATGTATAAAAGGGGTCGTTTCATCTAAGTTGGTGCTTCTGTCCTTCATTCAAATAACAAACCGGTTCTGATTTCTGATACAACAAGCACAATAATTCGATGGGGTGTGTTCAAACCATCACTTTTTTGATTCATCATTCATAATATATTCTGATGAATCTAGACCTCCGATGATGCCATCTTGGTATCTATTACCCCTATAAATAAACCAGATTGAATTGGTAACTTACCAATATGCCCTCATCATTTTAAATATTTTCTCTAATAATTTATGAACTTCATGGTCTTTCCCACCTCCTCCACTATAACTTGGCAGACCATTAATTTATTAGCATTTATATGGTCTCTTTATTTGTTTTATCTCTTCGTATTCTCCTCTTCCCAAACTCTCAAATAAGATAAGAACAACAAACATTTGACTGTCCATTAAAATTCCTTCGGTACGCTTGCTCCATATCCATCGTCTTGAATTCCAGGGACACGTCCAACCTCGCTGCCATGAGTTATTTTTTTAGACAAGGACATTATATCCCAGTCGCAGTGCAACACTTTATGTCTAAAAGGGGTCGTTTCATCTAAGTTGGTGCTGTTGTCCTGCATTCAAATAACAAACCGGTTTTGATTTCTGATACAACAGGCACAATCATTCCATGGGTGTCTTCAAACCATCACTCTTTTGAGTCATTATTCATACTATATTCAGATGAATTTAGACCTCCGATGATGCAAGCTTGGTATCTATTACCCCTTAAAATGTACGAATTTGAATTGTGAACTTACCAATATGTCCTCATCATTTTAAGTATTTTCTCTAATAATTTCTGGAATTCATGTTCTTTCCTACCTCATTCAATATAGCTTGGCAGACCATTAATTCATTGGCATTTATTTGGTCCCTTTCTTTATTTTATCTCTTCGTATTCTCCTATTCCCAAACTATCAAATAAAATAAGAACAAGAAACATTTGACAGTCCATTGCAATTCCTTCGGTACGCTTGCTCCATATCCATCGTCTTGAATTCCAGGGACACGTCCAACCTCGCCGCCATGAGTTATTTTTTTATACATGGACATTATACCCCAGTAGCATTGCAACACTTCATGTCTAAAAGGGGTCTTTTCATCTAAGTAGGTGCTTCTGTCCTGCATTCAAATAACAAACCGGTTCTGATTTCTAATACAAAAGACACAATCTTTCGATGGGGTGTGTTCAAACCATCACTCTTTTGAGTCATCATTCATAATATATTTTGATGAATCTAGACCTCCGATGATGCCAGCTTGGTATATATTACCCCTATAAATATACTAGTTTGAATTGTGAACTTACCAATATGTCCTCATCTTTTTAAGTATTTTCTCTAATAATTTCTGGACTTCATGGTCTTTCCCACCTCCTCTACTATAGCTTGGCAGACCATTAATTCATTGACATTTATTTGGTCTCTTTCTTTGTTTTATCTCTTCGTATTCTCCTCTTCCCAAACTCTCAAATAAGATAAGAACAACAAACATTTGACTGTCCATTGTAATTCCTTTGGTACGCTTTCTCCATATTCATCATCTTGAATTACAGGGACACGTCCAACCTCACTGCCATGAGTTATTTTTTTAGACATGGAAATTATACCCCAGTAGCATTGCAACACTTCATGTCTAAAAGGGGTCGTTTCATCTAAGTTGGTGCTTCTGTTCTACATTCAAATAACAAACCGGTTCTGATTTCTGATACAACAAGCACAATCATTCGATGGGGTGTGTTCAAACCATCACTCTTTTGAGTCATAATTCATAATATATTCTGATGAATCTAGACCTACGATGATGCCCTTGGTATCTATTACCCCTATAAATATACCAGTTTGAATTGTGAACTAACCAATAGCTCTCATCATTTTAAGTATTTTCTCTAAAAATTTCTGAACTTCATGGTCTTTCCCACCTCCTCCACCATAACTTGGCCGACCATTAATTCATTGGCATTTATTTGGTCTCTTTATTTGTTTTATCTCTTCGTATTCTCCTCTTCCCAAACTCTCAAATAAGATAAGAACAACAAACATTTGACTGTCCATTGTAATTCCTTCGGTACGCTTGCTCCATATCAATCGTCTTGAATTCCCGGGACATGTCCAACCTCGCTGCCATGAGTTATTTTTTTAGACATGGACATTATACCCCAGTAGCATTGCAACACTTCATGTCTAAAAGGGGTCGTTTCATCTAAGTTGGTGCTTCTGTCCTGCATTCAAATAACAAATCGGTTTCTGATTTCTGATACAACAAGCACAATCATTCGATGGGGTGTGTTCAAACCATCACTTTTTTTATTCATCATTGATAAGTGCAATTTATGCACTTAATTTATATATGATTTGACTTGGATTTTGTGATTTATCGAGTGGATAGTATGTGTATTTGTTGTTGCTTTTGTGACTTGCAAGGATTGGGAGAAAAGTAGCAAGAATAAACGGAAGGATGAATTATGGAGCAAAAACTTCAGAAAATTACTGGATCTTATTGAGACATCCAAATTCGATCTCTACCGTTCATAATAAATTTTAAGATGTTTTGAAGTTGCTGTAAAAATTTCAGCTCAATCCGACGGTTAGTTTGTAGTTATGATTTTTTGAAAATTGTCGCGCGTTGTAGAATTCGACATTTGAGAGCAGGGCGCGCCTGCACCTCCTGGACATGAAAAAGGGAAGTCAAATTCGAGGCTTAGGTGCGCCCTCGCCATTATACTACGCACCCGCGCCGTCCGAAAGTCAGATTTTGTAATTTTTCGGGAAGGAAATTTTGAGACTTTTTCGGGCTTTATTCGGCGGGCTTCGAGGACATATAAAAGGGACTTCAAAGACACAATCAAAGGGGAGAGCCGCCTAACAACACAACACAAATTGAGAGAGCTTGATTGTGACAATTGGAGAAGAAAAATCTGTGCATCAACGTGAATAATTTGAAGAACAAAGGAGAATATCGTCGACCGGACACGGCGTCGAATATTCGGATTTTTTTTCTTCCTTTCGAATTTGTTATCATTGAATTGATGTCTAGACTTTTGAATATGACTGGTGTTTATCTATTTTTGATCATGAACTAAATTTTCATAGTCTAGGGGTTTGATGTAGCCTGGTTGAGACGGTTTTACGAATTGTAAATTTTATTGAATTGAATTTTCGTAAATTAATTATTTTTCTAGCTTTGATTGTTTTTTCAATTACTTGATCATTAATTGAATTATTATACTTATTTGAAACCATTGCTCCGGAGAGGGAATTTTGAATAGGATCATTAGAAATTACACCGTTAATTGTTTATATACCTCAGGAGAGTGTATAACGTTAACGGAGCTTTAGGAAGAACATCGTTTTACACATATCACTAAGACTAGATTTTTAATAGGGATATTGGAATTGAATCTTAGTTGATACACATTATTTATTGCTCTGGAGAGGTAAATAATATAGTTAAGTGTTCTTGGCTATTAATTGAATGAAATTCATGAAAATAATTTAATTAGGAGTAGTTGTTGTCGAAACCAGGTGAAATCAAAACCTCTAGACCATTTTTCTCTCATTGATATTTTTCGGAAGTTGTGCGCGAGTTTTTCTAAAATTTCTGAATTTTATTTTAAGTTGAAATCAAAACTCTTTATTTGATTTTCTAGATAAAGTTTAGACTATTCTAATTACGAGCACTAAATATTTTTTATTTTACTCTCTGTGGGAACGATACTTGATTTATCACTATATTAAAACTTGACACTCGTAAGCTTGCGAGTATTTTTAACAAGAAGTTTTTGGCGCCGTTGCCAGGGAGTAATTTTTGATTTTGTTTAGTCTTGTTACCAATTAGTCTAGATTTTGATTTAGATTTTTATTTATTTTATTTTAAGTTACTAATTGATTTCTTCTTATTTTTAATTATAGTCTATGCGACGATCTCAAAGTGCGAATTCTTTACTTTTTGATCCGGAGATCGAGCGCACTGCACGTGCTTTAAGAAGAGCTAGAAGAGAAGAAATTGAGAGAATGGCTGAAGAAGAAGCACAACAACCTCCCCTGGTGCCAATCAGAGATCACTTCAGGCTGACGATCCAGGCTCACTATTCTGGAATCGCTCGAGGAACCATCAATGCCAACAATTTTGATCTAAAGCTGGCCTTGATCAAGATGGTTCAATAGAACCAATTTAATGGGAGCGCCACTGCTGATCCTCACCTACACCTACGCACCTTTCTGGAGATAACCGATACGGTAAAAATTAATGGTGTGTTTGAGGATATTATACGCTTACGCTTGTTTCCATTTTCTCTCAGGGATCAAGCAAGGAGTTGGTTGCAGTCACTGCCGCTAGGAAGCATCACTACTTGGGAGGGGATGGCAGAAAAATTTCTTGCTAAATATTTTCCACCTGCCAAGTCCATCCAGTTGAAGATAGAGATCAGCACCTTCCGGCAGATGGACACTGAACATCTATACGAGGCATGGGAAAGGTACAAAGAATTACTTAGACATTGTCCTAACCACAATTTTGCAAATTGGGAGCAGATCGAGTGGTTTTACAACGGACTGAATGCGCCTACGAGGATGAATGTGGATTCTACGACTGGAGGTACTATATTTGCAAAGGACCATGTACAGGCCTATGATATGTTGGAGCAGATGACGATCAACAGTTTTCATTGGCCATCTGAGCGTACGGGAGTCAAGAAGCCAGTTGGAGTGTATGCAGTGGATCCTCTAACATCGATCACCACTCAATTATCTGCACTGACTACACAGGTAGCTTCTTTGAATAAGATTAATGTTGCAGATTCAACTGGAGTTGAAGGATCACATACCCCAGAGCAAGTTAATTATATTAATCCTAATGGCTACCGAGGTTATGGAGCTTACAGAGGTAATCATGTTCCTAATACTTTTCACCCTAATTTACGGAATAATGAAAATTTTTCATATTCTAACAATACTAATAAGGGTGATGGTAAGTTGTCTTTGGAGGATGTGGTTAGTACCCTTGTGCAGGAATCAGGTAAGAGGATAGCGAGAACTAAGTCTCGCCTTGACATCTTGGAGACACATGTGGTAAATATGGGTTCCATGATGAAGTCTATGGAGACTAGCATTGGGTAGTTGGCAAACGCAGTGAAAGATAATAATCGCGGTCAATTCCCCAGCAATACTAAGGTAAATCTCATTGAACAGTGTAAGTCCATAGAGATGAGGAGTGGAAAAGAAGTTGAAGTCCAGGAACATGCAGCTGATGTAGATAAAGAGAAGGAAGTCAAAGAGAAGAAGCCTGAACTTGAAGAAAAACCGATGTACAAGCCTCCACTCCCTTACCCGCAGAGGTTCAAGAAGAAAGCTTTAGATGAGAACTTCTCCAAATTCTTGGAGATTTTCAAGAAAATTCATATCAACATCCCCTTTGCTGATGCTTTGGAGCAAATTCCGAACTACGCAAAATTCATCAAAGAGGCGATGTCCAAGAAAAGGAGACTTCAAGAGAATGAGGTGGTGAGCTTAACTGAAGAATGTAGTGTTGTGCTCCAAAAGAAGATGCCACAAAAGCTTAAAGATCCAGGGAGTTTTACTATTCCTTTCACAATTGGTTCTTCTTATTTTAATAATGCACTTTGCGATTTAGGAGCTAGCATTAATTTAATGTCTTTATCTGTTTTCAGGAGCTTAGGACTTGGTGAGGTGAATCCCACAATGATCGCTTTACAGTTGGCTGATAGATCTATTACATATCCGCTTGGAATCATTGAAGATGTTTTGGTAAAAATAGATAAATTTATTTTTCCGACGGATTTTGTTGTTCTAGATATGGAGGAGGATGCAAATATGCCACTGATATTGGGGAGACCATTCTTGGCCACTGCTGATTCCAAGATTGAGGTGAAGAATGGTGAGTTATCGATGGTTGTGGACGGCGAAAGAGTTATTTTTAACATATTCAAGAAATCAAAAAATCCAGCCATCGAGGAATTATGCATGATTGAGGGAGTTGTGAAGCTGGATGGCCATCCCAAACTTGTTCATGAAGTAGATTCAAAGAAGAATAATCCGAAGGTGCCAAAGAAGAAGAAGAGAACAAAGAAGAAATCAAAATTTAAAAAGATTGTTGAATATATTTGGAGGGTGAAAGCGAAAGGGAAGACCCTCAACAAAGCCGAACCGGGCTAGAATTGGAATACAGTCGGGCTATGGACTATAAACTAAGCGCTTCTTGGGAGGCAACCCAAGCTAGTTTTTATGCGTTTTTTATTTTCTTTTAGTTGTTTTTGTTTTATTTTTTATCACGAGGAAACTAGACATTAATAATGATTGTGAATTGTGTAGGTGAAAAAGTTTAGGAGCCACCTCTGTTGAAGAGTTTTGAGTGATTAAGATAGTGCCGAGTACTGACGCTCGGTGCCCAAGGTATGTGTCCTTGTTTTGATTTACTATTGTACAAATTGGACAATGCACAATTTAGGTTTGGGGGGGATGTGTGAAAATAAATTAAAAATTTTCATGAGTTAGGTTGAGTTAAATGCATGATGTTGTAATTGTGTTGGCCTATGATGAAAATAATTTTTTTTTGTGCTAAAAAGTTAGTGTTAGCTATATTTAGTCTTGAGTTCTCACAATTATGCACGAATGCCATGATTTTTGATACTCCTAGCAATTAAAGAAAAATTATGTGGATTTGTGATGTGAATTAGATGATTTGATTTTTAACTCTTGTTATTTTTGCTTGAAACTGAGGTAGATTTTTATGAACATGATAGAAGTGATTTATGCGTTTTTTTCGAATCTATTGAGTCTTTTTAGCCATTCTATATTCTTTACAAATCCAAAACAAATTGAGTAGCTAAAAAGTTCAAAGAAAAGTAATGACGGAAAAAGTAAGGTGAGGGGAGGCCTTGAAAAAAAAATGGATTGAAATTCTAGTCCAAAAACAAGGCTAAAGATGTAGAATGTATGGAGTAGAAAGAAGCCTAGATGGAATTATCTGGCAATGCAATGCAAGTAATATTTTTAGCTACTCAATACTGCTCAAATTGAAAAATATACATTCCCTTTTCTTGAATCCCGAGTCTTTGATTACCATTGATACATATCTGGACACAGATCTCCTGCTGATTATACTTGAGCCTAAAATTTAACCGAAAAAGTCCTTTTGATCTGTGTAAATAAAAGTTGAACTTGGTTGATAGTATTTTGAAACTTGAGGGTTGAGTTAATGAATTTATGAAGCTTACGGATTGCATGATTTTATTGAAAGTTAGGTGGGTAGATGAGATTGGCCAATCACTCACACACGAGAACTCTTGAAAAAATTAGCGGACATGTGTATGGAATCTTGGAATATAAAATTCGGAGGCCGATAGATTACTCATTATTGTTTTGCTTGGGACTAGCAAAAGTCTAAGTTCGGTGGAATTTTATAAGTGCAATTTATGCACTTAATTTATATATGATTTGACTTGGATTTTGTGATTTATCAAGTGGATATTATGTGTATTTTTTGTTGTTTTTGTGAGTTGCAAGGATTAAGAGAAAAGTAGCAAGAATAAACGGAAGGATGAATTATGGAGCAGCAACTTCAGAAAATTACTGGATCTTATTGAGACATACAAATTCGATCTCTACCGTTCATAATACATTTTAGGATGTTTTGAAGTTGCTGTCAAAATTTCAGCTCAATCCGACGGTTAGTTTGGGAGATATGATTTTTTCAAAATTGTCGCGCGTTGCAAAATTGGACATGCGAGAGTAGGGCACGCCCGCGCCTCCTGGACGTGAAAAAGGGAAGCCAAATTTGAGGCTCAGGCACGCCCTTGCCATTATACTGCGCTCCCGCGCCGTCCGAAAGTCAGATTTTGTAATTTTCCGGGAAGGAAATTTTGAGACTTTTTTGGGCTTTATTCGGCGGGTTTCGAAGACATATAAAAGGGACTTCAAAGACACAATCAAAGGGGAGAGTCGCCAGACAACACAACACAAATTGAGAGAGCTTGATCGTGACAATTGGAGAAGAAAAATTTGTGCATCAACGTGAAGAATTTGAAGAACAAAGGAGAAGATCGTCGACCAGACACGGCGTCGAATATTCGGATTTCTTTTCTTCCTTTCGAATTTGTTATCATTGAATTGATTTCTAGACTTTTGAATATGACTGGTGTTTATCTATTTTTGATTCATGAACTAAATTTTCATAGTCTAGGGGTTTGATGTAGCCTGGTTGAGACGCTTTTACGAATTGTTAATTTTATTAGATTGAATTCTCCTAAATTAATTGTTTTTCTAGCTTTGATTGTTTTTTCAATTACTTGATCACTAATTGAATTTTTATACTTCTTTGAAACCATTGCTTGGGAGAGGGGATTTTGAATAGGATCATTAGAAATTACACCGTTAATTGTTTATATAGCTCAGGAGAGTGTATAACGTTAATGAAGCTTTAAGAAGAACATCGTTTTACACATATCACTAAGACTAGATTTTTAATAGGGATATTGGAATTGAATCTTAGTTGATACACATTATTTATTGCTCGGGAGAGAGAAATAATATAATTAAGTGTTCTTGCCTATTAATTGAATGAAATTAATGAAAATAATTTAATTAGGAGTAGTTGTTGTCGAAACCAGGTGAAATCAAAACCTCTAGACCATTTTTCTCTCATTGATATTTTTCGAAAGTTGTGTGCGAGTTTTTCTAAAAGTTCTGAATTTTATTTTAAGTTGAAATCAAAACACTTTATTTGATTTTCTAGATAAAGTTTAGACTATTCTAATTACAAGCACTAAATATTTTTCATTTTACTCTCTGTGGGAACGATACTTGATCTATCACTATATTAAAACTTGACACTCATACGCTTGCGAGTATTTTTAACAACAATCATTCATAATATATTCTGATAAATCTAGACCTCCGATGATGCCAACTTGGTATCTATTACCCCTATAAATATACCAGTTTAAATTGTGAACTTACCAATATGCCCTCATCATTTTAATTATTTTCTTTAATAATTTTTGAACTTCATGGTCTTTCCCACCTCCTCCACTCTAACTTGGCAGACCATTAATTCATTGGCATTTATATGGTCTCTTTATTTGTTTTATCTCTTCGTATTCTCCTTTTTCCAAACTCTTAAATAAGAAATGAACAACAAACATTTGACTGTCCATTGCAATTCCTTTGGTTCGCTTGCTCCATATCCATCGTCTTGAATTCCAGGGGCACGTCCAACCTCGCTGCCATGAGTTATTTTTTTATAAAAGTACATTATATCCCAGTAGAATTGTAACACTTTATGTCTAAAAGGGGTTGTTTCATCTAAGTTGGTGCTTCTGTCCTGCATTCAAATAACAAACCGGTTTTGATTTCTGATACAACAGGCACAATCATTCAAAAAGTGTGTTCAAACCATCACTCTTTTGAGTCATCATTCATAATATATTCTGATGAATCTAGACCTCCGATTATGCAATCTTACCAATATGTCCTCATCATTTTAATTATACCCTTTTAAATATACCAGTTTGAATTGTGAACTTACCAATATGTCCTCATCATTTTAATTATTTTCTCTTATAATTTCTGGACATCATGGTCTTACCCACCTCCTTCAATATAGCTTGGCAGACCATTAATTCATTGGCACTTATTTGGTCTCTTTCTTTGTTTATCTCTTCGTATTCTCCATTTTCCAAACTATCAAATGAATTGTGAACTTAGCAATATGTCCTCATCATTTTAATTATTTTCTCTAATAATTTCTGGATATCATGGTCTTACCCACCTCCTTCAATATAGCTTGGCAGACCATTAATTCATTGGCACTTATTTGGTCTCTTTCTTTGTTTATCTCTTCGTATTCTCCATTTTCCAAACTATCAAATACGATAAGAACAACAAATATTTGACTATCAATTACAATTTCTTCGGTACGCTTGGTCCATATCCATCGTCTTAAATTCCAGGGACACGTCCAACCTCGTTTCCATGAGTTATTTTTTTTAGACAAGGACATTATACCCCAGTAGCATTGCAACACTTTATGTCTAAAAGGGGTCGTTTCATCTAAGTTGGTACTTCTGTCCTGCATTCAAATAACAAACCGGTTTTGATTTCTGATACAACAGGCACAATCATTCGATGGGTGTGTTCAAACCATAACTCTATTTGAGTCATCATTCATAATATATTATATTGAATCTAGAACTCCGATGATGCAAGCTTGGTATCTATTACCCTTTTAAATGTACTAGTTTGAATTGTTAACTTACCAATATGTCCTTATCATTTTAAGTATTTTCTCTAATAATTTCTGGACTTCATGGTCTTTCCCACCTCATTCAATATAGCTTGGAAAACCATTAATTCATTGGCATTTATTTGGTCTCTTTCTTTGTTTTATCTCTTCGTATTCTCCTATTCCCAAACTATCAAATAAAATAAGAACAAGAAACATTTGATTGTCCATTGCAATTCCTTTGTTACGCTTGTTCCATATCCATCATCTTGAATTCCAGGGACACAACCAACCTCGCTGCCATGAGTTTTTTTTTAGACATGGAGATTATACCCCGGTTTCAATGCAACCCTTCATGTCTAAAAGCGGTCGTTTCATCTAAGTTGGTGCTTCTATCCTGCATTCAAATATCAAACCGGTTCTGATTTCTGATACAACAGGCACAATCATTCGTTGGGGTGTGTTCAAACCATCACTCTTTTGAGTCATCATTCTTAATATATTCTGTTGAATCTAAACCTTCGATAATGTCTGCTTGGTATCTATTACCCCTATAAATATACTAGTTTGAATTTTGAACTCACCAATATGTCCTCATCATTTTAAGTATTTTTTCTAATAATTTCTGGACTTATCTTTCCCACCTCCATCACTATAGTTTGGAAGACCATTAATTCATTGACATTTATTTGTTCTCTTTCTTTGTTTTATTTCTTCGTATTCTCCTCTTCCCAAACTCTCAAATAAGATAAGAACAACAAATATTTGACTGTCCATTGCAATTACTGCGGTACGCTTGCTCCATATTCATCGTCTTGTATTCCAGGGACACGTCCAACCTCGCTGCCATGAGTTATTTTTTTAGACATGGATATTATACCCCAGTAGCATTGCAACTCTTCATGTCTAAAAGGGATCGTTTCATCTAAGTTGGTGCTTTTGTCCTGCATTCAAATAACAAACCGGTTCTGATTTCTTATTCAACCGGCACAATCATTCGATGGGGTGTGTTCAAACCATCACTCTTTTGAGTGATCATTCGTAATATATTCTAATCAATATGGACGTCAGATGATGCCAGCTTGGTATCTATTACCCCTAAAAATCTAACAGTTTGAATTGTGAACTTACCAATATGTCCTCATCATTTTAAGTATTTTCTCTAATAATTTCAGGACTTCATGGTCTTTCCCACCTCCTTCACTATAGCTTGGCAGATCATTAATTCATTGGCATTTATTTGGTCTCTTTCTTTGTTTTATCTCTTCGTATTCTTATTTTCCCAAACTCTCAAATAATATAAGAACAACAAATATTTGACTGTCCATTGCAATTCTTTCGGTACGCTTGCTCCATATCCATCGTCTTGAATTCCAGGGACACGTCCAACCTCGCTGCCATGAGTTATTTTATTAGACATGGACATTATACCCCAGTAGCATTGCAACACTTCATGTCTAAAAGGGGTTGTTTCATCTAAGTTGGTGCTTCTGTCTTGCATTCAAATAACAAACCGGCTCTGATTTCTAATAAAACAGGCACAATAATTCGATGGGGTGTGTTCAAGGTCATCACTCTTTTGATTCATCATTCATAATATATTATGATGAATCTAGACCTCCGATAATGCCAGCTTGGTATTTATTACCCCTATAAATATACCAGTTTGAATTATGAACTTACCAATATGTCCTCATCATTTTATGTATTGTCTCTAATAATTTTTGGACTTCATGGTCTTTCCCACCTCCTCCACTATAGCATGGCAGACCATTAATTAATTTCCATTTATTTGGTCTTTTTCTTTGTTTTATCTCTTCGTATTCTCCTCTTCTCAAACTCTCAAATAAGATAAGAACAACAAACATTTGACTGTCCATTGCAATTCCTTCGGTATGCTTGCTCCATATCCATCGTCTTGTATTCCAGGGACATGTCCAACCTTGCTACCATGAGTTATTTTTTTAGACATGACATTATACCCTAGTAGAATTGCAACACTTCATGTCTAAAAGGGGTTGTTTCATCTAAGCTGGTGCTTTTGCCCGACATTCAAATAACAAACCGGTTCTGATTTCTGATTCAACAAGCACAATCATTCGACGGGGTGTGTTCAAACCATAACTTTTTTGAGTCATCATTCATAATATATTCTGATTAATCTAGACCTTCGATGATGCCATCTTGGTATCTATTACCCCTATAAATATACCAGTTTGAATTGTGAGCTTACCAATATGTACTCATCATTTTAAGTATTTTCTCTAATAATTTCTGGACATCATGGTCTTTCCCAACTCCTCCACTATTGGCATTTATTTGGTCTCATTCTTTGTTTTATCTCTTCGTATTCTCCTCTTCCCAAACTCTCAAATAATATAAGAACAACAAACATTTGACTGTCCATTGCAATTCCTTCGGTACGCTTGCTTCATATCCATCGTTTTGAATTCCAGGGACACGCCCCACCTCGCTGCCATGAGTTATTTTTTTAGACATGGACATTATACCCCAGTACCATTGCAACACTTTATGTCTAAAAGGGGTCATTTCATATAAGTTGGTGCTTCTGTCCTGCATAAAAAATAGCAAACTTGTTCTGATTTCTGATACAACAGGAACAATTATTCGATGGGGTGTGTTCAAGGCCATCACTCTTTTGAGTCATCATTCATAATATATTATGATGAATCTAGACGTATGATGATGCCAGCTTGGTATTTATTACCCCTATAAATATACCAGTTTGAATTATGAACTTACCAATATGTCCTCATCATTTTAAGTATTGTCTCTAATAATTTTTGGACTTCATGGTGTTTCCCACCTCCTCCACTATAGCTTGGCAGGCCATTAATTAATTGGCATTTATTTGGTCTTTTTCTTTGTTTTATCTCTTCGTATTCTCCTCTTCTCAAACTCTCAAATAAGATAAGAACAAAAAAATATTTGACTGTCCATTGCAATTCCTTCGGTACGCTTTTGAATTGTGAACTTACCAATATGTGCTCATCATTTTAAGTATTTTCTCTAATAATTTCCGGACTTCAAGGTCTTTCCCACCTCATGCAATATAGCATGGCAGACCATTAATTCATTGGCATTTATTTGGTCTCTCTTTTTTTTTTTTTTTTTTTTATCTCTTCGTATTCTCCTCTTCCCAAACTATCAAATAAGATAAGAACAAGGAACATTTGAATGTCCATTGCAATTCCTTCGGTACGCTTGTTCCATATCCATCGTCTGGAATTCCAGGGACACGTCCAACCTCGCTGCCATGAGTTATTTTTTTAGACATGGACAGTATACCCCGGTTGCAATGCAACACTTCATGTCTAAAAGGGGTCGTTTCATCTAAGTTGGTGCTTCTGTCCTGCATTCAAATATCAAACCGGTTCTGATTTCTGATATAACAGGCATAATCATTCGATGGGCTGTGTTCAAACCATTACTCTTTTGAGTCATCATTCTTAATATATTCTGTTGAATCTAGACCTCCGATGATTCCTGCTTGGTATATATTACCCCTATAAATATACCAGTTTGAATTTTGAACTCACCAATATGTCATCATCATTTTAAGTATTTTTTCTAATAATTTCTGGACTTCATGGTCTTTCCCACCTCCATCACTATAGCTTGGCAGACCATTAATTCTTTGATATTTATTTGGTCTCTTTCTTTGTTTTATCTCTTCGTATTCTCCTCTTCCCAAACTTTCAAATAAGATAAGAACAATAAACATTTGACCGTCCATTGTAATTTCTTTGGTACGCTTGCTCCATATCCATCGTCTTGTATTCCAGGGACACGTCCAACCTCGCTGCCATGAGTTAATTTTTTAGACATGGACATTATACCCCAGTAGCATTGCAACACTTCATGTCTAAAAGGGGTCGTTTCATCTAAGTTGGTGCTTTTGTCCTGCATTCAAATATCAAACCGGTTCTGATTTCTGATTCAAACAGCACAATCATTCGATGGGGTGTGTTCAAACCATCACTCTTTTGAGTGATCATTCATAATATATTCTGATCAATCTGGACCTCCGATGATGCCATCTTGGTATCTATTACCCCTATAAATATACCAGTTAGAATTGTGAAATTACCAATAAGTCCTCATCATTTTAAGTATTTTTTCTAATAATTTCTGGACTTCATGGTCTTTCCCACCTCCTCCACTATAGCTTGGCAGAGCATTAATTCATTGGCATTTATTTGGTCTCTTTCTTTGTTTTATCTCTTCGTATTCTTCTCTTCCCAAACTCTCAAATAATATAAGAACAACAAATATTTGACTGTCCATTGCAATTCTTTCGGTACGCTTGCTCCATATCCATCGTCTTGAATTACAGGGACACGTCCAACCTCGCTGCCATGAGTTATTTTATTAGACATGGACATTATACCCCAGTAGCATTGCAACACTTCATGTCTAAAAGGGGTCATTTCATCTAAGTTGGTGATCTGTCTTGCATTCAAATAACAAACCGGTTCTGATTTCTGATACAACAGGCACAATCATTCGATGGGGTGTGTTCAAGGCCATCACTCTTTTGAGTCATCATTCATAATATATTATGATGAATCTAGACCTCCGATAATGCCAGCTTGGTATTTATTACCCCTATAAATATACCAGTTTGAATTATGAACTTACCAATATGTCCTCATTATTTTATGTATTGTCTCTAATAATTTTTTGACTTCATGGTCTTTTCCACCTCCTTCACTATAGCTTGGCAGACCATTAATTAATTGCCATTTATTTGGTCTTTTTCTTTGTTTTATCTCTTCGTATTCTCCTCTTCTCAAACTCTCAAATAAGATAAGAACAACAAACATTTGACTGTCCATTGCAATTCCTTTGGTACGCTTGCTCCATATCCATCGTCTTGTATTCCAGGGACACGTCCAACCTTGCTACCATGAGTTATTTTTTTAGACATGGACATTATACCCCAGTAGAATTGCAACACTTCATGTCTAAAAGGGGTTGTTTCATCTAAGTTGGTGCTTTTGCCCGACATTCAAATAACAAACCAGTTCTGATTTCTGATTCAACAAGCACAATCATTCGACGGGGTGTGTTCAAACCATAAATTTTTTGAGTCATCATTCCTAATATATTCAGATGAATCTAGACCTTCGATGATGCCAGCTTGGTATCTATTATCTATTATCCCTATAAATATACCAGTTTGAATTGTGAGCTTACCAATATGTACTCATCATTTTAAGTATTTTCTCTAATAATTTCTGGACTTCATGGTCTTTCCCACCTCCTCCACTATAGCTTGGCAGACCATT
Source organism: Henckelia pumila (assembly GCF_033568475.1). Taxonomy (NCBI): domain Eukaryota; kingdom Viridiplantae; phylum Streptophyta; class Magnoliopsida; order Lamiales; family Gesneriaceae; genus Henckelia; species Henckelia pumila. The sequence continues at coordinate 85,598,203 of NC_133122.1, forward strand.
AATTCATTGGCATTTATTTGGTCTCTTTCTTTGTTTTATCTCTTCGTATTCTCTTCTTCCCAAACTCTCAAATAATATAAGAACAACAAACATTTGACTGTCCATTGCAATTCCTTCGGTACGCTTGCTTCATATCCATCGTTTTGAATTCTAGGGACACGCCCCACCTCGCTGCCATGAGTTATTTTTTTAGACATGGACATTATACCCCAGTACCATTGCAACACTTCATGTTTAAAAGGGGTCATTTCATATAAGTTGGTGCTTCTGTCCTGCATAAAAAATAGCAAACTTGTTCTGATTTCTGATACAACAGACACAATCATTCGATGGGGTGTATTCAAGGCCATCACTCTTTTGAGTCATCATTCATAATATATTATGATGAATGTAGACGTATGATGATGCCAGCTTGGTATTTATTACCCCTATAAATATACCAGTTTGAATTATGAACTTACCAATATGTCCTCATCATTTTAAGTATTGTCTCTAATAATTTTTGGACTTCATGGTCTTTTCCACCTCCTCCACTATAGCTTGGCAGACCATTAATTAATTGGCATTTATTTGGTATTTTTCTTTGCTTTATCTCTTCGTATTCTCCTCTTCTCAAACTCTCAAATAAGATAAGAACAAAAAAATATTTGACTGTCCATTGCAATTCCTTCGGTACGCTTTTGAATTGTTAACTTACCAATATGTGCTCATCATTTTAAGTATTTTCTTTAATAATTTATGGACTTCAAGGTCTTTCCCACCTCGTTCAATATAGCATGGCAGACCATTAATTCATTGGCATTTATTTGGTCTCTTTCTTTTTTTTTCTTATATTTTCGTATTCTCCTATTTCCAAACTATCAAATAAGATAAGAACAAAAACATTTGACCATCCATTGCAATTCCTTCGGTACGCTTGTTCCATATCCATCGTCTGGAATTCCAGGGACATGTCCAACCTCGCTGCCATGAGTTATTTTTTTAGACATGGACAGTATACCCCGGTTGCAATGCAACACTTCATGTCTAAAAGGGGTCGTTTCATCTAAGTTGGTGCTTCTGTCCTGCATTCAAATATCAAACCGGTTCTGATTTCTGATACAACAGGCATAATCAATCGATGGGGTGTGTTCAAACCATTACTCTTTTGAGTCATCATTCTTAATATATTTTGTTGAATCTAGACCTCAGATGATTCCTGCTTGGTATCTATTACCCCTATAAATATACCAGTTTGAATTTTGAACTCACCAATATGTCCTCCTCATTTTAAGTATTTTTTTCTAATAATTTCTGGACTTCATGGTCTTTCCCACCTCCATCACTATAGCTTGGCAGACCATTAATTCATTGATATTTATTTGGTCTCTTTATTTGTTTTATCTCTTCGTATTCTCCTCTTCCCAAATTTTCAAATAAGATAAGAACAATAAACATTTGACCGTCCATTGTAATTCCTTTGGTACGCTTGCTCCATATCCATCGTCTTGTATTCCAGGGACACGTCCAACCTCGCTGCCATGAGTTAATTTTTTAGACATGGACATTATACCCCAGTAGCATTGCAACACTTCATGTCTAAAAGGGGTCGTTTCATCTAAGTTGGTGCTTTTGTCATGCATTCAAATATCAAACCGGTTCTGATTTCTGATTCAAACAACACAATCATTTGATGGGGTGTGTTCAAACCATCACTCTTTTGAGTGATCATTCATAATATATTCTGATCAATCTGGACCTCCGATGATGCCATCTTGGTATCTATTACCCCTATAATTATACCAGTTAGAATTGTGAAATTACCAATAAGTCCTCATCATTTTAAGTATTTTTTCTAATAATTTCTGGACTTCATGGTCTTTCCCACCTCCTCCACTATAGCTTGGTAGACCATTAATTCATTGGCATTTATTTGGTCTCTTTCTTTGTTTTATCTCTTCGTATTCTTCTCTTCCCAAACTCTCAAATAATATAAGAACAACAAATATTTGACTGTCCATTGCAATTCTTTCGGTACGCTTGCTCCATATCCATCGTCTTGAATTCCAGGGACACGTCCAACCTCGCTGCCATGAGTTATTTTATTAGACATGGACATTATACCCCAGTAGCATTGCAACACTTCATGTCTAAAAGGGGTCGTTTCATCTAAGTTGGTGGTTCTGTCTTGCATTCAAATAACAAACCGGATCTGATTTCTGATACAACAGGCACAATCATTCGATGGGGTGTGTTCAAGGCCATCACTCTTTTGAGTCATCATTCATAATATATTATGATGAATCTAGACCTCCGATAATGCCAGCTTGGTATTTATTACCCCTATAAATATACCAGTTTGAATTATGAACTTACCAATATGTCCTCATCATTTTATGTATTGTCTCTAATATTTTTTTGACTTCATGGTCTTTTCCACCTCCTCCACTATAGCTTGGCAGACCATTAATTAATTTCCATTTATTTGGTCTTTTTCTTTGTTTTATCTCTTCGTATTCTCCTCTTCTCAAACTCTCAAATAAGATAAGAACAACAAACATTTGACTGTCCATTGCAATTCCTTCGGTACGCTTGCTCCATATCCATCGTCTTGTATTCCAGGGACACGTCCAACCTTGCTACCATGAGTTATTTTTTTAGACATGGACATTATACCCTAGTAGAATTGCAACACTTCATGTCTAAAAGGCGTTGTTTCATCTAAGTTGGTGCTTTTGCCCGGCATTCAAATAACAAACCGGTTCTGATTTCTGATTCAACAAGCACAATCATTCGACGGGGTGTGTTCAAACCATAACTTTTTTGAGTCATCATTCCTAATATATTCTGATGAATCTAGACCTTCGATGATGCCAGCTTGGTATCTATTACCCCTATAAATATACCAGTTTGAATTGTGAGCTTACCAATATGTACTCATCATTTTAAGTATTTTCTCTAATAATTTCTGGACTTCATGGTCTTTCCCACCTCCTCCACTATAGCTTGGCAGACCATTAATTCATTGGAATTTATTTGGTCTCTTTATTTGTTTTATCTCTTCGTATTCTCCTCTTCCCAAACTCTCAAATAATATAAGAACAACAAACATTTGACTGTCCATTGCAATTCCTTTGGTACGCTTGCTTCATATCCATCGTTTTGAATTTCAGGGACACGCCCCACCTCGCTGCCATGAGTTATTTTTTTAGACATGGACATTATACCCCAGTACCATTGCAACACTTCATGTCTAAAAGGGGTCATTTCATATAAGTTGGTGCTTCTGTCCTGCATAAAAATTAGCAAACTTGTTCTGATTTCTGATACAATAGGCACAATCATTCGATGGAATGTGTTCAAGGCCATCACTCTATTGAGTCTTCATTCATAATATATTATGATGAATCTAGACGTATGATGATGCCAGCTTGGTATTTATTACCCCTATAAATATACCAGTTTGAATTATGAACTTACCAATATGTCCTCATCATTTTAAGTATTGTCTCTAATAATTTTTGGACTTCATGATCTTTCCCACCTCCTCCACTATAGCTTGGCAGACCATTAATTAATTGACATTTATTTGGTCTTTTTCTTTGTTTTATCTCTTCGTATTCTCCTCTTCTCAAACTCTCAAATAAGATAAGAACAAAAAAATATTTGACTGTCCATTGCAATTCCTTCGGTACGCTTTTGAATTGTGAACTTACCAATATGTGCTCATCATTTTAAGTATTTTCTCTAATAATTTCTGGACTTCAAGATCTTTCCCACCTCATTCAATATAGCATGGCAGACCATTAATTCATTGGCATTTATTTGGTCTCTTTCTTTTTTTTTTATCTCTTCGTATTCTCCTATTCTCAAACTATCAAATAAGATAAGAACAAGAAACATTTGACCGTCCATTGCAATTCCTTCGGTACGCTTGTTCCATATCCATCGTCTGGAATTCCAGGGACACGTCCAACCTCGCTGCCATGAGTTATTTTTTTAGACATGGACAGTATACCCTGGTTGCAATGCAACACTTCATGTCTAAAAGGGGTCGTTTCATCTAAGTTGGCGCTTCTGTCCTGCATTCAAATATCAAACCGGTTCTGATTTCTGATACAACAGGCATAATCATTCGATGGGGTGTGTTCAAACCATTACTCTTTTGAGTCATCATTCTTATTTTATTATGTTGAATCTAGACCTCCGATGATTCCTGCTTGGTATCTATTACCCCTATAAATATACCAGTTTGAATTTTGAACTCACCAATATGTCCTCATCATTTTAAGTATTTTTTCTAATAATTTCTGGACTTCATGGTCTTTCCCACCTCCATCACTATAGCTTGGAAGACCATTAATTCATTGATAGTTATTTGGTCTTTTTCTTTGTTTTATCTCTTCGTATTCTCCTCTTCCCAAACATTCAAATAAGATAAGAACAATAAACATTTGACCGTGCATTGTAATTCCTTTGGTACGCTTGCTCCATATCCATCGTCTTATATTCCTGGGACACGTCCAACCTCGCTGCCATGAGTTAATTTTTTAGACATGGACATTATACCCCAGTAGCATTGCAACACTTCATGTCTAAAAGGGGTCGTTTCATCTAAGTTGGTGCTTTTGTCCTGCATTCAAATATCAAACCGGTTCTGATTTTTGATTCAAACAGCACAATAATTCGATGGGGTGTGTTCAAACCATCACTCTTTTGAGTGATCATTCATAATATATTCTGATCAATCTGGACCTCCGATGATGCCATCTTGGTATCTATTACCCCTATAAATATACCAGTTAGAATTGTGAAATTACCAATAAGTCCTCATCATTTTAAGTATTTTTTCTAATAATTTCTGGATTTCATGGTCTTTCCCACCTCCTTCACTATAGCTTGGCAGACCATTAATTCATTGGCATTTATTTGGTCTCTTTCTTTGTTTTATCTCTTCGTATTCTCCTCTTCCAAACTCTCAAATAAGATAAGAACAACAAACATTTTACTGTCCATTTCAATTCCTTCGGTACGCTTGCTCCATATCCATCGTCTTGAATTCCAGGGAAACGTCCAACCTCGCTGCCATGAGTTATTTTTTTAGACATGGACATTATATCTCAGTAGCATTGCAATACTTAATGTCCAAAAGGGATTTCATCTAAGTTGGTGATTCTGTCCTGCATTCAAATAACAAACCGGTTCTGATTTTTGATACAACAGGCACAATCATTCGATGGGGTGTGTTCAAACCATCACTCTTTTGAGTCATCATTCATAATATATTCTGATGAATCTTGACCTCCGATGATTCCAGCTTGGTATCTATTACCCCTAAAAATATACCAGTTTGAATTGTGAACTTACCAATATGTTCTCAACATTTTAAGAATTTTCTCTAATAATTACTGGACTTCATGGTCTTTCCCAACTCCTCCACTATATCTTCGCAGTCCATTAATTCATTGCATTTATTTGGTCTGAGGTTTTTCGGGAGGGTGGAGTTCGCAGGTGTTGGAAAACGGTGTCCAGATCAATCAGAATTGATACCCGGTGCAGCGGAAGTTTTAAAATTTTATATGGAATGATTCCATATCATGGGTATCAAAACTTTACGATTAAATTGTGCGTGTAAAAAGTAAACAACAATTAAATTTTTACCTTGAATCTCGAAACGAGATTATGGACACCAACAGATAACTCTGCTCTTGTTGTATATCCCAGGAACTGATGGACGAACAATTCTTCAATCAGGTCCACGAACAGAAGTTTAATCCCTCTGATAGATTGCACTAGAAAATCTATCAGAAGTTTCTGCGAAGAGAATTAACGAATTTTATCCGTTAAACCAGACTGCAAATTCAAAATTCACAGGCTGGAATTTTTCGAGCAGAGAGGGGAGAGGGGGCGGCGGCCACTAGGGAGAAAAACCCTAGTGAATTTTGAAAATTATGCCTCTGTTGTATAATTTCTGTACTGCAATAACTTATTTATAATGTGGGCTGCTAACAGCTTAGGGCCCATTAGTCATAAGTTCAAGCTTGACAAGCAAAGCCCGCATGTTCAAAAATTAATATAAAATTCATCGTGACTCAGATTGATAAACCAATTTCACCAATGTGCACAGAAACCATTTCTACATCTTTTAAAGTCAAGATAAATTTTCTGAATCCGAATTCAGTGATTTCCAAAAATGCCCATCCCTATGTCATTTTAGGAAATCTTACTCTTCTACTCTGATATAAGAAGTCCTACTTCTTTATTCATTAAATTTAACTCTTTAAATTTAACTATCTCAACGGGGATTAAAAATCCATTACTTGTGTGACCCTCAATGGTTCAGGGATACAGCTAGCCGTGGGCTCACAACTCCTTGTGACTCGCAACAACAATTTCCGACTTGCCCATCGAATCATGGTAAGAGCGCCTAGCAACATCGCCCCATGATTCCCTAGGTATCACTGATAGTGCCCGCAAGAACCAATAGATTTTGGTTAGCGTACAGTACGGTCCCTTCATCCATATATCCCGATCGAATCAACAACCATTGGTAAATCGAGAGTCGTTCGAGATTCGATAACTATGCAATGCATCTTGAAGATCAAATAGTGACATCGCATGTGCTACTAAGAAACCATTTCTTAAAACACATCATGTACTCTGGCCAGAGATTCGTCACACTAATATCTCCTCAGATTGCATAGGATATCCATACTAGCAAGTATGTGGTGAATCCTTGACAACAAAGCATCGACTCCTATATGTGTCGTAACTGTACCCAATCCCAACACCTGATGACCCTAATAGAGTCGGTAAACGAGTCAAAATACAGTACTAGCATATAGAGTCTCAATGATGTTTCAAGTAGTAAGGACTAATGGTGTACAACCAAAACCGCGGACTTTATCCACTCGATAAGTGATAACCACTTGGAAAGTCCGGATAGGGTAGTTCGATCATTCATCGTATGAATATCCATTTGCATGCTTTGAACATCTCTATGTTCCATACCAATGAAACGTGGTACTCGGCATCGCAAATGCTAGTCTCAATCTCGAGCGATCCTTATCCTTATTAACGGACGGCTCAATCGACTAGGAACTATTTAGAATATACAGTGACTATAAGATGTGTTTCATGATGGCCATCCCCATGTGCCACCACATCTTACATACACTATAGTATATTCAAGGTCTTCATCTAAACATCTTATAGTATGTCACAACATAATAATATGATAAAAGATAAAGTAGACGCCATTATAAAAGTGTAAATTATATTAAACAAAAGATTGTTTGTACATAGAGTCATCAAAGCTCTTAGCCACAAGTTGGCTCACCGGGCACCCACTCTTTCAATCTCCCACTTGCCCTAAAGCCAACTAGTCATACTACGCAGTCCCATTGCTTCGCGATGTTTGTCAAATAATGGTCCTGGCAAGGGCTTAGTAAGTGGATCAGCGATATTGTCTGCAGAGGCCACTCTCTCGACAGTGATGTCTCCTCTTTCCACGATCTCCCGGATGATGTGGTATTTCCTCAGTACGTGATTGGATCTTTGATGAGACCTTGGTTCCTTTGCCTGAGCAACGGCACCCGTGTTGTCACAGTACACCGGGACTGGACCAACAACTTCAGGAATAATGCCCAACTCTTGGACGAAATTCCTCATCCAAACCGCCTCTTTAGCAGCAGCTGATGCCGCAATGTATTCTGCCTCAGTGGTGGAATCCGCTGTGGTGTCCTGCTTGGAACTCTTCCAAGAGATAGCACCGCCATTGAGTATGAACACAAATCCAGAGGTTGACTTCGAGTCATCCACGTCACTTTGGAAGCTAGAGTCGGTATAGCCTTCCAATTTCAGTTCTCTTCCTCCATATACCATGAACATATTCTTAGTCCTTCGTAAGTACTTAAGAATGTTCTTCACGGCTTTCCAATGCATTTGACCGGGATTGGCTTGATATCTGCTCGTGACACTCAGAGCAAATGCTACATCCGGTCTGGTAGATATCATCCCATACATGATACTACCTATGGCTGACGCATATGGTACATGTGTCATTTTCTCTATCTCTTCATCAGTCTTGGGACACATGGACTTGGATAGAGAAACTCCATGACACATAGGTATATGTCCTCTCTTGGACCCATCCATTGAAAACCTTTTCAATATGGTTTCGATGTAAGTAGCTTGAGTAAGTCCTATCATTCTCTTAGATCTATCTCTATAGATCTGTATCCCTAGAATATAGGATGCCTCACCCAAATCCTTCATCGATAATCTACCTGATAACCATATCTTTGTTGACTGCAACATCCCTACATCATTCCCAATGAGTAAGATGTTATCAACATAAAGTACTAAGAATGTCACAGCATCCTTAACTACTTTCTTGTACACGCACGGTTCCTCCGGGTTCTTGATGAAACCAAAATCTTTTATTGTTTCATCAAATTTCTGGTTCCAACTTCTTGATGCTTGTTTGAGACCATAGATCGATCTCTGAAGCTTGCATATCTTATGCTCGCTTTCCATGGATGTGTATCCCTCAGGCTGCGTCATATAGATATCTTCCTTAATGTTTCCATTAAGAAATGCAGTCTTCACATCCATTTGCCATATCTCATAGTCATACCAAGCAGCTATGGCAATAAGGATTCTTATGGACTTGAACATTGCAACTGGTGAAAAGGTTTCATCATAGTCAACTCCTTGTCTTTGAGTATAACCTTTCGCCACCAATCGTGCCTTGTAGGTCAATACCTTATCATCAGGCCCAAGTTTTCTCTTGTAGATCCATTTACACCCTATTGGAACAATTCCATCGGGAGGATCTACTAAAGACCAAACTTGGTTTGTATGCATCGAATCTATTTCCGACTGCATAGCTTCAAGCCATAAATTTGAATCCGCATCAGAAATTGCTTCCTTGAAGTTTCTTGGATCACATCCAACGTCGGGTTCATCTTGATCCCATTCAAGAAGAAGACCATATCGAATAGGAGGTCTAGAAGTCCTCTCGGATCTTCTAGGTATAGGCGTGTCCATCAATGGTTCCTGAGGTGTAGGATCATTATTTTGTATCTTGGGTTCTTCTCGAATTTCTTCGAGTTCCATCATCTTGCCTTTCTTATCCAATAAGAACTCCTTCTCCAAGAAGGTGGCATTCCTTGAAACAAACACTTTTGTTTCAGTAGGATGATAGAAATAATATCCGATTGAATTCTTCGGATACCCTACAAAATAACATAAGGTGGATCGACTATCCAACTTATCTCCCATTGTCTGCTTCACGTAAGCTGGACATCCCCAAATCCTCAAGTACGAATACTTAGGAGCTTTGCCATTCCATAACTCATATGGTGTTTTATCCACTTCTTTGGTGTGGATGTTGTTCAACAAAAATACCGCCGTTTCAAGCGCGTAGCCCCAAAACGAAGGTGGAAGCTCAGTGAAGCTCATCATGGATCGAACCATGTCCAACAAAGTTCGATTACGACGCTCCGATACACCATTCAGCTGAGGTGTCATAGGAGGAGTCCACTGAGAGATAATCACATTCTCTTTCAGATAGTCCAAAAACTCGGTACTTAAGTATTCTCCACCTCGATCCGATCGAAGTGCTTTAATACTTTTACCTAGCTTGTTTTCTACTTCAGCCTTGAATTCTTTGAACTTTTCAAATGCTTCAGACTTATATTTCATTAAATATAAATACCCATACCTTGAATAATCATCAGTAAAGGTAATGAAGTAGGTGTGGCCAAATTGAGTACCAATTCTAAATGGACCACAAACATCTATATGGATCAAATCCAAAAGATTTTGACTACGCTCAGGTTTCCCCTTGAATGGAGATTTAGTCATTTTTCCTTTCAGGCAGGATTCACAAGTAGGTAGAGAGTTAATATCAGACATAACAAACATGCCCTCTCCCACTAGCTTGTTCATCCTCCTTGAGGAAATATGACCTAGCCTAGCATGCCAAAGGTTTGCCGGGTTTTGACTATCGATTTTCCTTTTGTTCGTTGTTACCGGTTTATCAACATAATTAATTGGAATGTCTTTTAATTTTAAGTTATATAGATCATTTTCAAGTTGTCCATTTCCAATCAAACATACATTCTTGTAAATATTGCAAATCCCATTCACAAAATTGCAAGAAAAACCATCTCTATCAAGCATAGAAACAGAAATAATGTTTTTAATCAAATCTGGAACAAATAAAACATCTCTCAAAAGTAACTTAAAATCGTTCTGCAAAATTAAATAAACGTCTCCCACAGCTTTGGCTTCAACTCTAGAACCATTTCCGAGTCTCAGCTGGGTCTCACCCATTCTAAGCTTGCGACTTCTTGTCATCACCTGCAAATCATTGCAAATGTGAGATCCACATCCGGTATCCAATACCCAAGAAGTAGTATTAAGTGAAACATTTATTTCAATATAAAACATACCCTTCGCAGTTCGCAACTGCTCTAGATATTCCTTGCAGTTACGTTTCCAATGACCGGGTTTCTTGCAGTGATGGCAAACATCCTTGGACTTTTCCATGTTTGAAGCCTTTGTCTTGTTCTTCTTCTCGGGTCCGGTTTTCTTGGGTGGGGCAGAACGTTTCTTACCCTTTGTACTTGGCCCCTTCTTAGAAGAAGAAGAGGAGCCCACCAAGAGAACCGGTTTATCCTTCTTTAAAGTGGCTTCATAAGTTACAAGCATATTGACCATCTCTTCAAGGGAGGCCTCTATCTTGTTCATATTGAAATTCACCACAAAACCGTCAAACGATGAAGGAAGAGAGAGAAGTAATAAGTCCACATTGAGTTCATGCTCCAATAACAAATCAAGCGTTACCAACTTCTGTATGAGCCAAATCACTCGTACCCCATGATCACGGACCGAAGTCCCTTCACGCATGCGACACGTCATTAGCTCTTTTACAGTAGCGAACCTTTCAGCTCTCGATTGAGCCCCAAAAAGTTCCTTGAGTTGTACGTGAATGTTAGCAGCATTCATGGTATCCTCAAATCGCCTCTGGAGTTCATCAGACATCGAAGCTTGCATATAGCATTTGGCCTTGATATCATGGTCCCACCATATATCAAGTTTGGCCAACTCTTCCGGACTTATATCAGCTGGTGCTTCCTTCGGAGGAGATTTTTCTAACACGTAGAGCATCTTCTCCGAGGTCAAGACAATCTTCAACTTACGGAACCATTCCGTATAGTTTGCGCCAGTCAGTTTATTTTGTTCGAGAATAGAGAATAGTGGATTGCGCGAATTCATCTTAATGAAATACTTAAAAGAAACAGAGAATAATCAGTGATTGTTTAATTAATTAACTAAGACATAAAATAGGCGAAATTTATTTTATGAATCTCACTCCCACTATTTTAACGAGTTCACTACCCTCTAGTGAAAACGGGAAACTGTTTTCCTTAGTGGGAACATGGAGTCCAATTGACAAACTATGGTCCCGAATAATATCAGCCAACCATAATTTTTAAAAGGTAGAGCCCAATTTCTTCCAAAGCAACCTCCACGTTTTTACCTCATGTCCAATAAGGGCCCAATAATATGACGCCGTTTATTGTGACACGTCAAGATGACCCATCAATATTAAGTAGTGATGGACGGTCGCCATGTGGGTCCCCCAATAATATGAGCCGATCCCATGGGAGTTCCACCCAACTTACAACATGTGTCGATCCAATGTACAGCTTTCCGACGAACGGGCCCCCCCAATAATATGAGCCGGACCGTATCCGCGGGTAGCATCTCATACATTGATCGTTGATGAAAGGTAGGAACATTTAAACAATATTTAAATTCCCTTTTAATATTGATATCAATTTTAAATCATATTTAAAATGAGGGATTTTAATTTTGAAAATTTGTCTAATCATTTAAAATTTGTATGCTTGCGGGATTCATACAATTTAGTCTAAAACATGCATACAACGATAATATCATATATTATATAGGATGATCGATTCCATTTCTAATCGATCCGTGGTTGCCAATCACGAGTCTAAGTCCAATCCTAGGTAATATGCAAGTATGCAATGCAATCCTATTACATTGAGCTTCCAATTTACATTTTTTCAGTCTGTGTTGTCTGCTGGGCCCACCTCCGTCTTCAAATCTTCATCTCCCACTAAGTATAATGTATTTACAATAAATAACTATGACAAGTAGGGGATACAATTTAAGGGGTGGGAACGGGCCATAAACCAGGCCCACTTTTATTACATATGACAATTCATATTGGGCCATAAACCAGACCCATTAATAAATCCAACAACAATAAAAACAAAATGTAAATTCCCTAACATACACCTACAAAATTGGTCATGGCAATCGATCATCCTTATCCAATAATATTTAATTCAAAATTAATTTATTGGATAACATGCAATGACAATTAAATTTAAAAGAATAAAATCATATTCCATATATAAAATCTTATTTTACATACAAAATCATATTTTATTTTTTTATCAAATAAAATCATATTTTACATATAAAATCCAATTTTATACATAAAATCATATTTTACTCAATATTTCCATAAGATCATATCTTATCATCAATTGTACCAAAAATAATTAATTTCATAAAATCTGATTTAACGGATAAAATCTATAAATTTTCCAAAAATTCAAATTTATCCAAAATCAATTTTAAAATTTTCGGACTCGAACAATTCGATCCGACGCCTCGTGGACCAATCAAAAACAATTTTCGATCGGACCAAAAATAGAATTTTAACATATTAAAATTTTAATTAAAAAATTAAAAATAAATTTTCCCGGGCCGCCCGGGACGATCCCGGGCAGCCTGCGCCCCAAAAGGGGCTCGGGCCGGCAGCCCGTCGCTGGGTTTTAAATTTTTAAAATCTTTTGTTTCAAAAACCGAGGCTTAAAATTTTTTTGTACAATTGATTAATTTAATCGCTTGATCTGAGCAACCTGGCTCTGATACCACTGTTGGAAAACGGTGTTCAAATCAATCAAAATTGATACCCGGTGCAGCGGAAGTTTTAAAATTTTATATGGAACGATTTCATATCATGGGTATCAAAACTTTACGATTAAATTGTGCGTGTAAAAATTAAAAAACAATTAAATTTTTACCTTGAATCTCGAAACGAGATTATGGACACCAACAGATAACTCTGCTCTTGTTGTATATCCCAGGAACTGATGGACGAACAATTCTTCAATCAGGTCCACGAACAGAAGTTTAATCCCTCTGATAGATTGCACTAGAAAATCTATCAGAAGTTTCTGCGAAGAGAATTAACGAATTTGATCCGTTAAACCAGACTGCAAATTCAAAATTCACAGGCTGGAATTTTTCGAGCAGAGAGGGGAGAGGGGGCGTCGGCCACTAGGGAGAAAAACCCTAGTGAATTTCGAAAATTATGCCTCTGTTGTATAATTTCTGTACTACAATAACTTATTTATAATGTGGGCTGCTAACAGCTTAGGGCCCATTAGTCATAAGTTCAAGCTTGACAAGCAAAGCCCGCATGTTCAGAAATTAATATAAAATTCATCGTGACTCAGATTGATAAACCAATTTCACCAATGTGCACAGAAACCATTTCTGAATCTTTTAAAGTCAAGATAAATTTTCTGAATCCGAATTCAGTGATTTCCAAAAATGCCCATCCCTATGTCATTTTAGGAAATCTTACTCTTCTACTCTAATATAAGAAGTCCTACTTCTTTATTCATTAAATTTAACTCTTTAAATTTAACTATCTCAACGGGGATTAAAAATCCATTACTTGTGTGACCCTCAATGGTTCAGGGATACAGCTAGCCATGGGCTCACAACTCCTTGTGACTCGCAACAACAATTTCCGACTTGCCCATCGAATCATGGTAAGAGCGCCTAGCAACATCGCCCCATGATTCCCTAGGTATCACTGATAGTGCCTGCAAGAACCAATAGATTTTGGTTAGCGTACAGTACGGTCCCTTCATCCATATATCCCGATCGAATCAACAACCATTGGTAAATCGAGAGTCGTTCGAGATTCGATAACTATGCAATGCATCTTGAAGATCAAATAGTGACATCACATGTGCTACTAAGAAACCATTTCTTAAAACACATCATGTACTCTGTCAGAGATTTATCATACTAATATCTCCTCATATTGCATAGGATATCCATACTAGCAAGTATGTGGTGAATCCTTGACAACAAAGCATCGACTCCTATATGTGTCGTAACTGTACCCAATCCCGACACCTGATGACCCCAATAGAGTCAGTAAACGAGTCAAAATACAGTACTAGCATATAGAGTCTCAATGATGTTTCAAGTAGTAAGGACTAATGGTGTACAACCAAAACCGCGGACTTTATCCACTCGATAAGTGATAACCACTTGGAAAGTCTGGATAGGGTAGTTCGATCATTCATCGTATGAATATCCATTTGCATGCTTTGAACATCTCTATGTTCCATACCAATGAAACGTGGTACTCAGCATCGCAAATGCTAGTCTCAATCTCGAGCGATCCTTATCCTTATTAACGGACGGCTCAATCGACTAGGAACTGTTTAGAATATACAGTGACTATAAGATGTGTTTCATGATGGCCATCCCCATGTGCCACCACATCTTACATACACTATAGTATATTCAAGGTCTTCATCTAAACATCTTATAGTATTTCACAACATAATAATATGATAAAAGATAAAGTAGACGCCATTATAAAAGTTTAAATTATATTAAACAAAAGATTGTTTGTACATAGAGTCATCAAAGCCCTTAGCCACAAGTTGGCTCACCGGGCACCCACTCTTTCAGCAGGATCCGAAGAGGGATCGGGTGGCCTAATCTCCATCAGATAAGATAAGATATTGAAATTATGTGATTGGCCAAAATCAAAGTTCGGATGATCTGAAGTGATGGATCGGACGGTCCGAAAAGTGCCTCGATCAGGTGTCCAAAAGAGTGACGTCATGAATGACGTAATATCGGGATCGGACGATCCGAAGTCCCGATTGGACGGTCCAAAGTGCTATCAGGTGTCACTTGTCACTCATTCAGAGTTCAGACGGTCCGAAGACTGGTTCAGACGGTCCGAATGTGTTCTATAAACATGAGGTCCGAGCTCCTCAGTCGTGAAAATTTCGAATTCCTCTCCTTCACCCACGTGGCTCTATTTTATGGCTTTGGGTACTCTTATTTTAGAGTTGGAGTAGGGAATATATTCTATCATAGTCAGACAGTGTCTGACATAGTAGCAGAGCAGTGCTCGTGTAGTGGAGCCGTGCTCAAGGCTGTGGAGATGCAACAGGGGTGGTGTGCCCCTAGTTGCAGGATAGTCGCCATCAGTGGGCTGATGACGGACGAAGGTATAGCTATGGTCTCCTTAAATTATTTAGGTGTATATAATAGCTTAGTTAAGTGTTTTAGAGCTTAATGAATGATGTATGGGTAATTTGTATTGTAGAGCTAATGATAGGCTTGGAACCTAGAGTAGGACTGCTAGGAACTGCCTGTAATAAGGTATGTAAGTATTTACTGAGATGGCTAGCATGATATATATTGTATGTATTGCATGAGTATGTGCTATATGTTTAACCACGTCTTACGGCTTTAGCACATGCATGTTTTTACGGTAGACTGCATCTGGTATGATGTGAGTCATAACAGTTTCCATCAGTGAGGCGTTACTTCCTGAGGACTCGTGTCTGGGGACACTCAGCCCCTAGTTTTTCTATCACTAAGAGCGGCCACGACGGTGGGTTTTGACACTATAGTTGATAGGTGAATATAAGAGCGGCACCACAGACTTTCTATCTGATATGGCCCTATATATTCATGGTGCATCTGAGTACTGTTTTACCCTCATTTTAAATACACTTATGTGTTGTATATACTATATATATCATTGCTTCCGTATTGAGCTTAGAGCTCACGTCCAGTATTTTTTGTATATCTGGACACCCCATTCGACGGGGCAGGAGTAGGTACAGGATTGAGCATCAGGAGCTTGGAGTAGCCAGTGACCAGTGAAGACAACAGGATTTGCTGTAGGTCTTTACCCTTAGGATTATTTGTAATTCGATTGGGTTGTATATTGGCTTATTTAACTGCTTGTATTCTGTCGGTCTGCTTTTACTTAAGTCTTCCGTATCGATTTATTTTAAATGCATGTTTAATTATGCTCTAAACTCTGATTAGGTAGTAGATCTGGGTTGGGTTGCTACATTTATTGTTATCAGAGCGGCATGCAAAGAATCTTGAGATATAGTAACGAGACTTTGGATTATCCTTGTAATATTGGTGAGACCTAACGAAGGACAATTTGGTTCTTCATTGACGAGGTTTGCGGCAGAAGCCTTTACTATGAGGAATGCAACAGTGATGAGAACACCAGTAGTAGCATATCGATAGATAGGTTGACTGTTGTGTGCGGTTCATCATTTGATGCATTGGAATGCTGATCGAAGAACATATGGATTCCAGCTAGGAAAGACTGGAAGAGAAGAACGAGTATATCACATCAGATACCTCTGAGGATTTTTTGGAACGAATGGTGTGTAATAACCCATGTGGTTCCAGTCCGAAGAGATTCTCCACTCGTAGTTGGAGAGACTGTCATAAAGACCTTCACCAGGGAATGTCTCGAGTGGATAAGGCATGATTGGTTGTTAACGTAAGGTCATTAAACTCATGTAGAACATGGTTTTTCCGGTAAACATGTATCGATGCTTTCGGTAGGCACACGGGAAACTTCATGTTCAAAAGCATGATATGAATACAAGAAAAACGCTGACAGTAGATCGTGAGCAGAAGAGGTCAACTAAAAGGCATTGATGCAGAGCGTAGCTGGTTAGTGAGAGAGGATCATATCTCCGAATGTCTTTGCAGGAGGACGGGTAGAGAGATTTGTTCAGGAGTACGCTAGCATTGATGCGTGTGTCGATTAGAAGCTTCATGCTCAAGAAACGAAGTCTAGTATGATGATTTTAAATATTGTGTTGTTGTAGTTGTAAACAGTGTTTCAGTTGTAATGAATCGTCATAGTTTGGTTGTATCATTTCAAGTTGATGGTTGTACATTTTCATTATATTTTGAATACTGTATATATTATATGGGATTGTAATAAAAAAATTATACATAACTTGAAGCAATGATACGTGTATTATTATTTCAGCAACTTGTGGATGATTGCATGATTCTGCTAAGTTTTGGCATGACGATAGTTTATTAGTGTTCAACTGTGGTAACTCATGGGGTTTGAGTGGACTGATTGTAACCGTTTGACTTGTTGTTAGTCTAGGATAATGCCAGCGATGAGTGGACTCATCTAGAGGCATTAGGGATATTGTTCGGTTTAGAACATTGGCTTTGTTCTAGGTTGTCTCCTTAGAACAGCAGATTGTCTGACATTCATTAGGTTGAGACTTGTGATGATGGGTTTTTCATCAAGATTCCAGGTCCAGTATGTTAGAGTAGGTGCCCGTCGAGCCAATGTGTTGGCCGATGGTCCTTGTAAGAACTCTTGTATGACAATCTTTATTTTAATAATATTTCACATTATTTAATTTGGCAAATCTTTATCTGTATACCCATGCAAGATGCATAGATAAAGCCCTTGAATATATAAATAGTAGAAAGAATATGAGATGGTCATGTGATGACTATCATGAAACTCATATTTGGAATACTGTATATTCTAAACTGTTTCTAGTCGATTCAGCCGCCATAAAGAAGGATAAAGGCCGCTCAAGCTTGAGACTAGTATTTGCGATGTGAGTACCATGTTTCATTGGTAGGGGACATGGAGATGTCCAAGCATGCAAATAGGTGCTCCTTGTAGAGTGCACTGAACAACCCTCCCTAAAGGACTTTCCGAATGGTTCTCACTTATCGAGTGGAGAAGTCCTAGTTTATGGTTGTACAACATTAGTCCTTATGACCCGAGACACATGGAGACTCTATAAGCTAGTGCTTCACTTTGACTTGTTTACCGGCTCATCTGGGGTCATCAGGTGGCAATGTTGGGTGTTATGACGAAACATATAGGAGTCAATGCATTGTAGTCGGGGATTCACCGCTTACCTATGGGTATGGATATCCTATGTAATCTCATGCATATGTAGATTGAAATCTCTGATCAGAGTAGGTGGTAATTAAGAAAGGGGTTTCTTGAATTACACCTTCGATGCAACTACGGCATGACACATAGTTATCGATTCAATGACAACTTTTGATAAACCAAAGGTTGTCGAATCGGTCGGGATATATGAGTTGAAGGGACCGTACTGTACGCTAACCATATATAATTGATTGGTTCTTGCAGGCACTATCATTTGATACCTAGGGAGTCATGTAAGCGATGCTGCTAGACGTTTACATGACTGGTTGGGTACTTTCAAACTTGTGTTTTCTGACGTTCTTATTATCAATGTGTTGATCAATAAGAATGGAGCTATATAAGGTATGCTCATATAAGGGACTTGTTGATCCCGAATCACATGGAGATGTGAACCCACTGCTAGTTGTATCAGTGAACCATTGATGGTCATACAAGTACTAGCTTTCTAGATCCCGTTGAGATTAAAATAAGTTCAATGTGTTGAACAACTTATAAAGGAGTTTATAAGTAAAATAAATTAGAAGTTTGACTTCTAAATTGGAGAATGAATGGAATAAGTAATTTTTAATTTGTGAATGTGTTCCAAGATTAAAAGTTGACTTAAAATAATTAGTTTATGAAAATGATGATTTTCTAAACTATTATTTTGAACTTAGTTAATTAATTCAAGTGTTGAATTAATTTAACACTAGTAGACATTTTAATGTACAAATAATTAAATACTATTGAGTCTTGTAGAGCTCAAATAAAATAGTGTTATATAATTATTGTTACTAGTGTACTTGAATGAGTTCAAGTTGAATTTAATTAATTGATTAAACTTAAATGGGTTTAGGTTTAATATTTAATTAATATAAGTTCAAAATACCATTTAAATATATATATTTACATATGTATATATATAGGCGTGTATATATATAATATATATATATATATATATATATATGTATGTGTGTGATGGAATTTGAAGGGTTGGAAGATTGGATGCAATTTTCCATGCAAGTCATGTATTTTTCTATGCATGGTTTTAATTGTATCTAATCAATTCTTCTCCATTAATATAATATACACACGTTACACAATATTCTATTCCAATTCCAAGTGATGGCCGAACACTTCTATGTGTTTTCTCCAAGTTTTTCTTTCATTTTGAGGGAGAAAAAAAAATGATATCTCAATACTAAATTCTCTAAATATTCTAGTGCATATTTAGAGCGGATCTAGATCGTCTAGTCGTGGACCTAATTCGGAGGCTCGAAGTGTTGAATCTATTTTGAGCAAGGAGTGCTCTTGCAAGCTTGTAGATTGAGTCTACCTTTTTCAAGAGCCTAGTTGTTTATCAACTTGGTTGGAGCCATAAATCAATCTTTGAGATTGATAGGTAAAATTCTAAACACCCTATGATTGTTTAATTTTGAATACTACACAAGTTCTCGGAACTTTTTTTGTTAAATTTTTAAAATAGTGAGACCTCGTTTCTAAACCACTATTCTCGGAGTAAACAACAATTAAACATACAAGAAACCAAGAATCAAAGCGATCACAATAATTTTTTTTTTTTTAAGGAAAACGACCGCGCGCCCGTGCCGAACCCAGCGTGCCCGCGCCCTCGCATCGCCAAAACCAGCGCGCCCGCGCTCTCAGAACGCGCGCCCGTGCCCTTTCCTCGCCTAAAGGCCGCGCGCCCGCGCCAATATCCACGCGCCCGTGCCGTCCTCTCGCCCAGAAATCCAAGGCACCGAAAATAAATCCAACCAAACCTAAACACTTGCCTTTAAAGTATCTGAAAAGCCAATAACAATACAAGAAAAGTTTAGGGAAGAAAAACATCCGATTCGGTAGTACCTACATCGATTCTTGCTTACAATACAAAACGAGAAGTTCGAATGACAAAACATGTTCGCAAGACATAAACTAGATTGACATGCTGATTCGACTTCAAAACGAGTCTCACTTCTATCTCTTGCTCTTGACGTTAACCAGGTCTACTCTGACTCGGTCCTGCCCCACCTGTTGCCAAGTACACATACAAACAAAGATAACAGCCGGACAATCCGGTGAGAATACAATCCCCAGTAAAAGAGACAAACATGAATATCAAATAATATATCAAAAAATGATACATATATACAAGACAAGCAATTCCAAAAATCATCTCAAAACTTAATTCAATTGCATAATGCAATGCATGTATTTAAATGTGGGATTATCAAGTCCGGATAATCAAGAAATTGCTGCTTTTGATTTTGGGGATCCCGAGGATGAGATCACGTAAACAACTCACCGACTCTCCCGATCGAGGTGGTGCTACGTATCTCCATCCTCTAGACTTTGGTGCGACTATAAGGAGTATGCTAGCACTAGGTGAAACGGCTACACCCAGGCCACTCGCAATATAGCCCCAAAAACGTCTAACATAAAAGGGCCGTCCTGCCCGATAAAATCAAGGATTCTTAGCTCAAGATGAATGCCATGCAAACATAACTCAATCAACTAAATTCGAGTAAAAGCAAATAACATGCAAGTATGTGATTCCTCGGAACACTCGAATCAAATTGGATTCGAGTAACACGTTCCATTCCATTCTAAGTCATCTTATACCTCTTTCAAACGTCGATGCTCCAACCTGGAAACAACAACAATTCCTCAATCAAGATTCAATCAAACTTCCTCAATCGATAATAAGAAATCGATACTATACCGGCTACAATCTTCAAAACGATACAACTCTTGAAATCTCGCAACTCAACGGCCTTCAAACGAATCTGTCAAAAGAGGTAATAAAGGCTCGAGATCAAAATACAACTCAATCGAAGACTTGGCTCAAACACTACAGACCGATTGACAATCCTAAACTCAAACCGGCGGCATAACGGCTGTATTCTGATCAAACCGGAAACGCATACATCATAATATCAATCCAAACTACTCTTATCAATCAACATTCAACCATAACAATCCAATTCCAACAAATCATAAAAACTCAACTTTCGAAAATCCCTTCAAAAATCATAACAAATCCGAACGACGCTCTATTATGAAACCGACAGATAATAAACGATCAGAACTCTGCCAAGAACAACATACTAGCAACTCAATCGATTCTAACAACATCCCAAAAACTAAACGTATCTGATCGGAGAAATACTTACGGTAGAACGAAGCTCTTGCAGCCGTGATCGCTAATTTGCCTTCAGAAATAAATTCCAACGGACGGATCGTGCTCGGGGAGAAATCTGGAAGCTTGAACTCACGTTGGGGAGTCTTCAACGGGGGAGGAGGCGTGTAGGGAAGAAGGTGAAGTGAAGAGGAAGGCCAACACTTGCTTAAATATCTAATTAAGTCCAAAATTGCTTTTTAATCCCTGAAAAATTCAAAATTTGCAAAAAGGACCCTGATCAAAATCAAGTCGGCTCTTGAACTCTGGAATCTCCGATTATCTCAAATAAAGTCAATTAAGATAAAATTGGGGCGTTACAATTCTCCCCCTCTTAGAAAATATTTTGTCCTCGAAATCAAACCCGGTTCCAACGCGAACTGTGTCTCTCAAATACTCCTTCAAGTCCGCCAATCAAAAGTCGACTCATTCTCGTCAGCATAATCCTCATCTGCTCAGTCACAATCCAATCGTCTCTGGTTCCAACTCAATACATGCATCTTAGTTCGACTCGTCTGATCTGGCTGTCCGTCGTTCTGAGGATATCGAACTGAAAGAGTTGAATTCAGACAACGAAATCTTATAGAAGTCCTTGCCGAAAGAACGAGTGCATCGAGGATCTCTGACTAAACTGACAGACTTCGGCAAAAACATGACATCTGACGACCTCTGACAAGATATCAATCCTCTAGTCTTGACTGAAAGTCATTCTGTACAGAAAATGGTAGCCGATTCCAACAATCGGTCAATCGAAGTTAGATAGTAGATAAAATAAGAACAGCTCAAAACATCAGTTGCTGCATACAATTCCTCAGATAAAGATTCGCAGTCAGAAATCTAAAACAATCTAATCCTCTTTTCTGCCTCCAAATCAGCTCCAACTGTGAAAACAATTACTCCAACTCCCAAATCAAAGAAAAGATCACGGAAATCTCTTCATAAAAAAAATAGATAACAGATCCCCAAATCAATAAGATCGCTGCGAGCTCGAAGTCCAGATTCAAACATTGAATCTCGAGCGTCTTCAGCTGTCTCGATGTCCAGACTATAGCGCGATTCCTCTGAATAAGAATACATCCCAAAATCTCGATAAGAAGAGAGCGCTGATCGGCACAAATTCCATCATTAACTCAAACAATAGAAGAAGACCATTCAATCCAAAAGAATTCCGACATTGAAGAATAACAAACAACTGCTTGGCACCAACATCTGCTATACGATTCTCAAAAACTCTAAAAGATCAGCACAATTCTCATTCCAAAAGATAAGAAATCAATGATAAGAATTCCTAGTCTCAACTAATTCTTCTGAAAGATCCGGTTAATAGAAAGATTAACAACACTACTGAAGTATTCGTCAATTCGAACGATTCAACGAAAGTTTAGAGGCATGATAAACATTAAACAGATTCTTCAATAAGAAGGCAATTAACTCTCCAGTATCTAACAGTCCAGTAAGAATAGAAAACCAAATTCAAACGTTACCTGATCTATCATTATCGGGTGCAGCATGAGTCTGCGGGTCCTCAGACAGAGCAAAGACTCGTGCCTGCTGTCTAGGAGGCTGGCTTGCATACTGATTACCTTCCCGTCTATTCTGCTGCTGAGGTTGAAAAGAGTGGACAGTAGGAGATTGTTGCTGAGGCTGAGCTGTCTGTCTCGAAAAACTTCCACTCTGAGCTTGCTCAGGGACACGCTGAGGACACGCTCTAGCAAAGTGCCCCGCCTGGTTACAGATATAGCAGCTTCCAAAAATACCTCTACACTGATCACTGGAGTGACGACCTCTGCAGTTGGCACAAGACATGCCTGACTGACCCGAACTCTGTCCCGATCCATGCTGCCTCGAGCCACTAGAGCTCGAAGAATTGGTTCCGTGCTTCTTAAACTGCTTCCCCTTTGGAAGATAGTAATCCTTCCTATTACCTCCACTGCTACCACCCTCAGAACTCGGTGGTTGGTTCTGAAACTGAAAGGATTGATTTTGGTAATGGAACGGTTGGTTCTGATATTGAGAAGATTGTGCCTGAAACTGTCCTTGCTGCTGCTGAGGCACAAACTGATTTCCTCTCTGTCTCCACAAACCTACTTCAGCTCCTTTTGCGTGATTCATGGCATCCGCAAAATTATCTGGCCTAGCAGTGTTTACCAACGTGAAGATATCCGGGTTCAAACCATTAATGAACTGATCAGCTTTTGCTTCTTTGTCTCCGGCAATTAGCGGTGCAAAATGCAACAGACTATCAAACTTAGCCACGTACTCTTCAATGTTCAGATTCCCTTGCTTCAGGTTGGCAAACTCTGCTCCCTTATCTTTGCGATACGAGATAGGGAAAAACCGCTTAGAAAATTCAGATTTAAAAAGAGTCCAAGTAACTTCCGTACCTCTACTCTTCATTGCTTTCTTTGTCATGATCCACGAGCTCTTAGCAACCCCACGTAGCTGATGAATGACTAACCTGATTCTGCGGTCATCTGTGTAATCAATGGAATCGAACAACTGATCGATATCATCCAACCAACTCTCGCAGTCAACTGGATTTTCTGAACCCATCAATAACGACGGATTAAACGACTGAAACCTCTTCAGCAAGGTTTCCATAGGCGTTGCTGAAGCATCCAACTGATCAACTTCAGTGCTAGCTTGCTCAGTCGCAGGGATAACTGGCGGTGTGTTTTTGTTTATCACTCGACGAGGACCCATCTGAATAACAAAGGTTAGGGCACAAGATATCTCAATCGCTACAACCGGTGCCCCTCTACAACCACTCAGAAAAACCGGATACCCGTCGATAACATAAGCAGTTATATCTCAAGTAGATCATGCTTTATAAAAGTAAATCACATAACCATGTAATTCAAATAATTCTCAATAATAAAGCATGCTCGCATGGAATTAAGTATACAGTTAAATAATTCAAACACATGCGAGGAGCCAATACACACAGACTCGATCTACCCCGCTCACTCTAGTTCAACCAAGAATCTTACGCTCTGATACCACTTAATGTGAGAACTTGTTTCAAAACCACTATTCTCGGAGTAAACAACAATTAAACATACAAGAAACCAAGAATCGAAGCGACAACAATAATATTTTTTTTAAGGAAAACGACCGCGCGCCCGCGCCGAAGCCAACCCGCCCGCGCCCTCGCCTCGCCAAAACCAGCGCGCCCGTGCTCTCAGAACGCGCGCCCGCGCCCTTACCTCGCCAAAAGGCCGCGCGCCCGCACCAATATCCGCGCGCCCGTGCCGTCCTCTCGCCCAAAAATCCAAAGCACCGAAAATAAATCCAACCAAAACTAAACACTTGCATTTAAAGTATCTGAAAAGCCAATAACAATACAAGAAAAGTTTAGGGAAGAAAAACATCCGATTCGGTAGTACCTACATCGATTCTTGCTTACAATACAAAACGAGAAGTTCGAATGACAAAACATGTTTGCAAAACATAAACTAGATTGACATGCTGATTCGACTTCTAAACGAGTCTCACTTCTATCTCTTGCTCTTGATGTTAACCAGGTCTACTCTGACTCGGTCCTGCCCCACCTACTGCCAAGTACACATACAAACAAAGACAACAGCCAGATAATCCGGTGAGAATACAATCCCCAGTAAAAGATACAAACATGAATATCAAATAATATATCAAAACATGATACATATATACAAGACAAGAAATTCCAAAAATCATCTCAAAACTTAATTCAATTGCATAATGCAATGCATGTCTTTAAATGTGGGATTATCAAGTCCGGATAATCTAGAAATTGCTGATTTTGCTTTTGGGGATCCCGAGGATGAGATCACGTAAACAACTCACCGACTCTCCCGATCGAGGTGGTGCTACGTATCTCCATCCTCTAGACTTTGGTGTGACTATAAGGAGTATGCTAGCACTAGGTGAAACGGCTACACCCAGGGCACTCGCAATATAGCCCCCAAAACGTTTAACATAAAAGGGCCGTCCTGCCCGATAAAATCAAGGATTCTTAGCTCAAGATGAATGCAATGCAAACATAACTCAATCAACTAAATTCGAGTAAAAGCAAATAATATGCAAGTATGTGATTCCTCGGAACACTCGAATCAAGTCGGATTCGAGTCACACGTTCCATTCCAGTCTAAGTCATCTTATACCTCTTTCAAACGTCGATGCTCCAACCTGGAAACAACAACAATTCCTCAATCAAGATTCAATCAAACTTCCTCAATCGATAATAAGAAATCGATACTATACCGGCTACAATCTTCAAAACGATACAACTCTTGAAATCTCGCAACTCAACGGCCTTCAAACGAATCTGTCAAAAGAGGTAATAAAGGCTCGAGATCAAAATACAACTCAATCGAAGACTTGGCTCAAACACTACAAACCGATTGACAATACAAAACTCAAACCGGCGGTATAACGGCTGTATTCTGATCAAACCGGAAATGCAGACATCATAATATCAATCCAAACAACTCTTATCAATCAACATTCAACCATAACAATCCAATTCCAACAAATCATAAAAACTCAACTTTCGAAAATCCCTTCAAAAATCATAACAAATCCGAACGACGCTCTATTTTGAAACCGACAAATAATAAACGATCAGAACTCTGCCAAGAACAACATACTAGCAACTCAATCGATTCTAACAACATCCCAAAAACTAAACGTATCTGATCGGAGAAATACTTACGGTAGAACGAAGCTCTCGCAGCCGTGATCGCTAATCTGCCTTCAGAAATAAATTCCAACGGACGGATCGAGCTCGGGGAAAAATCTGGAAGCTTGAACTCACGTTGGGGAGTCTTCAATGGGGGAGGAGGTGTGTAGGGAAGAAGGTGAAGTGAAGAGGAAGGCCAACACTTGCTTAAATATCTAATTAAGTCCAAAATTGCATTTTAGTCCCTAAAAAATTCGAAATTTGCAAAAAGAATCCTGATCAAAATCAATTCGGCTCTTGAACTCTGGAATCTCCGATTATCTCAAATAAAGTCAATTAAGATAAAATCGGGGCATTACATATCTGCTGCGTTTTCGGGCACGAGTTAACCGATCCCCTTCAGTGGTATCAGAGCCTAGGTTACTCTTTTGTGTAGTATTTGTTGGATATTATGTTGAGGTCAATTTCTAACCGCATGAAAAAATCAAGATTTATCAATTTTGGGGCTGTTTTTATAAAATAATTTTTTTTGGTTTAGGGCAGCCTTTGAATAAAAAAAAATAAATAAATTTTTTACCGGAATCCGGCGACGGAGTATCGGTGACGACTATGAGGACTTGAGTTTTTCAAAAGGTGTTTTGGAATATCATGTGTCATAGGCCCTAAATTGTTAAATACATTATAATTGATTTTTATGAAAAATTAAACTTTATAATATGTGATTTTTCTCATAAAATAAATAGTTAAAGTGTGACTTTGATTATTTATAGTAAATTGTGATTTACAAGAAATTCAATTATAAATAAATTAATTTGAAAGTAAACAAAGGTGTTTGTTTATTTTGTTAATTTATTTTATAATTGTGGTGGCTAGTGATTGGACCAAGATATATATAATATTTGATCAATTGATTATTGAGATAATTAATTGATGGTGTATGATATGTGATATTGTGCATGAAGGATGATCAAAAGCCCAAGACCAATTTGATAGGTGTATGCTAGGATATTTTGTGTTGAATGGTTGTAATAATTATCAAATTATAAAATGGGCTTGGTTTATGGCCCGTTCCCACCCATGAGATGTATCCCTATTTGCCATGGATATTTTAATGTAATATTTCATAGTGGATGTTCAAGATTGGAAGATGGTGGGCCAAGATGAATTATTAAGATCCAAGACATGTAAATATTGGAAGCTTATGTAATTTTTGCATTTGCATCCCGTGCATTACCTAGGATTGGACCTTGGCCCGTGTTTGGCTCACACGGACCGAATAGTTTTGGGGCGATTGATCATCCTTGTTAATAAGTATGTGCGTTATTATTTTATAATAACAAAGTTGCATGAATCCTGCAAACATACGATCAAACACGGCGAGTTTTTAAAATTAACGATGAGACCATTTCAAAATTAAAAACCCTCATTTTGAATTAGATTCAAAATTTATATCAAGCCCGAAAAGGGGAATTATAAATTTGCTTATAATTTCCATGTCTTCCATCGACAATGGATGCATGACGAACGCTACCCGTATTCAATGCTCGGCTCATATTATTGGGGGGGCTTGGATGCCGGAAAGCTGTGACATCCATTGACATGGTGATGTGAACTACGTGGAACTCCCATGACTTCGGCTCATATTATTGGGGGAACTCATGGCGACCGTCCATTAAGGTTCGATAACGATGGGTAAGGCTTGACACGTAAAGAGGAACGACGTCATATTATTGGGTCCTAATCAAGCGTGAGACAAAAGTTTACTTAAGGGTTGGATGGAGATGCAATTGGAAACTACTTTTTAGGAATTGTGATTGGCTGATATTATTCGGGATCATGATTGGCTAATTGAACCTTATGTACCTACTGAGGAAAGGAGTTTCCCGTTTTTACTAGAGGGTAGTAAAAATATCAAAACAGTGGGAGTAAATATTTATAAAGTTAAAGTCCACACTTTATATCTTATTAAATATTTTAAAATAGTCATTGACATTTATCTGTTATTTTTTTTTCAGTACATGTTTTTGACAATGTCATCAATTCGCAATCCGCTATCTACTATACTTGACAAACATTTACTGACCGGTCCAAATTACCTCGATTGGCTAAGAAATCTGAAAATCGTCTTGAACTCGGAGAGGATTGTATACACACTTGATGAGTCGCCCCCTGATACGGCTCCGACTTATTGTAGCCCTGAGGAGCTACAGACTTACAAGGATTGGTGTGACCATGACTTGAAAGTCAAATGTTATATGCAGGCTTCTATGAATGATGAGCTTCAGCGACGTTTTGAGAGTGCAAAGCATGCTGCTGACATTCATTTGCATCTCAAAGAAATCTTTGGTGAACAAAAACGCCCACTTCGACATGCGATTGTCAAGGAGCTAATCACTTTGCGCATGCGAGATGGGGCTTCGGTCCATGAGCATGGCCTGAAGTTGATTGGGCTCATGGAGAAACTCGTTAGCATGGATCTTGTGCTACCAACTGAGTTGACCACAGACGTGTTGCTCTTGTGACTGCCTAGCTCATTTGATCCTTTTGTGGTGAATTTCAACATGAACAAGTTAGATCCAACCCTTGAGGAGTTGGTTAACATGCTTGTTACGTTTGAATCCACAATCAAGAAAGAGAAGCCGGTTCTTTATGTGGGAACTTCATCTGGTTCAAAGAATAGACCACGTGGGAAGGGAAAGAAGCGTTCTTTCCATGTTCCCAAAAAGAATGTGCCCTTGAAGAGGCAAGCTCCGAGTCCCGTTGTGGTAGCCACACCAGTTAAGGCTAACAAGACTAATGACGTATGTCATCACTGCAAGAAACCTGGACATTGGAAGCGTAATTGCAAGGAATATCTTGACCAGAATGGTTTTGGAAAGGGTATGTTCTACATTGAAGTAAACATTTCACTTAACTCTTCTTCTTGGGTATTGGATACCGGCTGTGGCTCACATCTCTATAATGATTTGCAGGTGATGGCAAGAAGTAGGAGATTCAGAGATGATGAGACCTTCTTGAGGATGGGCAATGGGGCAAGAGTTGCAGCCAAAACTATTGGAGATGTTTACTTATTGTTGGACAATGATTTTAAATTATGTTTGAGAGATGTTTTGTTTGTACCAGATTTGGTGAAAAACATTGTTTCCATTTCTATGCTTGATAAAGATTGATATTCTTGTTTATTTGGCAAAGGTGTTTGCAATATTTATAAGAATGAATGTTTAATTGGTACAGGACAATTGGAAAATGATCTCTATAATTTAAAATTGAAAGATATTCCTATGTACAATGTCCAAGAGATATCAACAACATCCAAAAGAAAACAAGATACTCTAAATCCAGCATACTTATGGCATGCTCGATTAGGTCATATATCTTTTAAAAGGATGAACAAGCTAGTAGGAGAAGACATGTTTGATATGTCTGATATTAATTCTCTTACTACTTGTGAACCCTGTCTAAAAGAAAAGATGACCAAAATTCCCTTTAAGGGCCATGTGGAGCAAGCCAAGGAACTGTTGGATTTGATCCATACAAATATGTGTGGTCCACTTAGCATCACCACTAAGCACGGACATTCTTACTTCATTACCTTTACCGATGACTTCTCTAGGTATGGGTATGTGTATTTGATGAAATACAAATCTGAAGCTTTTGAAAGGTTCAAAGAATTCAGAAATGAAGTGGAGAATCAATTGGGATGAAGCATCAAGGCACTCCGATCGGATCAAGGTGGTGAGTACTTGAGTGCTGAATTCCAAGAGTATCTTAGGGAGAATGGGATTCTCTCATAGTGGACTCCTCCTGGTACACCTCAGTTGAATGGTGTTTCGGAAAGTCGTAACCGGACTTTGATGGACATGGTTCGGTCTATGATGGGGTTCACGGAGTTGCCGCCATCCTTTTGGGGATATGCGCTTGATACAGTGGCACTGTTGTTGAACAATGTCCATTCAAAGGTAGTTGATAAGACACCATATGAGATATGGATGGGAAAGCCTCCTAAGTGTTCTTATCTTAGAATATGGAGGTGCCCTGCTTATGTGAAGCAGACAGTGGGAGATAAATTGGATGCTCGATCCATTTTATGCTACTTCGTGGGATATCCAAGGAATTCGGTTGGATATTATTTCTATCATCCCAAAGAAACAAAGGTGTTTGCTTCTAGGAATGCAAACTTCTTGGAAAAAAAATTTCTATTGGATAGAAAATGGGAGATGATAGAACTTGAAGAAGTTTGAGAAACACCCACGATTGTGGAACCCACACCCGAAAAGCCAAGATAGGAGATACAAGTTCCTAGAAGATCCGAGAGGATCTCGAGACCACCTATGAGGTATGGTCTGCTTCTTGAAGAGGGCCAAGATGAGCCTGACCATGGATGTGATCCAAGGACCTTCAAGGAAGCGTTGTATGATGCCGATTCATCCTAATGGCTTGAAGCTATGGAATCTGAGATGAATTCCATGTATTCGAATCAAGTTTGGAATCTTGTGGATCCACCTGAAGGAATTGTTCCTATAGGGTGTAAATGGATTTACAAGAGGAAGATAGGAACGGATGGGAAGGTTGTGACCTTCAAGGCTCGATTGATAGCAAAAGGGTATACTCAAAGATAAGGAGTTGACTTTGAAGAAACTTTTTCTCCAGTCGCAATGTTCAAGTCTATTAGGATAATGCTTGTCATTGCCGCATGGTATGACTATGAAATATGACAGATGGATGTGAAGACAACTTTTCTTAATGGGGATATTAAGGAAGAAATTTATATGTCTCAACCTGAAGGGTTCACATCTATCGGAAGTGAGCATAAAGTATGCAAACTTCAGAGATCTATTTATGGTCTCAAACAGGCATCTAGGAGTTGGAACCTCAGATTTGATGGTACAATCAAAGAGTTTGGGTTTACTAAGAATCCTGAGGAACCATGTGTGTATAAGAAGGTCAGTGGGAGTGCTGTGACATTCCTGGTACTTTATATTGATGACATTCTACTCATTGGGAATGATGTAGGAATGTTGCAATCAACTAAAGTATGGTTATCGAGTAAGTTCTCAATGAAGGATTTGGGTGAAGCATCTTTTGTATTGGGAATACAAATCTATCGGGATAGATCGAAAAGATTGCTTGGTCTCACCCAGTCCACATACATTGATACCATCGTGAAGCGGTTCTCGATGGATGAGTCTAAGAGAGGACATCTACCAATGTGTCATGGCGTGTCTCTATCCAAATCCATGTCTCCCAAGAATGATGCAGAGATAGAGACGATGACACACATTCCATATGCATCTGCAATTGGTAGTATCATGTATGCGATGATATCTACACGTCCTGGCATGGCCTTTGCACTAAGTGCTACAAGTAGATATCAATCGAACCCTGGTCTTTCACATTGGAAAGCTGTGAAAGACATTCTCAAGTATTTGAGAAGGACTAAGAATATGTTCTTGGTCTATGGGGGTGGAGAACTAAAATTGGAAGGCTATACGGACTCTAGCTTCCAAAGCGACGTTGATGATTCGAAGTCAACTTCCGGTTTTATATTCATGCTCAATGGTGCTGCTGTTTGTTGGAAGGGTTCCAAGAAAAATAGCACTGCGGATTCAACCACTGAGGCAGAATATATTGCTGCATCAGATGATGCAAAGGAAGCTGTTTGGATTAGGAATGTCATGCAAGAGTTGGGCGTTATTCCTAATGGAGTTGATCCAGTCCCGGTGTACTGCGACAACACTGGTGCCGTTGCTCAGGAAAAAGAACCAAGGTCTCATCAAAAATCCAAACATGTACTGAGAAAATACCACATCATCCGGAAAATTGTGGAACGAGGAGATGTCTTGTTAGACAGAGTCGCC
This sequence comes from Henckelia pumila, assembly GCF_033568475.1. NCBI lineage: Eukaryota > Viridiplantae > Streptophyta > Magnoliopsida > Lamiales > Gesneriaceae > Henckelia > Henckelia pumila. The sequence goes on from NC_133122.1 coordinate 85,629,993, forward strand.
TCCGCAGATAATGTTGCTGATCCATTAACTAAGCCTTTACCAAGACCATTGTTCGAAAAGTATCGCGAATGAATGGGTTTGAAGAATATTGGTAGTTGGCTCTAGTGCAAGTGGGAGATTGTTAGAGTAGGTGCCCGTCGAGCCAATGTGTTGGCCGATGGTCCTTGTGAGAACTCTTGTATGACAATCTTTATTTTAATAATATTTCACATTATTTAATTTGGCAAAACTTTATCTGTATACCCATGCAAGTTGCATAGATAGAGCCCTTGAATATACAAATAGTAGAAAGAATATGAGATGGTCATGTGGTGACTATCATGAAACTCATATTTGGAATACTGTATATTCTAAACTGTTCCTAGTCGATTCAGCCGCCATAAAGAAGGATAAAGGCCGCTCGAGCTTGAGACTAGTATTTGCGATGTGAGTACCATGTTTCATTGGTAGGCGACATGGAGATGTCCAAGCATGCAAATAGGTGCTCCTTGTAGAGTGCACTGAACAACCCTCCCTAAAGGACTTTCCGAGTGATTCTCACTTATCGAGTGGAGAAGTCCTAGTTTATGGTTGTACACCATTAGTCCTTATGACCCGGGACAACATGGAGACTCTATATGCTAGTGCTTCACTTTGACTTGTTTACCGACTCATCTGGGGTCATCAAGTGGCAATGTTGAGTGTTGTGACGAAACATATAGGAGTCAATGCATTGTAGTCGGGGATTCACCGCTTACCTACGGGTATGGATATCCTATGTAATCTCATGCATACGTAGCTTGAAATCTCTGATCAGAGTAGGTGGTAATTAAGAAAGGGGTTTCTTGAATTACACCTTCGATGCAACTACGGCATGAAACGTAGTTATCGATTCAATGACAACTTTCGATAAACCAATGGTTGTCGAATCGGTCGGGATATATGAGTTGAAGGGACCGTACTGTACGCTAACCATAATTGATTGGTTCTTGCAGGCACTATCATTTGATACCTAGGGAGTCATGTAAGCGATGCTGCTAGACGTTTACATGACTGGTTGGGTACTTTCAGACTTGAGTTTTCTGACGTTCTTATTATCAATGTGTTGATCAATAAGAATGGAGCTATATAGAGTATGCTCATATAAGGGACTTGTTGATCCCGAATCACATGGAGATATGAACCCACTGCTAGTTGTATCAGTGAACCATTGAGGGTCACACAAGTACTAGCTTTCTAGATCCCGTTGAGATTAAAATAAGTTCAATGTGTTGAACAACTTATAAAGGAGTTTATAAGTAAAATAAATTAGAAGTTTGACTTCTAAATTGGAGAATGAATGGAATAAGTAATTTTTAATTTGTGAATGTGTTCCAAGATTAAAAGTTGACTTAAAATAATTAGTTTATGAAAATGGTGATTTTCTAAACTATTATTTTGAACTTAGTTAATTAATTCAAGTATTGAATTAATTTAACACTAGTATACATTTTAATGTATAAATAATTAAACACTATTGAGTCTTGTAGAGCTCAAATAAAATAGTGTTATATAATTATTGTTACTAGTGTACTTGAATGAGTTCAAGTTGAATTTAATTAATTGATTAAACTTAAATTGGTTTAGGTTTAATATTTAATTAAAATAAGTTCAAAATACCATTTAAATATATATATTTATATATGTATATATATATAGGCGTGTATATATATATATATAATATATATATATATATGTATGTGTGTGATGGAATTTGAAGGGTTGGAAGATTGGATGCAATTTTCCATGCAAGTCATGTATTTTTCTATGCATGGTTTTAATTGTATCTAATCAATTCTTCTCCATTAATATAATATACACATATTACACAATATTCTATTCCAATTCCAAGTGATGGCCGAACACTTCTAAGTGTTTTCTCCAAGTTTTTCTTTCATTTTGAGGGAAAAAAAAATGATATCTCAATGCTAAATTCTCTAAATATTTTAGTGCATATTTAGAGCGGATCTAGATCGTCTAGTCGTGGACCTAATTCGGAGGCTCGAAGTGTTGAATCCATTTTGAGCAAGGAGTGCTCTTGGAAGCTTGTAGATTGAGTCTACTTTTTTCAAGAGCCTAGTTGTTTATCAACTTGATTGGAGCCATAAATAAATCTTTGAGATTGATAGGTAAATTTCTAAACACCCTATGGTTGTTTAATTTTGAATACTACACAAGTGCTCGGAACTTTTTTTGTTAAATTTTTAAAATATCCGCTGCATTTCCCGGCACAAGTTAACCGATCCCCTTCACAGTATATGTCGATAGTTGTGGAATATGACCATGATTTGACGTGAGGAGGCGCGACCCTATGTCGATTTACCTGGGAGACTTTGTGCTTCAGGGGATGGCGGTGGGAAGGCTACTCAGGCTAGAGTTTTGGTAACAGTCACGACGTGGTATGACCTTGGATTAGATATCAGGTTTGATATCAATGATTTAGATATCGTCTGGCTTGTGTCAGAGATATTGGTGTGAGTTTTTGCCATGAGGACCAGTCTTGGAGAGAATTCCTTGACGAGCGTGTGTCTTGAGTAGATAGGTTTGACCTAGTAGATACTGCTAGATGGATCGATTTAGTAGGTAGATGGATTCTTACCAGCGATGACTAGGGATAGTCATCAGATATATGATTAGGGTTTTCTTGTGATAGGAGTTATCCGAGATACTGGATGGGATTCTGTTTTGAAACTTCGACTCAAATAGGAGAAATTGCACCGTGATGATTGATTTCATCATTAATGGATTATATCAGATGTTAAGGATTGTACAAAACTATTTGAGATGCAAGAAAATCATGGCCTATACCCGTGAAGCCTTGGTGGTTGTCCAGGAGGGTTATCGTGGTAAGCTGTCTCAGTCTTGAATTATTGCACAATCTTAGCGAGGGATATAATCAGGAGCGTTTCCGGAGACTTTGGAAATCTTTTGGATTCTTTAGGTATAATTTTTGTACTTGATTAGCCGTGACGTTCCTTCTGAATGAACGAGGCAATGGATAATAAGTCCAGTGATTGCGCTAAGTACTGCCTGATATTTTCTAAGGTTGAGCGTATGATTTTTCATGAGATGGAAATGATCTAGGTTGATATATCACGAGTGTAAGGCCCTGAAATTAATTATTTCGGATTATCAGAGTTGATTATTATTTATTTTTGGAATTAGTGAAGATTAATTGAGCCGGGATTGAATCGATTTAATTTGGAGTTTCAGGGACCGACTTGCAATTTAAGTGTTGGACCAAGTCAATGGCTTAACTTATATTATTATTATCCTACCATACCTCCTCCATCGCCATCACTCACTCCTTCCCCATCCCTCATGTACGAATCAAGAGAAGCCATGGCCACAACGACATTCAAGCTTTTCTTCCGTCCAATTCGCACGATCCGACTGTTAGATTTTCGTTTCGAGTGGAGAGTCACGATCACCGCAATGAAGGCTTCGTTTTGACGTAAGTTTTGCTACGATCCTCGAACTTTGATTTTTGTTGGGTTATCAAAATTTGATAATCTTCGAGTATGTTGTTCTTGAGCTAGCATAGACCGTGTATTCGAAGTCGGTTTGGAAAAAGAACGAAGTTTGGATTTTATATGAATTTTGAGGCATATTTCAAAAATGGGTTTTGGTTTTGGTTGGATTTTGATTGTTTTGTTGGTTTATAAGATGATATGGGATTGTTTGGAGTTGTTTGATGACGTTGAAGACTTTTGGTTTGATCGTTTATACTCGTTATGCCGTCGAAATCGAGTTTGGATTATCGGTTGACTTGTTTCGGTTGATTTCCGTGTTTGGTTTGAATTAGTAGATTGATATCGAATCCGTATATTCTTCATTTTCAGATTTGGATTGGAGTTTCGGGTTTGGATCGAACTTGGGAGTTGAATCGATTTGAGAATTAAAGACGGTATATTATTGAGTTTCTCCGTTTCGATTCGTTTTGATTCGATTGATTATTTATTTGAATTCATTGTTATTTTCAGATTGGAATCCTCGACGAATTTGAAAGGTAAAAGATGACATTGAATATGAATGGGGTAGAATACTCGAGTTCGATTGATTCTCGAGCCCCGAAAATCACATACTGCATGTTATTTGCTTGTGTGAACTTGTTTGATTATTTCGTTTACACTTGCATTCATATTGAGCCGATTATTTGATTCGTTTTTGAAATTAGACGATTTAGGGAGCTATATTGAAGTGGCTTTGGGTTTCGAGTTTTTCCAAGTGCCAAAATACTTCTTATAGTTGCTCTGAAGTCTAGGGGTTGAGTTGAGCGACATCCACCCTGAATGGGTATGTCGGTGAGTTGTTCGTGAAGACTTGGCCCCGGTATCCCAACCGAGTACCGATTGATATTTCGATTATTTGACTTGATAATCCCGAGTTTGAAGTCATGCATACATTCATTCTCATTTTGATTTGTTATTGAATATTACATTTCAATGTGAGGTGTTTATATGATATTGCATGCCTGTCTCTTTTACTTAGAAATTATATTTTCTAACCGGGTTATCCGGCTGTTGTATTTGTTTGTATGTGTACTTGGCAACAAGAGGATTAGGAGCCGGACCGAGTCGTCTGGGTTAGCTTGGGGTGAGAATGATAGAAGTGAGACGTCGTGTCGTAGGGTTGTGTCTTTTGAACTTGGATATTTTGATTAGTCGATTGATTGATATCATCGAACTTAGATTGTATTCTGACTTGTATGGTATTGTAATATGCATGTGGAATTCGTAGTACATGTTTATATTTTGTAGCATTGAATGGCTTGAATGGATTTGGTTAGCCTTATTTCTGTTCTGTTGTAATTCTGGGCAGAAACCTTGCATTTTTGGGTGCGCTCGATCCCACGAGTTCGTAGGATCGAGCGCAGCCCTTGTATTTCTCGGGCAGAATCTTGGAACTTTTGAGTGCGCTCGATTGCACGAGTTCGTGCGATCGAGCGCGACACTATTCATCCAAAAAAAAAATTGTTTCGTTTCCTCGGCTCTTTGTGTTCGATAGTAGTTAATTATTCGAGATTAGAAGATTAGAAACGGGGTCTCACAACGAGCATTTCTTGGATTTAGTTCGCCCAAATATTCGATTCCAGTGTACGAGGAAGCTGTCAGTAGTAAGGCGTGAGATGGTGTCAATAGACTACTAATAGCTATTGTATGGCTATCGAGTATAGGTGTGTTGAACTAGAGCAATTTGGATATTCCAAGTGTTGGAAATAGTAGACTTGTGGCAGCTAAGTCAAGATTATTGATCAAGCCACGTAGGTAATCTGATTTGATTTTCACTGTTGAGCTAAGTGTGAGCCACAGTAGAATCGACGAGATCGATTAGTTGAGCCAATCGGTGTTGATCAGGGTGTAGCAATTAAGAAATACTTGAGATAGTATTTTGTCACATACGTGCTTAAGGGGATGTGTAATTGGTACAATCTCAGAGCAGTCGGCGATTTGGGGTAATTTAGAATCTTTAAGGTTGCCGGAGATGAATAATTCAGGATTGCTGTGATCGGGGATGATTGCAATTAGACTTGTATGGTCAAGTTAGGCGATAACTTGTCCGTAGAGACAAGTAAGGGAATTGATGGTTTTCCAGGATTGTGCATTCTTGTTAAAGAAAAGAATGATGTTGATTTCAACAATTGCTTAGTGATAGTAATCGCTTACTCGGGGTTGAGTAATGGAAGGGATAAGTTTCTGCTTCATGTAAGAGTTGTCCAACAACAAGAGTGAAGGTTTTCAACCGAACATTTTGATGAAGTGTTCCTGTGATGACATCTAAGTATACCATTGTGTTTGGGTCCGACGAGTGTTGGAAGAGCTAATGGACATCAGCAAGAGGACATCAGTTGTCTGATCGTGAGATGTGACATTAGCTAGGTGAAAGAGTGGGTGCCCGATGAGCCAACTTGTGGCTAAGGGCTTTGATGACTCTTTGTATAAACAATCTTTTGTTTAATATAATTTACACTTTTATTAATGGCAATGACTTTATCTTTCTTCATATTGTTATATTGTGATATACTATTGTTGTTTTGATAAAGACCTTGAATATACTATAGTGTATGTAAGATGTGGTAGTACATGGGGATGACTATCATGAAACACATCTTATAGTCACTGTATATTCTAAATAGTTCCTAGTCGATTGAGCCGTCCGTTAATAAGGATAAGGATCGCTCGAGATTGAGACTAGCATTTGCGATGCCGAGTACCACGTTTCATTGGTATGGAACATAAAGATGTTCAAAGCATGCAAATGGATATTCATACGATGAATGATCGAACTACCCTATCCGGACTTTCCAAGTGGTTATCACTTATCGATTGGATAAAGTCCGCGTTTTTGGTTGTACACCATTAGTCCTTACTACTTGAAACATCATTGAGACTCTATATGCTAGTACTGTACTTTGACTCGTTTACCGACTCTATTGGGGTCATCAGGTGTCGGGATTGGGTACAGTTACGACACATATAGGAGTCGATGCTTTGTTGTCAAGGATTCATCACATACTTGCGAGTGTGGATATCCTATGCAATCTGAGGAGATATTAGTGTGACGAATCTCTGGCCAGAGTACATGATGTGTTTTAAGAAATGGTTTCTTAGTAGCACATGCGATGTCACTATTTGATCTTCAAGATGCATTGCATAGTTATCGAATCTCGAACGACTCTCGATTTACCAATGGTTGTTGATTCGATCGGGATATATGGATGAAGGGACCGTACTGTACGCTAACCAAAATCTATTGGTTCTTGTAGGCACTATCAGTGATACCTAGGGAATCATGGGGCGATGTTGCTAGGCGCTCTTACCATGATTCGATGGGCAAGTCGGAAATTGTTGTTCCGAGTCACAAGGAGTTGTGAGCCCATGGCTAGCTGTATCCCTGAACCATTGAGGGTCACACAAGTAATGGATTTTTAATCCCCTTTGAGATAGTTAAATTTAAAGAGTTAAATTTAATGAACAAAGAAGTAGGACTTCTTATATCAGAGTAGAAGAGTAAGATTTCCTTAAATGACATAGGGATGAGCATTTTTGGAAATCACTGAATTCGGATTCAGAAAATTTATCTTGACTTTAAAAGATGCAAAATGGTTTCTGTGCACATTGGTGAAATTGGTTTATCAATCTGAGTCACGATGAATTTTATATTAATTTCTGAACATGCGGGCTTTGCTTGTCAGGTTTGAACTTATGACTAATGGGCCCTAAGCTGTTAGCAGCCCACATTATAAATAAGTTATTGCAGTACAGAAATTACACAACAGAGGTCACAAAATATTTTTTCGAAAAACCCTAGTTTTTCCCTACTGTGGCCGCCGCCCCTCTCCCTCTCTGCTCGAAAATTCCAGCCTGTGAATTTTGAATTTGCAGTCTGGTTTAACGGATCAAATTCGTTAATTCTCTTCGTAGAAACTTCTGATAGATTTTCTAGTGCAATCTATCAGAGGGATTAAACTTCTGTTCGTGGACCTGATTGAAGAATTGTTCGTCCATCAGTTCCTGGGATATACAACAAGAGCAGAGTAATCTGTTGGTGTCCATAATCTCGTTTCGAGATTCAAGGTAAAAATTTAATTGTGATTTAATTTTTACACGCACAATTTAATCGTAAAGTTTTGATACCCATTATGGAATCGTTCCATATAAAATTTTTAAACTTCCGCTGCACCGGGTATCAATTCTGATTGATCTGATCACCGTTTTCCAACAGTGGTATCAGAGCCAGGTTGCTCAGATCAAGCGATTAAATTAATCGATTGTACAAATATTTTTAAGCCTCAGTTTTTGAAACAAAATAAATTTTTTAAAATAAAATTTTTTTTTCGGGCAAAAACACGGGCAGCGATTGGATCGCTGCATGGGGCAGCGATGGTCGCTGCGCTGGGCAGCACTTCTGTCACGCCCCGCTCCCGGGGTCGGGTGACATCGTCGTTGCTTTCAAATAAAATTCGAAAACAACCAGGCTCTTAGTACAAAATTTAACTAAAACCAGTATATTTCATGAATAAATTCCAAAATAAATATTCTGTACAACTCAAAATTTCCAAATTTGGAATAAACTTTGCAGAAACGTCTTACAACTTAAAAATCAGTATAATAACTATAAAATCTCAAAACTATCTTCATCCCCATCTCCAAGACATGACTTGTTCTTGCTCATCTAAGTCGTCATCTTCGTCATCTGGGAGGAAAAGTAAGGGTGAGTGTTTTGGGAAACATTCAGCAAGTGGGGGTCAATCGATCATACCAAAAATACATATTTATAGATATATTCATTTGAGAAAACTCATACTTGGATTTCAAGCATGTCATATTTCAAAACATATCATCTCATAGCATGTCTCATCATAGCATAACATAAACATCATCATCATAACAAAATCAACATGATTTACATATTTTGGCCAGACACTGAAATTCCTCTCATTAATCGTGGCTAACTGATCAGTCCCCTATATGTAATCCCTCTAAGGGGTGAGGTCATGGAACGGTTATTATTACCCACCGCATCAGGGCGGTAACATAACATAGTTCGGAAATTCCCTTTCCACTCTTAATTTGAGTCATAACAGTGCCAAAACATACTTATAACAAATTCATCAAAAATAACAATTACATAGCAAAATTCGAAAGGATATCATGAACGATCGAAATTTTAAATCATACATAATATTTTAAAACATAAGCCCACTTACTGAATAACTTGTGCGAAAACAAAAATCAAAAATTTGAACAGACGGGCAAAGCTTCGACCGAAATCTTTACAAACAAGTCCACGAACCTTAAATTCTCAAACTTCCTACTGTTGAGTCTCCTCGGGAATTTCAATTGATTGAATTATTACTTTCTCTTCACAATTCCTACTCAAACTCTACGTGCATGAAGAAAAGGAAAAGATAATGGACCAACTTTTGCTGACACAAGCATTTTACTCGAGAATTGGGGGACAAAATTAAAGAATTCTTGACTAACTTCTAAGCCAAGAACACGAGAGAGGGCAGAAAAAAGGGGTCGGTTATTCAAAAAAAAAATAAGAGAGGAAAAGAGAGAATTTTGTGTGTGATATTTCACAATGCATGCTCCTCTATTTATAGGCACAAAAAAATTTAATATTGACTAAAATATCGATAATCAAAGTTTGAATGGAAATCATATCACTTAAATATTTTACTCCATCTATATATTGATTACTTATCTTAATTTTGCAAACTAAATATCTCACAAAATTAATAAATAAAATCTAAATATATACTCTATCTCCAATATTATCTCGAAATATATAATTATACCATGAATTAAAATATAAATTCTAAAAATCCGGGGTTTCACATCCCTCCCACCTTATTGGAAGTTTCTTCCTCGAAACTTGATTTAACTTAGTTGAAACTAGAATCTCATTAGTATTAATTCTAGAATAAATCCCAAAATTTTAACTTAATTTGTCAGTACAAAAATAAAACTTAAATCTAATAATTTATAAGTTAATATAAAAGTCCTAATATCAAAGTCAAACTTAATTTCCAAATGTCAACTTAAATCTCAAAATCAAAACTTAATCTAATTTTCAAATGATTCCTTACTAATCCCAAAAATAATGACTTAAATAATTCAATCTAACTTAAACTAATAATTCACCAACAAAATCCATCTCAAATTTTATACTGCCTATGCAATATAAATACTACACTCAAGTGGTTCCTTTCCATCAAGATCATAAATTCTTAATTCTAATTTCCCATCAAGACCATGAACCTGGTTTTGCTTTGATACCACTTCTGTCACGCCCCGCTCCCGGGGTCGGGTGACATCGCCGTTGCTTTCAAATAAAATTCAAAAACAACCAGGCTCTTAGTACAGAATATAACTAAAACCAGTATATTTCATGAATAATATCCAAAATAAATATTCTGTACAACTCAAAATTTCCAAATTTGGAATAAACTTTGCAGAAACGTCTTACAACTTAAAAATCAGTATAATAACTATAAAATCTCAAAACTATATTCATCCCCATCTCCAAGACATGACTTGTTCTTGCTCATCTAAGTCGTCATCTTCGTCATCTGGGAGGAAAAGTAAGGGGTGAGTGTTTTGGGAAACACTCAGCAAGTGGGGGTCGATCGATCATACCAAAAATACATATTTATAGATATATTCATTTGAGAAAACTCATACTTGGATTTCAAGCATGTCATATTTCAAAACATATCATCTCATAGCATGTCTCATCATAGCATAACATAAACATCATCATCATAAAAAAATCAACATGATTTACATACTTTGGCCAGACACTGAAATTCCTCTCATTAATCGTGGCTAACTGATCAGTCCCCTATATGTAATCCCTCTAAGGGGTGAGGTCATGGAACGATTATTATTACCTACCGCATCAGGGCGGTAACATAACATAGTTCGGAAATTCCCTTTTTACTCTTAATTTGAGTCATAACAGTGACAAAACATACTTATAACAAGTTCATCAAAAATAACAATTACATAGCAAAATTCGAAAGGATATCATGAACGATCGAAATTTTAAAACTGCCCAGGGCAGCGATCGTCGCTGCCCGGTCCGAGCCCCTTTTGGGGCGCGGGCTGCCCGGGATCGTCCCGGGCGGCCCGAGAAAATTAATTTTTTTATTTTAATTAAAATTTTAATATGTTAAAATTCTATTTTTGGTCCGATCGAAAATTGTTTTTGATTGGTCCACGAGGCGTCGGATCGAATTGTTCGAGTCCGAAAATTTTAAAATTGATTTTTGGATAAATTTGAATTTTTGGAAAATTTATAGATTTTATCCGTTAAATCAGATTTTATGAAATTAATTATTTTTGGTACAATTGATGATAAGATATGATCTTATGGAAATATTGAGTAAAATATGATTTTATGTATAAAATTGGATTTTATATGTAAAATATGATTTTATTTGATAAAAAGATAAAATATGATTTTGTATGTAAAATAAGATTTTATATATGGAATATGATTTTATCCTTTTAATTTAAATTGCCATTGCATGTTATCTAATAAATTAATTTTGAATTAAATATTATTGGATATGGATGATCGATTGCCATGACCAATTTTGTAGGTGTATATTAGGGAATTTACATTTGTTTTTATTGTTGTTGGATTTATTAATGGGCCTGGTTTATGGCCCAATATGAATTGTCATACGTAATAAAAGTGGGCCTGGTTTATGGCCCGTTCCCATCCCTTAAAATGTATCCCCTACTTGTCATAGTTATTTATTGTAAATACATTAGACTTAGTGGGAGATTAAGATTTGAAGACAAAGGTGGGCCCAGCAGACAATAAAGACTGAAGAAATGTAAATTGGAAGCTCAATGTAATAGGATTGCATTGCATACCTGCATATTACCTAGGATTGGACTTAGACTCGTGATTGACAACCATGGGTCGATTAAAAATGGAATCGATCATCCTATATAATATATGATATTATCGTTGTATGCATGTTTTATACTAAATTGTATGAATCCCGCAAGCATACAAATTTTAAATGATGAGACAAATTTTCAAAATTAAAATCCCTCATTTTAAATATGATTTAAAATTGATATCAAGATAAATAAAGGAAATTTAAATATTTTTTAAATGTTCCTACCTTCCATCAACGATCAATGTATGAGATGCTACCCGCGGATACGGTCCGGCTCATATTATTGGGGGGGCCCGTTCGTCGGAAAGCTGTACATTGGATCGACACATGTTGTAAGTTAGGTGGAACTCCCATGGGATCGGCTCATATTATTGGAAGATCCACATGGCGACCGTCCATCACAACTTAATATTGATGGGTCATCTTGACATGTCACAATAAACGGCGTCATATTAATGGGCCCTTATTGGACATGAGGTAAAAACGTGGAGGTTGCTTTGGAAGCAATTGGGCTCTACCTTTTGAAAATTATGGTTGGGATATTATTCGGGACCATAGTTTGTCAATTGGACTCCATGTTCCCACTAAGGAAAACAGTTTCCCGTTTTCACTAGAGGGTAGTGAAATCGTTAAAATAGTGGGAGTGAGATTCATAAAATAAATTTCGCCTATTTTATGTCTTAGTAAATTAATTAAACAATCATCGATAATTGTCTGTTTCATCTCAGTATATCATTATGATGAATCTTCGTAATCCACATGTTTCAATTCTCGAACAAAACAAACTTACTGGCGCAAACAATACAGAATGATTCCATAAGTTAAGATTGTCCTAAGTTCGGAAAAGATTTTCTAAGTGTTAGAAAAGGCTTCTCCGAAAACAGCCCCGGCTGATGTAACTGCCGAAAGGTTGGCCGAACTAGAGAAATGGTTGGACCATGATCTCAAGGCCAAATGTTACATGCAAAATTGGACAAGTCTAAACAAGTTTGCCATCACTGCAAGAAACCCGGTCATTGGAAACGTAACTGCAAGGAATACCTCGAGCAGTTGCGAACTGCAAAGGGTATGTTTTAAATTGAAATGAATGTTTTCCTTAATACTACTTCTTGGGTATTGGATACAAGATGTAGATCTCACATTTGCAATGAGTTGCAAATGATAACAAGAAGTTGCAAGCTTAGAATGGGTGAGACCCAGCTGAGGCTCGGAAATGGTTCTAGAGTTGAAGCCAAAGCTGTGGGAGACGTTTATTTAATTTTGCAGAACGATTTTAAGTTACTTTTGAGAGATGTTTTATTTGTTCCAGATTTGATTAAAAACATTATTTCTATTTCTATGCTTGATAGAGATAGTTTTTCTTGCAATTTTGTGAATGGGATTTGCAATATTTACAAGAATGAATGTTTGATTGAAAATGGACAACTTGAAAACAATCTATATAACTTAAAATAAAAAGACGTTCCAATAAATTATGTTGATAAACCGGTAACAACGAACAAAAGGAAAATCGATAGTCAAAACCCGGCAAACCTTTGGCATGCTAGGCTAGGTCATATTTCCTCAAGGAAGATGAACAAGCTAGTGGGAGATGGCATGTTTGATATGTCTGATATTAACTCTCTACCTACTTGTGAGTCCTGCCTGAAAGGAAAAATGACTAAATCTCCTTTTAAGGGGAAACCTGAGCCTAGTCAAAATCTGTTGGATTTGTTCCATACAGACGTTTGTGGTCCATTTAGAATTGATACTCAATATGGCCACACCTACTTCATTACCTTTACTGATGATTATTCAAGGTATGAGTATTTATATTTAATGAAATATAAGTCTGAAGCATTTGAAAAGTTCAAAGAATTCAAGGCTGAAGTAGAAAACAAGCAAGGTAAAAGTATTAAAGCACTTCGATCGGATCGAGGTGGAGAATACTTAAGTATCGAGTTTTTGGACTATCTGAAAGAGAATGGGATTCTCTCTCAGTGGACTCCTCCTATGACACCTCAGCTGAATGGTGTATCGGAGCGTCGTAATCGAACTTTGTTGGACATGGTTCGATCCATGATGAGCTTCATTGAGCTTCCACCTTCGTTTTGGGGCTACGCGCTTGAAACGGCGGTGTTGTTGTTGAACAACGTCCACACCAAAGCAGTGGACAAAACACCATACGAGTTATGGAATGGCAAAGCTCCTAAGTATTCGTACTTGAGGATTTGGGGATGTCCTGCTTACGTGAAGCAGACAGTGGGAGATAAGTTGGATAGTCGATCCACCTTATGTTATTTTGTAGGGTATCCGAAGAATTCAATCGGATATTATTTCTATCATCCTACTGAAACAAAAGTGTTTGTTTCAAGGAATGCCACCTTCTTGGAGAAGGAGTTCTTATTGGATAAGAAAGGCGAGATAATGGAACTCGAAGAAATTCGAGAAGAACCCAAGATACAAAATAATGATCCTACACCTCAGGAACCATTGATAGACACGCCTATACCTAGAAGATCCGAGAGGACTTCTAGACCTCCTATTCGATATGGTCTTCTTCTTGAAGGGGATCAAGATGAACCCGACGTTGGATGTGATCCAAGAAACTTCAAGTAAGCAATTTCTGATGCGGATTCAAATTTATGGCTTGAAGCTATGCAGTCGGAAATAGATTCGATGCATACAAACCAAGTTTGGTCTTTAGTAGATCCTCCCGATGGAATTGTTCCAATAGGGTGTAAATGGATCTACAAGAGAAAGCTTGGGCCTGATGGTAAGGTATTGACCTACAAAGCGCGATTGGTGGCGAAAGGTTATACTCAAAGACAAGGAGTTGACTATGATGAAACTTTTTCACCAGTTGCAATGTTCAAGTCCATAAGAATCCTTATTGACATAGCTGCTTGGTATGACTATGAGATATGGCAAATGGATGTGAAGACTGCATTTCTTAATGGAAACATTAAGGAAGAGATCTATATGACGCAGCCTGAGGGATACACATCCATGGGAAGCGAGCATAAGGTATGCAAGCTTCAGAGATCGATCTATGGTCTCAAACAAGCATCAAGAAGTTGGAACCGGAAATTTGATGAAACAATAAAGGATTTTGGTTTCATCAAGAACCCGGAGGAACCGTGCGTGTACAAGAAAGTAGTTAAGGATGCTGTGACATTCTTAGTACTTTATGTTGATGACATCCTACTCATTGGGAATGATGTAGGGATGTTGCAGTCAACAAAGATATGGTTATCAGGTAGATTCTCGATGAAGGATTTGGGTGAGGCATCCTATATTCTAGGGATACAGATCTATAGAGATAGATCTAAGAGAATGATAGGACTTACTCAAGCTACTTACATCGAAACCATATTGAAAAGGTTTTCAATGGATGGGTCCAAGAGAGGACATCTACCTATGTGTCATGGAGTTTCTCTATCCAAGTCTATGTGTCCCAAGACTGATGAAGAGATAGAGAAAATGACACATGTACCATATGCGTCAGCCATAGGTAGTATCATGTAAGTATCAAGCCAATCCCGGTCAAATGCATTGGAAAGCAATGAAAGACATTCTTAAGTACTTACGAAGGACTAAGAATATGTTCATGGTATATGGAGGAAGAGAACTGAAATTGGAAGGCTATACCGACTCTAGCTTCCAAAGTGACGTGGATGACTCGAACTCAACCTCTGGATTTGTGTTCATGCTCAATGGCGGTGCTGTCTCTTGGAAGAGTTCCAAGCAGGACACCACAGCGGATTCCACCACTGAGGCAGAATACAATGCGGAATCAGCTGCTACTAAAGAGGCCGTTTGGATGAGGAATTTCGTCCAAGAGTTGGGCGTTATTCCTGAAGTTGTTGGTCCAGTCCCGGTGTACTGTGACAACATGGGTGCCGTTGCTCAGGCAAAGGAACCAAGGTCTCATCAAAGATCCAAACACGTACTGAGGAAATACCACATCATCCGGGAGATCGTGGAAAGAGGAGACATCACTGTCGAGAGAGTGGCCTCTGCAGACAATATCGCTGATCCACTTACTAAGCCCTTGCTAGGACCATTATTTGACAAACATCGCGAAGCAATGGGTCTACGTAGTATGACTAGTTGGCTTTAGGGCAAGTGGGAGATTGAAAGAGTGGGTGCCCGGTGAGCCAACTTGTGGCTAAGGGCTTTGATGACTCTTTATATAAACAATCTTTTGTTTAATATAATTTACACTTTTATTAATGGCAATGACTTTATCTTTCTTCATATTGTTATATTGTGATATACTATTGTTGTTTTGATAAAGACCTTGAATATACTATAGTGTATGTAAGATGTGGTAGTACATGGGGATGAATATCATGAAACACATCTTATAGTCACTGTATATTCTAAACAGTTCCTAGTCGATTGAGCCGTCCGTTAATAACGATAAGGATCGCTCGAGATTGAGACTAGCATTTGCGATGCCGAGTACCACGTTTCATTGGTATGGAACATAGAGATGTTCAAAGCATGCAAATGGATATTCATACGATGAATGATCGAACTACCCTATCCGGACTTTCCAAGTGGTTATCACTTATCGAGTGGATAAAGTCCGCGGTTTTGGTTGTACACCATTATTCCTTACTACTTGAAACATCATTGAGACTCTATATGCTAGTACTGTACTTTGACTCGTTTACCGACTCTATTGAGGTCATCAGGTGTCGGGATTGGGTACAGTTACGACACATATAGGAGTCGATGCTTTGTTGTCAAGGATTCACCACATACTTGCGAGTGTGGATATCCTATGCAATCTGAGGAGATATTAGTGTGACGAATCTCTGGCCAGAGTACATGATGTGTTTTAAGAAATGGTTTCTTAGTAGCACATGCGATGTCACTATTTGATCTTCAAGATGCATTGCATAGTTATCGAATCTCGAACGACTCTCGATTTACCAATGGTTGTTGATTCGATCGGGATATATGGATGAAGGGACCGTACTGTACGCTAACCAAAATCTATTGGTTCTTGCAGTCACTATCAGTGATACCTAGGGAATCATGGGGCGATGTTGCTAGGCGCTCTTACCATGATTTGATGGGCAAGTCGGAAATTGTTGTTCCGAGTCACAAGGAGTTGTGAGCCCACGGCTAGCTGTATCCCTGAACCATTGAGGGTCACACAAGTAATGGATTTTTAATCCCCGTTGAGATAGTTAACTTTAAAGAGTTAAATTTAATGAACAAAGAAGTAGGACTTCTTATATCAGAGTAGAAGAGTAAGATTTCCTAAAATGACATAGGGATGTGCATTTTTGGAAATCACTGAATTCGGATTCAGAAAATTTATCTTGACTTTAAAAGATGCAGAAATGGTTTTTGTGCACATTGGTGAAATTGGTTTATCAATCTGAGTCACGATGAATTTTATATTAATTTCTGAACATGCGGGCTTTGCTTGTCAGGCTTGAACTTATGACTAATGGCCCTAAGCTGTTAGCAGCCCACATTATAAATAAGTTATTGCAGTACAGAAATTACACAACAGAGGTCACAAAATATTTTTTCGAAAAACCCTAGTTTTTCCCTACTGTGGCCGCCACCCCTCTCCCTCTCTGCTCGAAAATTCCAGCCTGTGAATTTTGAATTTGCAATCTGGTTTAACGGATCAAATTCGTTAATTCTCTTCATAGAAACTTCTGATAGATTTTTTAGTGCAATCTATCAGAGGGATTAAACTTCTGTTCGTGGACCTGATTGAAGAATTGTTCGTCCATCAGTTCCTGGGATATACAACAAGAGCAGAGTAATCTGTTGGTGTCCATAATCTCGTTTCGAGATTCAAGGTAAAAATTTAATTGTGATTTAATTTTTACACGCACAATTTAATTGTAAAATTTTGATACCCATTATGGAATCGTTCCATATAAAATTTTTTAAACTTCCACTGCACCGGGTATCAATTTTGATTGATCTGATCACCATTTTCCAACACTAGGATCTACTTTTCGAGGTCTAGCAGGTTGTGTTAGTAATCTTTCAGCAAGTGATGTGCGATTTCTGTGAGGTGACTGAGATAGTCAAGGAATGACTTAGTAGCCAACGAAGTTGCCTTTGGGACCAAAAACTTTGCAAGATCGGGACTGATCAAATTCGTTCTTTCCAGTCAGTGAGTCACATCCGTGCAGACTTTTTGTCAAGGATATTGCGTTTTCATAATGGACAATGGTCGGGTGCGTGATAGGTAACTAGCGATGATGGTGTCATCAGAGACTCCGAGGTGAGTTATACCAGGTGCAATGACGTCGAGTTTTGAGAGGAATAGGAAGCGTTTCCGTATGTCTATGCACTGTGGAATGTACCAGTCGAGCATATTGGTGGGAGCTTGCCTTAGTCTTGATGTGTGTACAGTGATTGCGAGTATGTATGACTATCAGGAGGATGTCTATCGATTGAATTCATGGGTGAATAACCTATGGTCGAGATAATGTAGATTATGAGAGGTGTGATGAATTCCATTGCAGTGAATGTGTGGCTTCGCAGACCAATGGTTAAGGGATGACTTAGCATCATTAGTGGCAAGCGATGATAGTTTTCATCAAGGAATAGTGTTGAGTTATACTAAGAAACATGAACTGTGATTCGAACTAGACATGGTGGGCTGTATTCACCGTATTACTTCGGAAGTTTGTCTGCTTCGGTGGAGCATGGGAAGGATGACCAGTCTGGAAATCTTGTTAAGCAGTTTCATTGAAGTATAGCTTTGTGTCAACTGAACTCTCCTGGGAGAGATTCGTGTGTTGCTTTATATCAAAACGGTGTTGGAATGGGTATTCTACATCGAAAATTATTGGAACCATTAGATGGTTAGGTTCAGTTGGTGATTTGACGAATGTCATAAACCAGTCAGGTTATGACTTGGTTTTCGTCAGTCTAAGATTTTCCTTGGGATGATGAACTCGATCGAGCGGATGTCTGTATCCTTCGTAATCAGGGAGATCGTGGTCAGGATGGAAGATGTATCAGTGTTGAGATACATTAGCGCCAGAGAAGTTAGATTGTCGAAAAGTAGCGCAGTAATCTTCAATTGGGAGAATGCTAATGCGGTTCAGCATTAATGGAACTTACAGGAACTTAGACAAGAGTCTGAGTATGTCGAAAGCTATTTGACCAGACGTGCAATAACGATTTTTAATATGTTCTCGAGGTTTTTCCCTAGATTTCGGGGACGAAATCTTTTTAGGGTGGAGAATGTAGTGACCCGTATCCGGTATTAATGATTAACGAGAAATTAATCATGTAATCTGGTTTAGAGTAAGTAAAATATGGTTAAGGAAATTCCAAATGGATTAACGAAGTACGGAAATGGATCCAGAACACTCGAAAATGGTCGGGAAGGTTCCGAGTCTTAGACAGGATCGGAGGCTCCGAACCTGAGTTTGGGTGATCCGAAGTGTCCAAGTTCGGAGGGCCTGAGGTTGTTCGGGAGGGTGGAGTTCGGACAATTTGAAGAGGGATCGGAAGGTCCGAACAGTTCCTCGGCCAGTGGTCCGAATGAGTGACATCATGAATGACGTAATATCAAGATCGGACGATCCAAAGTCCTGATCGAACGGTCCGAAGTGCTATCAGGTGACACTTGTCATGCATACAGAGTTCGGACGGCCCAAAGACAGGTTCAAACGGTCCGAACGTGTTCTATAAATATGAGGTCCGAGCTCCTCATTGGTGCAAATTCCGAATTCCTCTCCTTCACCCCCATGGCTCTATTTTAGGGCTTTGGGTACTCTTATTTTAGAGTTGGAGTAGGAAATATATTCTAGCATAGTCAGACAGTGTCTGACATAGTAATGGAGCAGTGCTCGTGTAGTGGAGCCGTGCTCAAGGCTGTGGAGCTGCAGCAGGGGTGTGCCCCTAGTTGCGGGATAGTCGCCATCAGTGGGTAGATGACGGACGCATATAGCTATGGTCTTGTGGAGCCTCGGGTGGCTAATCTCATTCTTAGGGCAATTAGTAATTAAACATAATTAATTAACAAAGGAAAGAATAAGATCAAACAAATTTTTTTTTTTCAAAGGGCAGTGCACGGGGTCGGTCAAAAAGAGCAGACTGTTCGCCCCCCATAACCCAACTCTCGGGTTGGGCAAAAATGGGATGCTCTCGGTCTGCTATTTTCTGCTGACCGGGCGCTTCCTTGAGCAGAACATGCTATGGTTTTTGCAGCTCAAATTTGATCATTCCTTTCCCTCAAATCCAACATATTGAAGTCCCAAAACATGTATACATACATAGAACAAGATCAAAACATGTTCATAATAACTATACATCAACTAGAAGATTAAAGTCTAGCAAAAGTTACAATTTACATATGTTGTTCACTCACAACTCAATACCAACTACTACAAGTTTTTCCAACATTCATGCTAGAAATTAAACACCTCGATTCAGCTAGAAAAAACCCAAGTCCACATCTAATCTTCACTCATGAGCTACCCTCGGCGACTTTGGCCAGCTCCTATCCCATCTGTTGTCATGCACACATACAAAAAAAGAAAACAATCGAAAATGTCCGGTGAGAATACAATCTCAGTATAATCAACATATATACAAGTTAAATAAAAATATATCGACTCTAAACATTTCAACTCGAGAATAAAGTAAACGCATATATATAAAGAATTGATTCCTATCACACTCTTTGCCATCAAGATTCGTATACGATCTTGATATGGATATCCATCTATCGTCGTCCCATCAGACTCGAAAATAAGGTCGGCTCAGACCTTGGCTTAGGAATCAATTCATATCTCATATCGTATCATAATTATATAGAAACAATGATCCACTACCTGAGATGGATCGATAAAATCATAACAAAATCAAAACAATAAACAAGTATGTGATTTTGGCGGGACAACTCAAGACGCTTCATTCTCGAGTTTCAAATCCCTGACTTGCGATGTCGGCTTATACCTTCTTATGTTTTCGGGTTTGAACACTCCAATCCAAAATATAACATCAAAACATTCATATCAAACTTCATTTCATTCTATCATTCCAAAATCTGATCAAAACATCATTTGATCCTTGAAGAACAACTTCAAACCTCAAGAAAAACTTCTTCGGTTCAAAGGCGGACTTCACGAGTTGATCAAGCTCTTACTAATCTGAAATATAATGATTATAACCAAGAAACATCTGTTATGACATTATGAGATCCTCAACTCAATCATAGGACACAGAAACAGCCTCAAATCATAAACCGACGGCGTAGCGATTAAAAATCGATAACCGACAAAACATCGAAACCATTCTATCATTCATACAACTTCATATATATGATATACCAGCTAAATAACATCAAAACTCAGCAACATCAGATGCCTAAATTTCCAAACATTTGCTGGAAAACATATTAAACTCATACGACGCACTTTCTTCGATTCGGTTTTGCTACGATATAATACATAATCTAAAGAACATGCATACATAAACGAATTTTGTGTTGGAAAACTGGCGGTTCTCAGATCAATCACGATTGATACCCGGTGCAGCGGAAGTTTAAAAATTTTTATCATGGAACAATTCCATGGTGTGGGTATCAACCGTTCAACGATTAAATTATTAGTGTGTGTAAAATTTAAATAACAGTTAAATAAATTTTACCTCAAATCTCGCAACGAGATTAATGGACACCAACAGAACAATTCTGCTCTTGTTGTCTCTCCCTGGAACCGATGAACGCCTTCAATCAGGTCCACGAACAGAGGTTTAATCCCTCTGATAGATTGCACTAGAAAATCTATCAGAAGTTTTCTGCGAAGAGAATACACGAATTTGATTCGTTATTCCTTACTGCGATTCAAAATCACAGACCGGAATTTTCTCGGGCAGAGGGAGGGAGAGGCGGCCGAAAACGTTTTTGAGAGGGGCTAGGGTTTCGAAAATCCTGTCTCAAAAATTATGACCTATTGTGTGTAATTTCTGTACTGAAATAACTTATTTATAATGCAGGCCACTAACACCTTAGGGCCCATTAGTCATAAGTTAGGGCCCGACAAGCAAAGCCCGCATGTTCAGAAATTAATATAAAATTCATCGTGACTCCGATTGATAAACCGATTTTACCAATGTGCACAGAAACCATTTCTGCACATTTTAAAGTCAAGATAAATTTTCCTGAATCCGAATTCAGTGGTTTCCAAAAATGTCCATCCCTATGTCATTTTAGGAAATCCTACTCCCTTACTCTTATTTAAGAAGTCCAACTCCTTAGTTCATTAAATTTAACTCTTTAAATTTAACTATCTCAACGGGGATTAAAACTCCATTACATTGTGTGACCCTCAATGGTTCAGGGATACAGCTAGCCGTGGGCTCACAACTCCTTGTGACTCGGAACAACACTTTCCGACTTGCCCAACGAATCATGGTAAAGCGCCTAGCAACATCGCCCCATGATTCCCTAGGTATCACTGATAGTGCCTACAAGAACCAGTAGATTTTGGTTAGCGTACAGTACGGTCCCTTCATCCATATATCCCGATCGAATCAACAACCATTGGTATATCGAGAGTCGCTCAAGATTCGATAACTATGCAATGCATCTTGAAGATCAAATTAGTGACATCGCATGTGCTACTAAGAAACCATTTCTTAAATCACATCAAGTACTCTGGCCAGAGATTTGTCACACTAATATCTCCTCAGATCGCATAGGATATTCACACTCGCAAGTATGTGGTGAATCCTTGACAACAATGCATTGACTCCTATATGTGTCGTAACTGTACCCAATCTCGACACCTGATGACCCCCATAGAGTCGGTAAACGAGTCAAAGCACAGCACTAGCATATAGAGTCTCCATGATGTTTCAAGTCGTAAGGACTAATGGTGTACAACCAAAACCGCGGACTTTATCCACTCGATAAGTGATAACCACTTGGAAAGTCCGGATAGGGTAGTTCGATTATTCATCCTATGAATATCCATTTGCATGCTTCGAACATCTCCATGTTCCCTACCAATGAAACGTGGTACTCCGCATCGCAAATGCTAGTCTCAAACTCGAGCGATCCTTATCCTTATTATCGGACGGCTCAATCGACTAGGAACGGTTTTAGAACATACAGTGACTATAAGATGTATTTCATGATAGACATCTCCATGTTCTACCACATCTTACATACACTATAGTATATTCAAGGTCTTTATCAAAACAACAATAGTATATCACAATATAACAATATGAAGTAATATAAAGTCATTGCCATAAAAGTGTAAATAATATTAAACAAAAGATTGTTTATACAAAGAGTCATCAAAGCCCATAGCCACACAGTTGGCTCACTGGGCACCCACTCTTACAATCTCCCACTTGCCCTATAGCCAACTAGTCATACTACGTAGACCCATTGCTTCGCGATGTTTGTCAAACAATGGTCCTGGCAAAGGCTTAGTAAGCGGATCAGCGATATTGTCTGCAGAGGCCACTCGTTCGACAGTGATGTCTCCTCTTTCCACAATCTCCCGGATGATGTGGTATTTCCTCAGTACGTGTTTGGATCTTTGATGAGACCTTGGTTCCTTTGCTTGAGCAACGGCACCCGTGTTGTCGCAGTACACCGGGACTGGACCAACAAATTCAGGAATGACGCCCAACTCTTGGACGAAATTCCTCATCCAAACGGCCTCTTTAGCAGCAGCTGATGCTGCAATGTATTCAGCCTCAGTGGTGGAATCCGCTGTGGTGTCCTGCTTGGAACTCTTCCAAGAGACAGCACCGCCATTGAGCATGAATACAAATCCAGAGGTTGACTTCGAGTCATCCACATCACTTTGGAAGCTAGAGTCGGTATAGCCTTCCAATTTGAGTTCTCGTCCTCCATAAACCATGAACATATTCTTAGTCCTTCGCAAGTACTTAAGAATGTCCTTCACGGCTTTCCAATGCATTTGACCAGGATTAGACTGATATCTGCTCGTGACACTCAGAGCAAATGCTACATCCGGTCTGGTAGATATCATCCCATACATGATACTACCTATAGCTGACGCATATGGTACATGTGTCATATTCTCTATCTCTGCATCAGTCTTGGGACACATAGACTTGGATAGAGAAACTCCATGACACATGGGTAGATGTCCTCTCTTGGACCCATCCATTGAAAACCGTTTCAATATGGTATCGATGTAGGTTGATTGAGTGAGTCCTATCATTCTCTTAGATCTATCTCTATAGATCTGAATCCCTAGAATGTAGGATGCCTCACCCAAATCCTTCATCGAAAATCTATCTGATAACCATATCTTTGTTGACTGCAACATCCCTACATCATTCCCAATGAGTAGGATGTCATCAACATAAAGTACTAAGAATGTCACCGCATCCTTAACTACTTTCTTGTACACGCAAGGTTCCTCCGGGTTCTTGATGAAACCAAAATCTTTAATTGTTTCATCAAATTTCTGGTTCCAACTTCTTGATGCTTGTTTTAGACCATAAATTGATCTCTGAAGCTTGCATACCTTATGCTCGCTTCCCATGGATGTGAACCCCTCAGGCTGCTTCATATAGATTTCTTCCTTAATGTCTCCATTAAGAAAAGCAGTCTTCACATCCATTTGCCATATCTCATAGTCATACCATGCAGCTATGGCAATAAGGATTCTTATGGACTTGAACATAGCAACTGGTGAAAAGGTTTCATCATAGTCAACTCCTTGCCTTTGAGTATAACCTTTCGCCACCAATCGCGCCTTGTAGGTCAATACCTTACCATCAGGCCCAAGCTTTCTTTTGTAGATCCATTTACACCCTATTGGAACAATTCCATCGGGAGGATCTACCAAAGACCAAACTTGGTTTGTATGCATCGAATCCAATTCTGACTGCATAGCTTCAAGCCATAAATTCGAATCCGCATCAGAAATTGCTTCCTTGAAGTTTCTTGGATCACATCCAATGTCGGGTTCATCTTGATCCCCTTCAAGAAGAAGACCATATCGAACTGGAGGTCTAGAAGTCCTTTCGGATCTTCTAGGTTCAGGCGTGTCCAGCAATGGTTCCTGAGGTGTAGGATCGTTATTTTGTATTTCGGGTTCTTCTCGAACCTCTTCGAGTTCCATCATCTCGCCTTTCTTATCCAATAAGAACTCCTTCTCCAAGAAGGTGGCATTCCTAGAAACAAACACCTTTGTTTCAGCAGGATAATAGAAATAATATCCGATTGAATTCTTCGGATACCCTATAAAATAACATAAACTGGATCGACTATCCAACTTATCTCCCACTGTCCGCTTCACGTAAGCAGGACATCCCCAAATCCTCAAGTACGAATACTTAGGAGCTTTGCCATTCCATAACTCGTATGGTGTTTTGTCCACTGCTTTAGTGTGGACGTTGTTCAACAACAATACCGCCGTTTCAAGCGCATAGCCCCAAAACGAAGGTGGAAGCTCAGTGAAGCTCATCATAGATCGAACCATGTCCAACAAAGTTCGATTACGACGCTCCGATACACCATTAAGCTGTGGTGTCATAGGAGGAGTCCACTGAGAGAGAATCCCATTCTCTTTTAGATAGTCCAAAAACTCGGTACTCAAGTATTCTCCACCTCGATCCGATCGAAGTGCTTTAATACTTTTACCTAGCTTATTTTCTACTTCAGCCTTGAATTCTTTGAACTTTTCAAATGCTTCAGACTTATATTTCATTAAATATAAATACCCATACCTTGAATAATCATCAGTAAAGGTAATGAAGTAGGTGTGGCCATGTTGAGTCCCTACTCTAAATGGACCACAAACATCTGTATGGATCAAATCCAACAGATTCTGACTACGCTCAGGTTTCCCCTTAAAAGGAGATTTAGTCATTTTTCCTTTTAGGCAGGATTCACAAGTAGGTAGAGAATTAATATCAGACATATCAAACATGCCCTCTCCCACTAGCTTGTTCATCCTCCTTGAGGAAATATGTCCTAGTCTAGCGTGCCAAAGGTTTGCCGGGTTTTGACTATCGATTTTCCTTTTGTTTGTTGTCGCCGGTTTGTCAATACAATTCACTGGAACGTCTTTTAGTTTTAAATTGTATAGATCGTTTTCAAGTTGTCCATTTCCAATTAAACATTCATTCTTGTAAATATTGCAAATCCCATTCACAAAATTACAAGAGTAACCATCTCTATCAAGCATAGAAATAGAAATAATGTTTTTAATTAAATCTGGCACAAATAAAACATCTCTCAACAATAATTTAAAACCATTCTGCAAAATCAAACAAACATCTCCAATGGCCGTAGCTTCAACTCTGGAACCATTCCCGAGCCTCAGCTGGGTCTCACCCATTCTAAGCCTGCGACTTCTTGTCATCATTTGCAACTCATTGCAAATATGAGATCTACATCTGGTATCCAATACCCAAGAAGTAGTATTAAGAAAAACATTTATTTCAATGTAAAACATACCCTTTGCAGTTCGCAACTGCTTGGGGTATTCCTTGCAGTTACGTTTCCAATTACCGGGTTTCTTGCAGTGATGGCAAACTTGTTTAGACTTGTCCAATTTTGCATGTAACATTTGCCCTTGAGATCATGGTCCAACCATTTCTCTAATTCGGCCAACCTTTCGGTAGTTACATCAGCCGGGGCTGTTTTCGGAGAAGCCTTTTCTAACACTTAGAAAATCTTTTTCCGAACTTAGGACAATCTTAACTTATGGAATCATTCTGTATTGTTTGCGTCAATAAGTTTGTTTTGTTGGAGAACAGAAACATGTGGATTACTGAGATAAAACAGACAATTATCGATGATTGTTTAAATAATTTACTAAGACATAAAATTGGCGAATTTTATTTTATGAATCTCACTCCCACTATTTTAACGATTTCACCACCCTCTAGTGAAAACGAGAAACTTTTTCCTTAGTGAGAACATGGAGTCCAATTGACAAACTTATGGTCCCGAATAATATCAGCCAACCATAATTCTCAAAAGGTAGAGCCCAATTGCTTCCAAAGCAACCCCCATGTGTTTACCTCATGTCCAATAAGGGCCCAATAATATGAGACGCCGTTTAAAGTGACATGTCAAGATGACCCATCAATATTAAGTTGTGATGGACGGTCGCCATGTGGATCCCCCAATAATATGAGCCGATCACATGGGAGTTCCACCCAACTTACAACATTTGTCGATCCAATGTACAGCTTTCCGACGGACGGGCCCCCCCAATAATATGAGCCGGACCGTATCCGCGGGTAGCATCACATACATTGACCGTTGATGGAAGGTAGGAACATTTAAACAATATTTAAATTTCCTTTATTTATCTTGATATAAATTTTAAATCATATTTAAAATGAGGGATTTTATTTATAAAATTATTTGTCTTCATATTTAATTTATTGCATGCATTGCCGGATTCACGCAATTTATGTCTAAACATGCATACAATCATAATATCACATATTATATAGGATGATCGATTCCATTTCTAATTGACCCGTGGTTGCCAATCACGGGTCTTAGTCCAATCCTAGGTAATATGCAGTATGCAAATGCAATCCTATTACATATGCTTCCAATTTACATTTCTTCAGTCTTCATTGTCTGCTGGGCCCACCATCTTCAAATCTTGATCTCCCACTAAATCTAATGTATTTACAATAAATAACAATGACAAGTAGGGGATACATTTTTAGGGGGTGGGAACGGGCTATAAACCAAGCCCACTTTTATTACATATGACATTCATATCGGGCCATAAACCAGGCCCATTAATAAAACCAACAATAATAAAGACAAAATGTAAATTCCTAACATACACCTACAAAATTGGTCATGGCAATCGATCATCCTTATCCAATAACATTTAATTCAAAATTAATTTATTGGATAACATGCTGTGGCAATTCAAATTTAAACAAGATAAAATCATATTTTATATATAAAATCTCATTTCACATATAAAATCATATTTTATCTCTATATCAAATAAAATCATATTTTATCTATAAAATCCAATTTTACAAATAAAATCATATTTTACTTAATATATCATAAGATCATATCTTATCATCAATTGTACCAAAATAATTGATTTCAAAATTCAATTTACGGATAAAATATTAAAATTTTCCAAAAATTCAAATTTATCCAAAATCAATTTTAAAATTTACGGACTCGAACAATTCGATCCGAAATCTCGTGAACCAATCAAAAACAATTTTTGACCGGACCAAAAATAAAATTTTAAATATTAAAATTAATTTTTAAATAAAAAATAATTTTTCCCGCGGGCCGCCCGGGACACTCCCGGGCCGGCCCGCACCCGGGGCGCGGGCCGGGGGCAGCCCGGCTGCCCCCTTAGGGCAGCGCCTGGCGCCGCCCCTGGGCGGCGCCGTGCGCTGCCCTGGGCGACGCCGAGCGCCGCCCTGCGCAGCGCCCAGCGCTGCGCTGGGCGGCGCCGAGCGCCGCCCCTGGGCAGCGCCGAGCGCTGCCCTGGGCGGCGCCGTGCGCCGCCCTGGGTGGCGACGGTCGCCGCCTTGGGCGGCGCCGTGCGCCGCCCGGGGCAGCAACAATTGCTGCCCCACCGGGCAGCGATCCAATCGCTGCCCGGGTTTTGCCCCGAAAAAATTTTTTTTTATTTAAAAATATTTATTTTGTTTCAAAAACCGAGACTCAAAAATTTTGTACAATTGATTAATTTAATCGTTTGATCTGAGCAACCTGGCTCTGATACCACTGTTGGAAAACTGGCGGTTCTCAGATCAATCACGATTGATACCCGGTGCAGCGGAAGTTTAAAAATTTTTATCATGGAACAATTCCATGGTGTGGGTATCAACCGTTCAACGATTAAATTATTAGTGTGTGTAAAATTTAAATAACAGTTAAATAAATTTTACCTCAAATCTCGCAACGAGATTAATGGACACCAACAGAACAATTCTGCTCTTGTTGTCTCTCCCTGGAACCGATGAACGCCTTCAATCAGGTCCACGAACAGAGGTTTAATCCCTCTGATAGATTGCACTAGAAAATCTATCAGAAGTTTTCTGCGAAGAGAATACACGAATTTGATTCGTTATTCCTTACTGCGATTCAAAATCACAGACCGGAATTTTCTCGGGCAGAGGGAGGGAGAGGCGGCCGAAAACGTTTTTGAGAGGGGCTAGGGTTTCGAAAATCCTATCTCAAAAATTATGACCTATTGTGTGTAATTTCTGTACTGAAATAACTTATTTATAATGCAGGCCACTAACACCTTAGGGCCCATTAGTCATAAGTTAGGGCCCGACAAGCAAAGCCCGCATGTTCAGAAATTAATATAAAATTCATCGTGACTCCGATTGATAAACCGATTTTACCAATGTGCACAGAAACCATTTCTGCACATTTTAAAGTCAAGATAAATTTTCCTGAATCCGAATTCAGTGGTTTCCAAAAATGTCCATCCCTATGTCATTTTAGGAAATTCCTACTCCCTTACTCTTATTTAAGAAGTCCAACTCCTTAGTTCATTAAATTTAACTCTTTAAATTTAACTATCTCAACGGGGATTAAAACTCCATTACATTGTGTGACCCTCAATGGTTCAGGGATACAGCTAGCCGTGGGCTCACAACTCCTTGTGACTCGGAACAACACTTTCCGACTTGCCCAACGAATCATGGTAAAGCGCCTAACAACATCGCCCCATGATTCCCTAGGTATCACTGATAGTGCCTACAAGAACCAGTAGATTTTGGTTAGCGTACAGTACGGTCCCTTCATCCATATATCCCGATCGAATCAACAACCATTGGTATATCGAGAGTCGCTCAAGATTCGATAACTATGCAATGCATCTTGAAGATCAAATTAGTGACATCGCGTGTGCTACTAAGAAACCATTTCTTAAATCACATCAAGTACTCTGGCCAGAGATTTGTCACACTAATATCTCCTCAGATCGCATAGGATATTCACACTCGCAAGTATGTGGTGAATCCTTGACAACAATGCATTGACTCCTATATGTGTCGTAACTGTACCCAATCTCGACACCTGATGACCCCCATAGAGTCGGTAAACGAGTCAAAGCACAGCACTAGCATATAGAGTCTCCATGATGTTTCAAGTCGTAAGGACTAATGGTGTACAACCAAAACCGCGGACTTTATCCACTCGATAAGTGATAACCACTTGGAAAGTCCGGATAGGGTAGTTCGATTATTCATCCTATGAATATCCATTTGCATGCTTCGAACATCTCCATGTTCCCTACCAATGAAACGTGGTACTCCGCATCGCAAATGCTAGTCTCAAACTCGAGCGATCCTTATCCTTATTATCGGACGGCTCAATCGACTAGGAATGGTTTTAGAACATACAGTGACTATAAGATGTATTTCATGATAGACATCTCCATGTTCTACCACATCTTACATACACTATAGTATATTCAAGGTCTTTATCAAAACAACAATAGTATATCACAATATAACAATATGAAGTAATATAAAGTCATTGCCATAAAAGTGTAAATAATATTAAACAAAAGATTGTTTATACAAAGAGTCATCAAAGCCCATAGCCACACAGTTGGCTCACTGGGCACCCACTCTTACATTTTGATCTCCATCATATATCAATCTTCAAAACATGCTGAAACACAAAGATACTTACATCAAATCGAATCCCTTGTTGTAATGATCACATCGCTATTTTCAGAATTCAATTCGGACAATCGGATCAAAAGATACGAGGTTTTTAAATATCAAATTCAAATGAAAAGAAGGAGATCTCGTCTTTGCTCTGCAGAAGTATGAATGAAGTAGTTACTGTAGTGACCCAACCCGGATCCATTATATAATCAGAGTTATAATAAAGCTGATGCAATAATAATTAAAGCGTGCGGAGCGGATAATTTAAAATACAACAAATCCAATCGGCAGAATACAACAGACGATAAAAAAAGTGTATAATACCATTATACAACCAAATTGAAGGTTCAGGGTAAACAAATCCCTACCCTCTAAAACCTCACGCTCTCGGATCCTCAATCCTGCTGAGAGCCGCCTGGACCGTCCAGCCTCAAACCTGCCCCGCCACAAAGTACACTACAATACCCAAACACAGGGGCATGAGCGACAACGCTCAATACATAAACAATTATATATGTACAAATATGTGCACACATATGATTTAAAATCTCAGGTAAAACACTTGCTCATGGCTCCAGGAATATACAGTACCGGCTAGAGAGCGACTCCGCGGGGTACTCGTATATTCTATATCACGGCTGAGCCAACCCCATCCTGACACGAATCCAAAAAATGATACAAGTCCAATATGAAAACTGTCATACCCGACTCGAGTCCAAAATGAGATCACTGTTCTATATGGAGACTGTCAATGACTCACATCTCTCAGGATGCAGTCACATGTAAAATCATGCATGTGCTAAGGCGGTAAAACATGCTAAAACAAGATAAAACATATAGAACATACTCATGCAACATACATGCAAATATATCATGTCGGCTATCTCGGTCAGTACTTACGTACCTCTAACACTGCTAGTCAAAACCTAGCTCCGCTGGTCTAGACTCCAAACCTACTAGTCCAGTCTACTGCTACTACAATGCAATTACCCATGCATCAATAATTAAGCTCTAACAGTCTTAACTAAACTATTATATACTCCTAAATATTTTTAGGAAGCCAAAGCTATACCTACGTCCGTCGTTATCCCTTTGCTGTCGCTTGCCTCAAAACTAGGCCACGGCTCCGCTACGACACCTGGATCTCTATGCCACTTTCGGATTCCCCATAGGACACCTAGATCTCCCTAGATCTGAGTTAGAAGGCCTAGGAATAGACAGAGAAGAGAGGAGAAAGGTGCGAGGAAATGAGCTCTCGGACCCTCTATTTATAGGCAAAGTTTGGGCCGTCCGAACTCGACTTCGGACCCTTCAAACTGGTTCGGATCCTCCGTTCCTAACTTCGGATCCTCCGTTCCTGTTCGGAGCCTCCGATCCGAGTTTGGATCCTCCGATCTTAGCATCGAAGCCTCCACCTCCTAACCCGGTTCGGAGCCTCCGAATCAACCGAACCCTCGGAACCCCCTCGGCCATTTTTTAGTGTCCTGGATCTATTTTTGAACTCCTTAGAGCCTTTTGGAAACTCCTTAATCATGTTTTACTAATTTTAAACACGATCACATGATTAATTACTCATTAATCATTAATTCTGGATACGGGTCACTACATTCTCCCCCACTTAAAAAATTTCATCCTTGAAATTAAAGTCAGAGGAAAAGTACAGAACTCAACACGAATGTTCTTTATTACAACTGAACAAGTACAAACTTGATACAAAAAAGTACAAAATCTCAAAATAACTTGGGGTGCTCGGCTCGAATTCGGCTCTCTAACTCCCAATTAGCTTCCTCTGTACCTCTGCGCTGCAACTGTACCATCCCCAATGGTATACGCTTGTTACGAAGTACCTTGTCCTTCCTGTCGAGAATCCGTAGGGGTCTCTCCACATACGACAGATCTTGATCTAATTGTACCTCGGTCAGATGCAAAATATGCGACTCATCCGCCACGTACTGTCTCAACAAGGACACATGGAACACATCATGGATCCTCGAAAGATCTGGTGGCAATGTTAGACGATAAGCGACGCCCCCGACCTTCTCGAGAATCTCAAAAGGACCAATAAATCTCGGTGTTAGCTAACCCTTGCGACTGAACCTCATCACCTTCTGGAAAGGTGATACACGCAAGAATACATGCTTCCATACCTCGAAGTGTAATGGCCTCCGGTGAGCGTTCGCGTAGCTAGCCTGTCGATCCTGAGCCGCCTTAATCCTGCGTTGGATCAACTCTACTGCATCAGTCATCTACTAAATCATCTGAGGACCCTCAACCTGACGCTCACCAACCTCGTCCCAAAACAGAGGTGTCCGACAACGACATCCATAAAGAGCCTCAAATGGTTCCATGCCAATGCTGCGATGGTAACTATTGTTGTAAGCGAACTTCACCAATGGTAAATAATCATGCCACGCTGGACCAAAATCCATCACCGCAGCGCGAAGCATATCCTTAAAAGTGCGAATAGTATGCTTGGACTGTCCGTCTGTCTCTGGATGATAAGCCGTACTCAAGCTCAAAGTAGTACCAAGGGCTCGCTGGAAACTACCCCAGAATCTCGAGGTAAATCTTGGATCTCTATCACTGACAATGCTCAGTGGAATGCCATGCAATCGAACGATCTCCCGCACATAAAATTGTGTCATCCTATCAAAGGTATAATCGCGGTTATAAGGAAGAAAATGCGCTGACTTCGATAATCGGTCCACGACAACCCAAATAGCATCACAATTCCTGGAAGACATAGGCAAGTGGGTGAAAAAATCCATCGTCACATGCTCCCACTTCCACTCAGGAATCTCTAAGCTGTAAAGTAACCCTCCGGGTCGTCTATACTCTGCCTTGACCTGCTACACACAAGTCATCGGGATACAAACTGATAAACACTGCACTTCATCCCTTTCCACAAAAATCATGTGCGAAGATCCTTATACATCTTCATGCTGCCTGGATGTACAGAGGATCGACTGCGGTGAGCTTGTGATAAGATCTCTTCCCTTAAAGTAGAATCCTTGGGTACTACAACTCGACCATGAAGACATAATAGACCGTCCCCTTGCAGATGAAAACCAAAAGTATTACCACCCTCAGCCAAACGGGCTAACTTCTGAATCCTCAGATTAGAATTCAAAGCTTCCCTGATTCGTCGATACAAGGCTGGCTCTGCAAGCACAGAAGAAACACGAATCCTTTGCTGTTCTTTCTTATGACGGAACGTGAATCCCAAAGAACAACACTCCTCCACTGCCTTCGAAATCGAACTGGTACGAAGGGAACTCACATAGACTTTGCGACTAATCGCATCAGCAACGGGGTTTGAAGAACCTGTATGATACTTGATCTTACAATCATAATCCTTTAACAAATTCATCCAATGGCGCTGTCGCATGTTCAACTCAGCCTGAGTAAACAGATACTTCAAACTCTTATGATGGGTGAAGATCTCAAATCTTTTTCCGTACAAATAGTGACACCATATCTTCAGAGCAAAGACAATGGCTGAAAGCTCTAGATCATTTACGGGATATTTCTCATCTTGAGTTTTCAACTGTCTGAAAGTATATGAGATCACGTGGCCATTCTGAGTCAACACGCACCCCAAACCCTGGAGAGAAGCATCAGTGTAGACTAAAAACCCACCTGATCAAGACGGCAAAGCAAGAACTACAGCTGTTGTCAAATGCCATCTCAACTCACAAAAACTGTCTTCACAAGAATCAGACCACACGAAAGAAGCATCTTTCTTCGTCAGCTGCATCAAAGGCCTAGCTATCTGAGAGAAGTTCTCCACAAAACGCCGGTAGTATCCTGCCAAACCAAGGAAACTACAAATCTCATATGCTGTAGTCGGACGCGACCAATTCAGAATAGCCTCTGTCTTGCTGGGGTCAACAGATACGCCCTCCTGAGAAATGACATGATCAAGGAATACAACTCGGTCAATCCAGAAGTCACACTTGCTCAACTTCGCGTACAACTGTCTTTCCCTCAAGACCTGGAGTATAATGTAGAGATGGTAGGCATGCTCATCCATGCTGCGAGAATAAACCAAGATATCATCGATGAACACTACCACGAACTTATCCAAAAATTCGCGGAACACTCTGTTCATCAGATCCATAAAAACAGCTGGAGCATTCGGCAGACCGAACAGCATCACTAGAAATTCATAGTGTCCATATCGCGTACGAATGCTGTCTTAGGAACATCATCCTGCCGAACTCGAAACTGATGATACCCAGACCAAAGATCAATCTTCGAATAGACATAAGTACCCTGCAACTGATCAAAGAGATCATCTATTCGCGGAAGAGGATACTTATTCTTCACAGTCACTTGATTCAACTGACGGTAATCGATACACAACCGCATTGAACCATCCTTCTTCTTGACAAACAACACTGGGGCTCCACATGGCGAAAAACTGGGTCAAATGTAGCCCTTATCAAGAATATCTTGCAATTGCTTCTTCATCTCTTTCATCTCTGATGGCGCTAAACGATAAGGAGTTCTGGAAATCGGTGCAGTCCCTGGCAGTAACTCAATGCCAAACTCGATCTCCCGTACTGGTGGAAAACCTGGAATTTCCCCCAGAAACACATCTAAAAAATCACAAACCACTGGTATCTCCTGGATAACTGGATCCCCTAAGGATGCATCAATGGTGTAAATAAGGTAGCCTTCCCCACCAGACTCTAAAGCACGCCGGGCCTTCAGAGCAGAAACCACTGGCATCGGGGTCGCGCTCCCTCACCATAGAAATACCAAGACTCGCCATCTTCTGGTCTAAACTGAACAAATATCTGATAGCAATCCACTATTGCTCTGTAGGTAGTCAGTAGATCTATCCCAATGATGCAATCGAAATCCTACATGGCTAGAATCATCATGTTAGCACTAAGCTGATGCCCCTCGAAATCCAAAACACAACCCACAACTAGACGCTTGGCTAAAACCTCGTTACCCGTAGGAGTAGAAACTACTAGCAAGACGTCTAAAGGAATGAATGGCAACTTATACTTCTTAGCAAAATGTGCTGAGACGAAAGAATGTGATGCACCAGTATAAATCAAAACATACATAGGAAAACCACACAAACTACAGATACATGTGATCATCCGATCACTGTCAGCCTCTGCCTGTTACAGGTTAAGCACAAAGACCTGACCCTGGGCACGTGGTTTCAAAGAAGAATGACCCCGAGAAGGAGTCTGAGCAGGCTGCCGCTGAGACTGCTTGTAACGCCCCGTTTTTATCTTAAATGAGTTTATTTGAGTTAATCAGAGATTACAGAGTTCTCGAGCCGGTTTGATTTTGATCAGGGTCCTTTTTGCAAATTTTGGAAATTTCAGGGACTAAAACGCAAATAGGGGATTTAATATATTATCTACACTTGTTTTGACTTTTGAAAGCATTCCTCCTCCTCCTCTCAACCGAGAGACTCCATTGAAACGCCCCAAGCTTTCTCCCAAAGCTCCTAGATTTCAGTCCGAGCTCGATCCGGCCGTTGGAATTTATTTCTGAAGGCAGATTATCGATCACTGCAGTGAGAGCTCTGTTTTATCATAAGTTCTTCTTCGATCCGATACATTCTAGTTTTTGGATGTTGTTAGAATCGTTCTAGATTTGAGTATGTTGTTCTTGACAGAGTTCTGATCGTTAATTATCTGTCGGTTTTGAAATGGACCGACGTTCGGAATTGTTATGATTTTTGGAAGCTATTTTCGAAAATGTGAGTTTTGAGATTTGTTGGGTTTGTCTTGTTGTTGTTGTATTAGCATTGAATTGAGTTGTTATCGGTATTGAACTGCCGTCAGCGTTGCCGGTTTGTTCAGTTATAGCCGTTATGCCGTCGGTTTGAGTTTTGGGGATTTTGAACCGTTTTTGAGTTGTTGGAACTTGGCTTATAAGTTGATCTTGGTTATTGATCATTCATTTGTCTCCGTACAGATCCGTTTGGAGGTATCAAGCCCAGTGTTAGCAGCTGTTTGATCGTTTCCGAGATTTGAACAAAGAACGGTATAGAGCATTTCCTTGAACCGTTGCCTTGTTGTTGTTAGATTGTATAGTTGTTGATACAGTCTCTTTTGTAGCGTATCCGGAGTTGGAAGCTACTGCATTGAAAGGTAAAAGCAGTCATCGTAGCGGGATAGCATACTCGGGACTGTGGTTCTCGAGTTTTCCCTTTTGAAATCACGTACTTGCATCTACACTTGTTCTAGCATGAGGAACTTGTGTTTTGTTTGATTGTTTTGGCTTTTGTTAAATGGCTTATGTGTTATGTTTCTGTTATGCATTCATCTTGAGCCAATCTTGTTTTCAGCGGGCAGAACCGCCCTTTTTGTTTAGAAGTTTGGGAACTATGATTGAGTGGCCTAGGTTGTAGTAATTCGCCTAGTGCTAGCATACTCATTATGGTTGCTCAAAGTCTAGAGGAGTGGGATACGTGGCACCACCTCGATTGGGAAAGTCGGTGAGTTGTTACGTGATCTCATCCTCGGGATCCCAAAAGCAGAGCAGCACTCCCTTGTTTATCAGAATAGATATCCTGGTTTTAAAGACATGCATATATTTAGCTTCGACTTGAATATGTTGTTTGATAGCATGTTGTATATCCATTATTTGATATGTTGCTTTTACTGGGATTATCATTCTCACCGGTTATCCGGCTGTTGCTTTGTTTTGTATGTGTACTTGGCAACAGGTGGGGCAGGATCAAGTCAGAAGAGGCATGGTTAGCTCCGAGGGAAAGTTGTAGCAGTGAGACTCGGTTTAGAAGTCGTGTCAGCATGTCTACCTAGCGTTGTTAGAACATGTTTAGATATCGAACTTCGTTATTATGTTGTATTGACATGCAAGCTTTGCCGTATTGTTATCGTGGCATGTTCTATTTTGGAGTAGTTGTTAAACTCTAGAACTTCATGTATTAATCGGAGGAACTGCATTTATAATGTATGTGTTGATTTGGATTGCATTGGAATAGATTTAGATGGAGTTGCAAGCATGCTTTCTGTTGTTCTGTTTCTGCTGTAGGGGGCGCCTGAGCTGCAATTTTTAGCAGCCCGAGCGCACCCCACCCCGAGACCAGTAGCGCCTCTGTCCAGGGCGCGCTCGAGCGGTGGTTTTTGGCCGCCCGAGCGCGGCCCTCTTTAAAAAAAAATAAAAAAAAATTCCTTTGCTTTGCTTTTAGTTCTTAGATCTTGGATGCTTAATTATTGTTTACTCCTTAATTAGATGTTTAGAACCGAGGTCTCACATTAAGTGGTATCAGAGAGTTAAGATTCTTGGTCGAACTAGAGTGAGCGGGTAGATCGAGTCTGCGTGTATTGGCTCCTCGCATGTGTTTGAATTATTTTAACTATGTACTTAATTCCATGCGAGCATGCTTTATTATTGAGAATTATTGAATTACATGATTATGTGATTTAATTTATAAAGCGTGATCTACTTGAAATATAACTGTTTCTATTATCGACTGGTATCTGGTATTCCAAGCGGTTGTAAGGGCACTGATTGTAGCGATTGAGATATCTCGTGTCCTAACCTTTGATTATCAGTTGGGTCCTCGTCGAGTGATAAACAAAAACACACCGCCAGTTATCCCTGCGACTGAGCAAGCTAGCACTGAGGTTGATCAGTTGGATGCTTCAGCGACTCCTATGGAAACCTTGCTGAAGAGGTTTCAGTCGTTCAATCCGCCGTTGTTGATGGGTTCAGAAAATTCAATTGACTGTGAAAGTTGGTTGGATGATATGGATCAGTTGTTTGATTCCATTGACTACACAGATGACCGCCGAATCAGGTTAGTAATTCATCAGCTGCGTAGTGGTGCTAAGAGCTGGTGGATCATGACAAAGAAAGCATTTGAGATTAGAGGTACAGAGGTTACTTGGACTCTTTTTAAATCTGAGTTTTATAAGCGGTTTTTCCCTATCTCGTATCGTAAGGATAAGGGAGCGGAGTTTGCAAGTCTGAAGCAAGGGAATCTGAACATTGAAGAGTACGTGGCTAAGTTCGATAGTCTGTTGCATTTTGCACCGCTAATTTCCGGAGATGAAGAAGCTAAGGCAGATCAGTTCATCAACGGGTTGAACCCCGATGTCTTCACGTTGGTTAACACCAACAGGCCTAGCAACTTTGCGGATGCCATGAATTACGCAAAGGGAGCAGAAGCAGGCTTGTGGAGGCAAAGAAGTAATCAGGGGGAACCTCAGCAGCAGAGGCAGTATCAGAACCAACCATCTCAGTACCAGAATCAGCCACCTCAACATCAGAACCAGCAGCAGAGGTACGAAGGTGGTAGCAGTGGGGGAAACAGAAAGGATCAGTACAAAGCAAGAGGTAAACAGTTCAAGAGGCAAAGAAACAGTTCGTCCAGTTCCAGTGGTTCGAAGCAATTCGGTTCAGGACCGAGTTCTGGGTCCTTATCCTTGTACTGCAGCAAGTGTGGAGGAAGACACTCACCGGATCAGTGTGTGGGAGTCTTCGGCAATTGTAACACATGTCAGCAACTGGGACACTTCTCTAAGGTGTGCCCTCAACGTAACAGAGATAGAGCTCAGAGTGGGAGTTCGTCTAGACCTGCAGCTCAGCCTGAGAGGCAGTATTCTGCAGTGCACTTTTCCAGCCTCAGCAGCAGAACCGACAGGGAGGTAACTCTAGTGCAAATCAGCCTCCGAGACAGCAAGCACGAGTCTTTGCATTGACAGAGGATCAGGCTCAGGCAGCACCTGACGATGTCATAGCAGGTAACTGTTCGATTTTCGGTTATTCTGCTCATGTCTTGATAGATACAGGTGCTTCCCATTCTTTTATCTCTGAGAAATTCGTATTATTGCATGATTTGCCAACTGAATTGTTGCCTACAGTAGTAGCTGTTACTTCACCTTTGGGTGGAGGAATTGTTTCTGTCAGACTAGTCAGGAACTGTGAACTTTGTTTTGAGGGGAATTTGTTAGAATTCGACTGTATTGTGCTTGGGTTGTCAGATTTTGATTGTATTGTCGGTATAGATTCTTTGACCAAGTACAGGGCAACAGTCGATTGTTTTCTGAAGGTTGTCCGGTTCAGACCTGAAAGGGCAGACGAGTGGAAATTCTTTGGTAAGGGTTCTCGATCTAGAATTCCTTTGATTTCAGTGTTATTTATGACTCGTTTGCTACAGAAAGGTGCAGAAGGAATTTTGGTGTATGCAGTTGATGTACTGAAATCTAGCCCAGCTTTGGTCGATATACCAGTGGTTAGAGATTTTGCGGATGTGTTCCCGGAAGATGTTCCTGGTTTTCCACCTATTCGAGAAATCGAATTTAGCATTGACTTAGTGCCAGGTACTCAACCTATTTCAAAAGCTCCTTATCGTATGGCACTTGTTGAATTGAGAGAGTTGAAGGAGCAACTTGAGGATTTGATTGCAAAGGGATACATCAGACCTAGTGTATCGCCTTGGGGTGCTCCGGTGCTTTTTGTTCGGAAGAAGGATGGTTCTATGCGGCTCTGTATTGACTACCGCCAATTGAATTAGGCTACAGTTAAGAACAGGTATCCTTTACCCAGAATAGATGACTTGTTTGATCAGCTGCAGGGTTCTTCTGTCTACTCTAAGATTGATCTGAGGTCAGGTTATCACCAGTTGAGAGTGCGAGAGGAAGACGTTCCTAAGACAGCATTCAGGACGAGGTATGGTCACTTTGAGTTTATAGTCATGCCGTTCGGTTTGACTAATTCCCCAGCGGTTTTTATGGGTTTGATGAACCGTATCTTTCAGCATTATTTAGATGAGTTCGTCATTATTTTCATTGATGATATTCTTATCTACTCGAAGAACCGTACTGACCATGCAGAGCACTTGAGGACCGTACTGCAGATTTTGCGAGTTGAGCAGTTTTTTGCCAAGCTGTCTAAGTGTGAATTCTGGTTAGATCGAGTTGTCTTTCTCGGTCATATTATTTCTGAAGATGGGATTTCTGTCGATCCCAGCAAGATTGAAGCGGTTATGAATTGGCCTAGACCTACTTCAGTGCCGGAGATCCGAAGCTTCATGGGTTTAGCTGGTTATTACCGTCGTTTCATTGAGGGTTTCTCGTCTATTTCCAAGCCAATTACCCAGCTGACTCAGAAGAATGCGCCTTTTGTTTGGACTCCAGATTGTGAGGCTAGCTTTGTTGATCTGAAGAGGAGACTGACCAGTGCTCCAATTCTTTCTATTCCGAAGGGTACTGGAGGTTTCACAATCTATTGTGATGCTTCTAACCGAGGCTTGGGTTGTGTTCTTATGCAGCATAAGCATGTGGTGGCGTATGCATCGAGGCAGCTGAAACCGCACGAGACTCGTTATCTGGTCCATGATCTTGAACTAGCTGCGATCGTCTTTGCTTTGAAGATCTGGCGTCACTATCTTTATGGTGAGTCCTTCGAGATATTTTCTGATCATAAGAGTCTTAAGTACTTGTTTTCTCAGGCAGAGCTGAATATGAGACAAAGAAGGTGGTTAGATCTGTTGAAAGATTTCGACTGTGAGATCAAGTATTATCCGGGGAAGTCGAATGCAGTTGCAGATCTGTTGAGCCGAAAGCTTTGTTCTTTATCTCTTTCTACTATTGGTGTTTTTCAGTTGATCGATGATTGTTGCACTTCTGGTTTAGAGTTTGAAACAGATAGGGAGACTATCAGAGTGTTTGCTATTCAAGCCGAACCGGAGTTGTTTGTTGCAATCAGAGAAGCACAGAAGTCTGAGCCGAGTATCCAGATTTCAGTAGAGAAATTCAGATCGGGTCATCAGTCTGAATTCCAGGTTAGAGATGATGTACTGTATGTGAATAACCGTATTGTTGTTCCTGATATTTCGGAGTTGAGATAGCGTATTCTCCGAGAGGCTCATTGCAGTCGGTTTAGTATTCATCCTGGAGGTCGTAAGATGTACAACGATCTGAAGAACCAGTTTTGGTGGAAGAGAATGAAGAGCGACGTAGCGAGGTTTGTATCTCGGTGTTTGAATTGTCAACAGGTGAAAGTAGAACGGAAGCGACCAGGAGGTCTGTTGCATAGTTTATCTGTTCCTGAATGGAAGTGGGATCACATTTCCATGGATTTCGTCACGAAGCTACCACGATCCATTCGAGGATGCGATGCCATTTGGGTAGTGATCGACCGATTGACAAAGTATGCGTGTTTTATTCCGTACAGGATGACGTATCACCATGATCAGATGGCTGAGTTGTATGTTAGCAATGTTGTGAGACTGCATGGTGTGCCGAAGTCGATTGTTTCAGACAGAGATCCTAGATTCACTTCTCACTTCTGGCATAGTCTTCAGGGGGCACTTGGTACTCGATTGCATCTGAGTACAGCTTATCATCCTCAGACCGATGGACAGTCAGAGCGGACTATCCAGACGTTAGAGGATATGCTGCGAGCGGTAGTGCTAGACTTTGGCACTAGTTGGCAGGATTCTTTGCCTCTTGTGGAGTTTTCTTACAACAACAGCTTCCAAGAAAGTATCGGTATGGCGCCTTTTGAGGCTTTGTATGGTAGAAAGTGCCGATCTCCATTGTTTTGGGATGAATTGTCCGAGTCACCAAATTTGGGACCGGAGATGCTTAGAGATATGGCAGAGCAGGTTAAGATCATTCAGACTAGAATGAAGTCAGCTCAAGATAGACAGGCGAAGTATGCGAATGTCAGGCGTAGACCTCTGAGTTTTGATCAGGGAGACCGAGTCTTTCTGAAGTTTTCGCCTTTCAGAGGCACTGTCAGATTCGGTAAGAGAGGGAAGTTATCTCCGAGATTCATCGGGTCGTACGAGATTCTCGAGAAGATAGGCGATCTTGCCTACAGACTTGCACTTCCTCCGTCCTTATCTGGTATTCACGACGTTTTTCACGTCTCTATGCTGCGAAAGTATCATCCAGATCCTTCTCATATCCTTCAGCCTGACGAAGCCGAGTTAGACGAGACTCTGTGCTACTTTGAACGACCGATTCAGATCCTTGATCGAAAAAAAAAGCAACTCAGAACCAAGTCGATCCCGTTAGTGAAAGTGCAGTGGAGCCGTCACGGCGTCGAGGAAGCA
Organism: Henckelia pumila; assembly: GCF_033568475.1. Lineage (NCBI taxonomy): Eukaryota > Viridiplantae > Streptophyta > Magnoliopsida > Lamiales > Gesneriaceae > Henckelia > Henckelia pumila. The sequence goes on from NC_133122.1 coordinate 85,672,124, forward strand.
ACTTGGGAGACAGAGTCTGGCATGAGACAGCGATTTCCGGAGTTATTCGGATGACGTGAGTTCTTCTTACTGTCTTTAGTTCTTTATTCTATCTTATGAGTTGTGGTTCTCATTAATTTCGAGGACGAAATCTCTTCTTAGTGGGGGAGAATTGTAACGCCCCGTTTTTATCTTAAATGAGTTTATTTGAGTTAATCAGAGATTACAGAGTTCTCGAGCCGGTTTGATTTTGATCAGGGTCCTTTTTGCAAATTTTGAAAATTTTAGGGACTAAAACGTAAATAGGGGATTTAATATATTATCTACACTTGTTTTGACTTTTGAAAGCATTCCTCCTCCTCCTCTCAACCGAGAGACTCCATTGAAACGCCCCAAGCTTTCTCCCAAGCTCCTTGATTTCAGTCCGAGCTCGATCCGGCCGTTGGAATTTATTTCTGAAGGCAGATTATCGATCACTGCAGTGAGAGCTCTGTTTTATCGTAAGTTCTTCTTCGATCCGATACATTCTAGTTTTTGGATGTTTTTAGAATCGTTCTAGATTCGAGTATGTTGTTCTTGACAGAGTTCTGATCGTTAATTATCTGTCGGTTTTGAAATAGAGCGACGTTCGGAATTGTTATGATTTTTGGAAGCTATTTTCGAAAATGTGAGTTTTGAGATTTGTTGGGTTTGTCTTGTTGTTGTTGTATTAGCATTTAATTGAGTTGTTATCGGTATTAAACTGCCGTCTGCGTTGCCGGTTTGTTCAGTTATAGCTGTTATGCCATCGGTTTGAGTTTTGGGGATTTTGAACCATTTTTGAGTTGTTGGAACTTGGCTTATAAGTTGATCTTGGTTATTGATCATTCATTTGTCTCCGTACAGATCCGTTTGGAGGTATCAAGCCCAGTGTTAGCAGCTGTTTGATCGTTTTCGAGATTTGAACAAAGAACGGTATAGAGCATTTCCTTGAACCATTGCCTTGTTGTTGTTAGATTGTATAGTTGTTGATACAGTCTCTTTTGTAGCGTATCCGGAGTTGGAAGCTACTGCATTGAAAGGTAAAAGCAGTCATCGTAGCGGGATAGCATACTCGGGACTGTGGTTCTCGAGTTTTCCCTATTGAAATCACGTACTTGCATCTACACTTGTTCTAGCATGAGGAACTTGTGTTTTGTTTGATTGTTTTGGCTTTTGTTAAATGACTTATGTGTTATGTTTCTGTTATGCATTCATCTTGAGACAATCTTGTTTTCAGATGGCAGAACCGCCCTTTTTGTTTAGACGTTTGGGAACTATGATTGAGTGGCCTAGATTGTAGTAATTCGCCTAGTGCTAGCATACTCATTATGGTTGCTCAAAGTCTAGAGGAGTGGGATACGTGGCACCACCTCGATTGGGAGAGTCGGTGAGTTGTTACGTGATCTCATCCTCGGGATCCCAAAAGCAGAGCAGCACTCCCTTGTTTATCAGAATCGATATCCTGGTTTTAAAGACATGCATATATTTAGCTTCGACTTGAATATGTTGTTTGATAGCATGTTGTATATCCATTATTTGATATGTTGCTTTTACTGGGATTATCATTCTCACCGGTTATCCGGCTGTTGCTTTGTTTTGTATGTGTACTTGGCAACAGGTGGGGCAGGATCAAGTCAGAAGAGGCATGGTTAGCTCCGAGGGAAAGTTGTAGCAGTGAGACTCGGTTTAGAAGTCGTGTCAGCATGTTTACCTAGCATTGTTAGAAAATGTTTAGATATCAAACTTCGTTATTATGTTGTATTGACATGCAAGCTTTGCCGTATTGTTATCGTGGCATGTTCTATTTTGGAGTAGTTGTTAAACTCTAGAACTTCATGTATTAATCGGAGGAACTGCATTTATAATGTATGTGTTGATTTGGATTGCATTGGAATAGATTTAGATGGAGTTGCAAGCATGCTTTCTGCTGTTCTATTTCTGCTGTAGGGGGCGCCCGAGCTGCAATTTTTAGCAGCCCGAGCGCACCCCACCATGAGACCAGTAGCGCCTCTGTCCAGGGTGCGCTCGAGCGGCGATTTTTGGCCGCCCGAGCGCGGCCCTCTTTAAATAAAAAAAAAATTTCCTTTGCTTTGCTTTTAGTTCATAGATCTTGGATGCTTAATTATTGTTTACTCCTTAATTAGATGTTTAGAACCGAGGTCTCACACTGCTGCAGCTGCTGATGCTGCTGCAAATACTGCTATTGAAAAGGCGAGTGCTAGTATTGAGGTGGCTGAACAGATGCCTGAGAACCTCCTGAACCACTCGCTGCCCCAATCAGCATCGGACAATCCCTCTTCATGTGACCCTCCTGGCCACACTGGAAACATGCACTAGTCGATCGACCACACTGTCTTAGAGGATGCTTGCGTCTGCACTGACTACATCGGTTTGGTGCCTGTCCACCAAAATGATGCACTCCGCCGGATCCAGATGAAGAAGAAGAAGTACCTCCTGGATTTTTGAAAGACTGTCCCTTCGGACCCAAAGTACTAGCACTCGCTGACCTGGAAGAAGAAGAGAAAAGTCCTATGTTCCTCCGAATACTATCCTCCGCCCACAATCTCAGGATTCAGACCTTGAAGAAAATGTTCGTACTTTGCAATAGAACTATAAGCAATGTGAGGAAAATAAGGTAGCAGATCAAAGAAATTCTGCTGGTACTCCTCGATCGTCATCGTACCCTGTCGTAAACTCAGTAATTCACTAGCTTTTGTCTGTCTTAGAGCTGGAGAAAAATACAGTCTCTGATAAGCAGTACGGAACTCGACCCACGTTGCTGCTCCTCTCGCTGCTAAGAATGGTGCGAAAGTAGATCTCCACCATTTCCTCGCTCGACCCTCAAGCATATCTTATCCTCGTTTGTGCAACGGAACTCCTGAAAACACTGCTCCATCCTCTCGAGCCAATCCTAAGCCTCCTCAGGCGTCTCACCTCCTGTCAAGGGCTTCGGGCTAACCTCCTTAAATCTGTGCATGCTCACTCGTTTGCGCTCCTCATGCTGACGTCGATGACGTCTACGATCATTTGGATTGCCCCATCAACCGCCGTCTCCGCTATTGTGGCTCTCATCGTAATCTGTCATCTGTTGCATTAGAACAGATAATTACTTAATCCGCTTTTACGAAATTCCCAGTGCAATGCACTCTGATACCAAAAATTGAAGTGACCCAAACCCGGATCCACTATCTAATCAGAGTTATAATAAAGCGCATGCAATAATACTTAAAGCATACGGAGCGGATAATTTAAAATACAACAAATCCAATCGGCAGAATACAACCGACGATAACAAAAGTGTATAATACCATTATACAACCAAATCGAAGGTTCAAGGTAAACAAATCCCTACCCCCTAAAACCTCACTGTTCCCTATGGAGACTGTAAATGACTTACATCTCTCAGGATGCAGTCACACATAAAATCATGCATGTGCTAAAGCGATAAAACATGATAAAACATGATAAAACATATAGCACATACTCATGCAACATACATGCAAATATATCATGCCGGCTATCTCGGTCAGTACTTACGTACCTCTAACAGTGCTGGTCAAAACCTAGCTCCGCTGGTCTAGACTCCAAGCCTACTAGTCCAGTCTACTGCTACTACAATGCAATTACTCATGCATCATTAATTAAGCTCTAAAAGCCTTAACTAAAATATTCTATACTCCTAAATATTTTTAGGAAGCCAAAGCTATACCTGCGTCCGTCATTAGCCCTTTGCTGTCGCTTGCCTCAAAACTAGGCCACAGCTCCGCTACGACTCCTGGATCGCTATGCCACTTTTGAATTCCCCATAGGACGCCTAGATCTCCCTAGATCTGAGTTAGAAGGCCTAGGAATGGAGAGAGAAGAGAGGAGAAAGGTGCGAGGAAATGAGCTCTCGGACCCTCTATTTATAGGCAAAGTTCGGGCCGTCCGAACTCAACTTTGGACCCTCCAACTGGTTCGGATCCTCCGTTCCTGACTTCGGATCCTTCGTTCCTGTTCGGAGCCTCCAATCCTGACCTCGGATCCCCCAAAGTCCCAACAGTGACCTCAACCATGACATAATATCTTCGGAGCCTCCGATCCAAATTCGGATCCTTCGATCTTAGTTTCGGAGCCTCCTAACCCGATTCGGAGCCTCCGAACCCTCGGAACCCCCTCGGCCATTTTTGAGTGTCCTGTATCCATTTTTGAACTCGTTAGAGCCTTTTGGAAACTCCTTAATCATGTTTTACTAATTTTAAATATGATCACATGATTAATTACTCATTAATCATTAATTCTGGATACGGGTCACTACAGTTACTTACACGTGAAGTTGGATGACTAATAAATTCAGATTTAGATAAATTCAAGCCAAATTACATTTAAGTCCCTTAATTCATTAGTATTTGCAATTCGGTCCTCGGCCCTTATTTTAATTCAATTTTAATCCTAAATAATTTAAGAATATTAGAATTTAAATCAAAACTCTAAATATTCCCAAATTAAATATTTTCGAATTAAAATTAAATAATTCCGAATTAAATCAATAATCACGGGCCTTACATTTCTCCCCCACTAAGACATGAGTTCGTCCTCGAATTCATAAGCAATCGATATCAACAGTCTGTATACACATAAGAATAAAGAATAACAGAAAACTGAATAAGAACTCACATCAGTGGAATAACTTTGGGAATCTCTGTCTCATATCATCTTTAACTTCCCAAGTAGCCTCTTCAACTCCATGCCGATTCCACTGAATCTTCACCAATGGAATGGTTTTGTTTTGGAGTTGCTTTTCCTTTTGATCAAGTATCTGAATTTTTTTCTCAAAGTAACTAAGAGTTTCATCGAGTTCAGCTTCATCAGGTTGCAAGATATGAGATTTATCAGGTTGGTACTTTTGAAGCATCGAGACATGAAATACATCGTGTATACCAGATAAAGATGTAGGAAGAGCGAGTCGATAAGCAAGATTGCCTATCTTCTTGAGTATCTCATACGGCCCAATAAATCACGGAGACAACTTTCCTTGCTTGCCAAATCTGACTGTGCCCCTGAATGGTGAAATCTTCAAGAACACTATATCCCTCTGTTCAAAACATAACGGCCATCGTCGAATATTCGCATATCTGGCTTGTCTAAGCTGCGCTGTTCTCATTCTCCGTTGTATCAACTTTACTTTCTCAGTCATCTGTATGATCATATCCGGTTCCAATTTAGGCACCTCTGACACATCATCCCAATACAATGGCGATCGACACTTCTTCCCATACAATGCTTCAAATGAAGCCATCTCTATACTTGTCTGATAACTGTTGTTATAAGAAAACTCCACAAGTGGTATAAAATCTTGCCATGTAAATCAAGTACTACAGCTCTAAGCATATCCTCAAGAGTTTGAATATTTCATTCAGATTGTCCATCAGTTTGAGGATGATAAGCAGTACTCAAATGTAACCGCGTACCTAGAGCTTGCTGTAGGCTATGCCAAAAGTGCGACGTAAATCTAGTATCACGATCAGATACAATCGACTTTGGCACACCATGTAATTGTACCACTTCTCGAACATAAAAAGCTGCCATTTGATAATGAAGATATGTCATTCGATATGGAATAAAACATGCATATTTCATCAACATGTCAATGATCACCCAAATAGCATCACATCCTCGGGATGATCGTGGTAACTTTGTCACAAAATCCATGAAAATGTGATCGCATTTCCATTCAGAAACAGATAAACTCTGCAATAGACCTCCAAGATTCTTTCTCTCAGCCTTCACCTGTTGGCAGTTCAAACATTTAGATACAAATTCAGTCACATCAGACTTCATTTGTTTCCACCAGTACTAATTCTTCAAGTCATTGTACATTTTCCTGCCTCTAGGGTGAGTGATGAATCTACTGCTATGAGCTTATTTCAATATCTGTTGTTTCAAATCAAAAACATCTGGAACAACAATTCTGTTATTCACATACAATACATCATCGGTACTGACCTTATACTCAGATTGATGCCCTGATCTGATCATTTCAATCGATTTTTGAACACTGAAGTCTGATTTTTGTGCTTCTTTAATTCGAATCAACAATTCAGGCTCAGCACTGATAGCATATACTCTCATCGATCTCCTATCTGTCTCAAATATATATCCAGAAATATAGAAATCTTCAATCAAATTAGATACACCTATAGTAGACAAGGATAAAGCACATACCTTCCTACTTAGGGAATCTGCTGCTGCATTTGCCTTCCCTGGATAATATTTGATTTCACAATCGAAGTCTTTCAGTAAATCGAGCCATCTTCTTTGTCGCATATTCAGTTCAGATTGTGAAAACAGATACTTCAAACTCTTATGATCAGAAAATATCTCAAATTTCTCACCATACAGATAATGTCGCTAGATCTTCAATGCAAAGATGATAGATTTCAATTCAAGATCATGAATTGGATATCTGACTTCATGTGCTTTCAGTTGTCGTGAGGCATACGCAAAAACATTTCCTCTCTGCATCAAAATACATCCCAAATCTTGGTGAGAAGCATCGCAATAAACAACAAAATCACCAATACCTGATGGGATTGTCAAAACTGGTGTTGTAGTCAATCTTTTCTTCAGCTCAAGAAAACTAACTTCACAAGCTTCAAACCAAGCAAATGGTGCATTCTTCTGTGTAAGCTGAGTAATAGGCTTTGCAATAGACAAGAAGTATTTGATAAATCGACGGTAATAACCTGCTAAGCCCATAAAACTTTGAATTTCTGGCACAGATGTCGGTCTCTGCCAACTGATCACTGCTTCAACTTTGCTCGGATCAACTGAAATACCATCTCCTAAAATAATATGACCAAGAAAAACAACTTTGCGCAACCAAAACTCACATTTTGAAAACTTGGCATTCAATTTCTCTTCTCGTAAAGTTTTCAATACAGTTCTCAAATGATCAGCATGATCACACAGATTCTTAGAGTATATAAAAATATCATCGATAAATATAATCACGAAGTCATCTAAATACTTTTGAAATACTCTATTTATCAATCCCATGAATACTGCCGGGGCATTGGTCAAACCAAAAGGCATAACAATAAATTCATAATGACCATACCTCGTTCGAAAAGCAGTTTTAGGGTTATCTTCATCTCTTACCCTCAATTGATGATAACCGGATCTCAAATCAATCTTCGAATATATTGACGAACCCTACAATTGATCAAATAAGTCATTGATTCTAGGTCAAGGATAGCGATTCTTTAACGTTGATTTATTCAATTGCCGGTAGTCAATACATAACCTCATCGATCCGTCTTTCTTTTTGACAAACAATACCGGAGCCCCCCAAGGAGAAACACTCGGTGATGGGCATGTTTGTGTTGCATATTTTAATATCATTGTGTTGTTGTTTTGCATGCATTTATGTGTTTTAATTAAGCATTGTGTTCATATTTCATGTATTGCATCTACATTACATTCTCCCGTGTTTATTGTATAGGACGTAGCGTTTTGTCGAGGAAAAGATGGAAAAGCTTTTGCGCGAGAATGAATTACGGAGCAGCAATGATCCAAAAATCATATTTAATTTTATATAACTCAAAATCTGATCTCCACCGTTCAGAATAAAGTTCAAGATTTTTTAAAGCAGCTGTCCAAATTTCAGCTCAATCCGACGGCTAGATCTCCGGATATGAATTTTGCAAAATCGCTGCTTGATGGGAGAAAAGTTGCTCGCTCGATCCGCAACATCTTGCGGATCGAGCGAGACGTGCTGTTCGGGAAAAATTCTGTAATTTAGGAATTTTTATTATTAAGGACTCTAGCCTTAATTAAAATAGATATCTCGAATTTTAGAGTGAAAAGGATGATTCTGAAGAAATCTTGACGGCTTGGAACGCGAAGAACAATCTGGCGGCTACGTTTTATCTTTCTTGTTCTTAGATTTTAATTCTTCTTGTTTTTAGTACTTGGTTGAGGAAGACAAAACCCTTGATTTAGTTTATTCATGAGATTTTGATTTTCAATGTTTGATTTTTATCAAGTATCAAGAATTATTCTGAATTGATTGATATGCTTGTGTATGAGATTTTTAGATTGGCCATCTTAGGATTTCATTATACAAACAAAAGCTAAATTAGAATTAAAATCCGTAATTGTTTGAAACCTCTAATTTGCGAAGCATTTGCGTGTAATATTTTCTGCTGTTGAATTTATTATTTCGTAGGGATAATAATTGACTAGGCTAAATACAATCACTGGTGTTTGTGTTGTCTAGTTTCGTCAGTTTTACTAGTTTGAATGCTACCGTGGATTTAAATCTGATCGCTGGTATTGGGTTAGTTTATGGGGTAAGGGTTAACTTAGACTGCTGTTGTCTAGTTAACTAAAATTAAGGTGAGACTGGAATTAAATTTCCAATGACGAATATTTGATGAGATTAATTATTATTTTAGTGAATGGATGATTGAATGAATGAATATCAAGGGTGTAGTCGACCGATACCAAGTCTTATTTTGTATTGATTTCCTCAGTTAATTTTTAATCTTGCATGATAGTGATAATTTAATTATTTAATTGCTAAAATTTTTAGTAGTTAATCTCAACCCAAAACCTCCTTTTATTTTAAAGAACACTTTTAAATTTACCTTTCCTCATGGGAACGATCCCTACTCACACTACTGCATTATTTGTTTATCTGATTGAGTCGGGTAATTTGGGCATGATACGACTAAGCGCTACGAAATTTTGGCGCCGTTGCCGGGGAAAGGTGTTTAATTTATTTGTGTTTTTTTATTATTTATTATTATTCCTCCTAGTGCTACTCTAGTTTGTTCGTGCGTGCAGGTGAATCTTCGGAAGAAGAAGAATTTCCATACGACCCAGAGATAGAAAGAATTTTGCTTAGGCGAAGGAGGATTCTTGCGGTGTAATACTTTGAGATGTCAAATCAACAAGTATTCCCAAGTTTCTAACTATTCTCTCCTAACATATTTTCTTGGTGGTTTGGCTGCAGTGACAAGAAGATGGGTAATTGATGGATCTTTCACAGCCTGTGTTTCAATATTTTGCCGAGATGATGATACCATGAGACACCTGTTAGATGATATGGCAGAGTTTGACTATTACTGGTATTCACAATCTCAATACCCAGATTTTACAGACCAACCATTCGAGCTTCAAAAGGAGGAGGGAAGTTGTTCGCAGTTGATCTTACATCCGCTAGAGGATATCATGAGAAAGCTTGTGGCATCGACTGTGGAAACTATAGAAGATCTTAAAAAGTCTAGATGCGAACTTGCGGAGCACATGGAGAATATCAAGAGATCACTCGTCCATGAATATCGAGAACAAGAGGTGAAGCTAGATACTCAAGCAGTGACCAACCCAATTTGGCTCGATGATGATGATTCAGAGAACCAGGACTGGGAGTGCGAATCAATTCCTGCTGAAGATTTAGAGGTGCTTGAGTCTTCTCTTATTATTGAACCTCAGCCGGAAGATGTACTGGAAGAAACAGCATATGATGGAGTACCAGTTTTGAAATATTTTGGTTTACAAGTGCCTACAGAGATATTCTCTTCCCATGTTTTCCAACTTCAGAGTGTTGTTGAGGTGACGAGCTTAATCTATTTACATCTAGCCAAGCTTGAGGGCATATGTAACCAAGACCCATTTGTGGTGTCATATGACACTTAATTTGGGCGTCAGCCGCTCTTTGAGCAGTGCTTCTGAAAGTCAAGCCGATGACTGAAAATCAAGCGCTGGCTGGGAGGCAACCCAGTGTATTTTCCCTTTATTTCATCTTTGTTTGTTTTGTTTTGTTTTGTTTTATTTACCTTGTTTTTCAGAACCTAGCCACCCCATCTGCTGTCCAAAGTTTCAATAGGAATCTTCCGTTATTCAGCCAGATATCGCAGAGGAAAACTTCAACACTTAAACCAGGGGAGTATTGTTTTTCTTTTTCTCTTGCATTTTCATCTTGTGTTTGCATCTTTGTTGTTAGTGCTAGAGCATTGAGGGCAATGCTTTGGTTAAGTGTGGGGGGAGTTTCATTCGTTGTTTGTCATTTTGTCTGCATTTGTTTTGTTGCGTACTTGCATATAGTTCGTTTCGTATCATTTGTTAATTTGTTAGTTTTTGTCTTGTTACATAAGTAGGATGGAAATTGATAGCCTATGAAGAGATTGTGAGAAAATAGTTTTTTGTGAAAATTTGCTCTTGATTTGATATGAGAAACTTGAGGTTGAGTAGTGAATATTCTTAAGCACACATGTTTGACCAGTGAACTATAGCGAGGTATTAGACGAGTTGGTGTCTGTTGGACCATTGAACGGCAATAGGTGTCTGTGAAACTTGATAGTTTCTTGAACCTTGATGATTTTTTGATGTGACACCTACGATCTTGGGAGTACCTAAAAAAATAAATAAATTTTACAATTCCATCTGGGCCTTGACAGGATTGAAATCCTAAAAGAGCAAGATCAAGGCTAAGTATGCGGAGTAAATGGGGTTGATGCTCCATCCGGGCTATAGACGAGGGGATTAGAAAGAAAAAATAGAATGATTTTTTATATCCTAGCCAGTTATAGCTAAGTCAGCGGGTAATTATTGGGGCTATTGCAATACCGGGTGCAAAATCCGGAGGTACGTAATTTTATCTCAAGAGAGTTGTATTGTGTTAAAGGGTTGTTGAGAGGAGGGATTCTTGAGGGTGAAACGTACACTGAAGTGTCTTAGGTCAGCGAACAGTCTTAAAACTTTGTCTTTTGAAGTTGCACTAGCTGGAATAACATGGCACACACACACGTTTGCGCTTAACTGAAGGTGGATTGTAGAAAATCAAGAGTGTTCGTATTTTTGAATTTTGGATTTTTCTGAAGCTACGATGTCAAGATCCATACTTACTTATGTTGTTTTGTTTTGTTTGCATATTGTTTTGCATAACTTGCTCGAGGGCGAGCAAGGAGTAAGTGTGGGGGTATTTGATGGGCATGTTTGTGTTGCATATTTTAATATCATTGTGTTGTTGTTTTGCATGCATTTATGTATTTTAATTAAGCATTGTGTTCATATTTCATGTATCGCATCTACATTACATTCTCCCGTGTTTATTGTATAGGACGTAGCGTTTTGTCGAGGAAAAGATGGAAAAGCTTTTGCGCGAGAATGAATTACGGAGCAGCAATGATCCAAAAAATCATATTTAATTTTATAAAATCAAAATCTGATCTCCACTGTCCAAAATAAATTTCAAAATGTTTTGAAGCAGCTGTCCAAATTTCAGCTCAATCCAACGGCTAGATCTCCGTATATGAATTTTGCAAAATCGCTGCTCGCTGGGAGAAAAGTTGCTCGCTCGATCCGTAACATCTTGCGGATCGAGCCAGCCCAAAAAATATGAAAACAGTAGGTTCGGAATTTTTTCTCGCTCGATCCGCAACATCTTGCGGATCGAGCAAGATGTGCTGTTCGGGAAAAATTCTGTAATTTAGGAATTTTTATTATTAAGGACTCTAGCCTTAATTAAAATAGATATCTCGAATTTTAGAGTGAAAAGGATGATTCTGAAGAACTCTTGATGGCTTGGAACGCGAAGAACAATCTGGCGGCTGCGTTTTATCTTTCTTGTTCTTAGATTTTAATTCTTCTTGTTTTTAGTACTTGGTTGAGGAAGACAAAACCCTTGATTTAGTTTATTCATGAGATTTTGATTTTCAATGTTTTATTTTTATCAAGTATCAAGAATTATTCTGAATTGATTGATATGCTTGTGTATGAGATTTTTAGATTGGCCATCTTAGGATTTCATTATACAAACAAAAGCTAAATTAGAATTAAAATTCGTAATTGTTTGAAACCTCTAATTTGCGAAGCATTTGCGTGTAATATTTTCTGCTGTTGAATTTATTATTTCGTAGGGATAATAATTGACTAGGCTAAATACAACCGCTGGTGTTTGTGTTGTCTAGTTTCGTCAGTTTTACTAGTTTGAATGCTACCGTAAATTTAAATCTGATCGCTGGTATTGGGTTAGTTTATGGTGTAAGGGTTAACTTAGACTGCTGTTGTCTAGTTAACTAAAATTAAGGTGAGACTGGAATTAAATTTCCAATGACGAATATTTGATGAGATTAATTATTATTTTAGTGAATCGATGATTGAATGAATGAATATCAAGGGTGTAGTCGACCGATACCAAGTCTTATTTCGTATTGATTTCCTCAGTTAATTTTTAATCTTGCGTGATAGTGATAATTTAATTATTTAATTGCTAAAATTTTTAGTAGTTAATCTCAACCCAAAACCTCCTTTTATTTTAAAGCACACTTTTAAATTTACCTTTTCTCGTGGGAACGATCCCTACTCACAATACTGCATTATTTGTTTATCTGATTGAGTCGGGTAATTTGGGCGTGATACGACTAAGCGCTACCACTCGGTCTGATATAACATTTCGCTAACATATCTTCAAGCTGCTCTTTCAACTCTTTCAATTCAATTGGTGCCATACGGTAAGGTGCTTTCGATATCGGTTGTGTACCTGTCATCAATTCTATGCTGAAATCTACCTCTCGAAACGGAGGCAATCCCGGAATCTCGTCAGGGAAAATGTCAGTAAACTCACTAACCACTGGAAAATCAGCCAATTTCGGGCTAGTTTTCAATACATCAACTGCGTAAATAAGGAATTCTTCTGCCCCTTTCTGCAATAAATCAGTCATAGCAAGAACATATATCAAAGGAATTCCGGCTCGTGATCCCTTATCAAAAAATTCCACTCGTCAGCCATCTCCGGTCTGAACCTCACAATCTTCTGAAAACAATCAACTGTAGCCCTGTACTTGGTTAAAATTTCTATACAGATAATACAATCAAAGTCGGATAATCCAAGCACAATACAGTCTAAGTCAATCTCATTACCATCATACTGCAATGAACAGTTTCTAACTGACTTCATGGATACTATACCTTTTCCCAAGGGTGAGGAAATAGATACAATAACAGATAATGACTCGATGGGTAATGAATGCAATAACGCAAATTGTTCAGAAATAAAGGTATGAGAAGCTCCTGTATCAACTAGTACATAAGCAGGATAACCGCAAAGAGAAAAATTACATGCTATCACATCATCAGGTGATGCCTCTGCCTGCTCCTCAGTCAATGCAAACACTCTAGCTTCCTGTCTTGGAGGTTGACTCACAGTCTGAATTCCTCCTCCTCTAGCTTGCTGCTGAGTCTGTGGTTGGAACGAATGATCAGAAGATTCAGATTGAGCCACTGGTCTTGATGATCCCGCACCTTGTGAACCCCCAACACCCCGCTGTGGGTAGACCCTCGCAAAATTTCCGGTCTGATTATAGATATGACAACTGCCAAACACTCCTCGACACTGGTCGCTGGCATGACGACATCCACACTTGGTGCAATACACCTCAGAACCACTAGACTTATGTCCAGCTCTAAAATGTTTGGATCCACTCGAACTTGAAAGAACTATATCTAGACCGCTTAAACTGCTTACTCTTTCCTCTGAAGAAATTCTTCTTACCACTGCTAGAACCTCCTCCTTCAAATCGAGGCGGTGGTGGAATCTGTGGCTGATCAGCAATTGGTGCATGTATAGCTGGTGCTGGCACAAATGGTGCTCCTTGTTACCTCAACAACCCAGCTTCAGCCCCTTTTGCACGATCAAGAGCATCGGCAAAATTGTTCGGTCGTCCCGCATTCACGAGAGTAAAAACATCTGGATTCAACCCGTTAATGAATTTATCAGTTTGAGCTTCATCACTGTCTACTATATGTGGAGCAAATTTCAACATACTCGTAAATTTGGCAACATATTGTTCAATGTTCAATTGCCCTTGCCGCAAGCTAGAAAATTCCGCTCCTTTCTCCTTTCTATAAGATACTGGGAAGAATCGTTGATAGAATGCAGTTTTAAAAACAGCCCATGTAATGACCGGACCTCAATGCTCTAGTGCTCTTTGTGTTACTATCCACCAACCTTTGGCAACTTCATGTAGTCGGTGTATAACAAGTTTGACTCGATGATCGTCGGCATAGTCAAGGGATTCAAACAACTCTTCCATATCCTCGAGCCAACTCTCACATTCCACAGAGTTCTCAGTTCCTTTTGGTGTTTGCGGTTTAAACGACTGAAAGCGTTTCAACAATGTTTCCATTGGAGTAGCAGTCATATCCCCCATATCTCTCAAGTACTACCCTGTTCAATTCTAGGCATTTTTGTTGTCGGTGGCACTATCGGCTCCACTCTTGGTGTTTCAGTTGCTTGTGACACTGTCGGTTCCATCACTGCCTGTTCTGGCAACGAAGTTGGGCCAGTCTGTCTAGTCACTGGTCTTCAAGGCATATCTGATTAGGAAACATATTAGTACAAAATTCAATATCAGATATAATAACTCTATTTCAGTCCTCCTCTGATTAGCATGATAATGCCTTCTCAAGAGATCGAGTTCTGATTCAGTCACAATCAACACATGTTTCCAATCACATCAGATAAACAGATAGCATGCAATTCTTAAAGCTGGAAATCAGTTCAGATAATAAACATGCTTCAAGAATAAATAAATCAGAATAGAAGAATCGATCTACCCCGCTCATTCACTACAGTTCAATCTAGGTCCAAGAGCAACATCAGCTCTAATACCACCTGTTGTAGAGCCTCGGGTTGCTAATCTCATTCTTAGGGTAATTATTAATTAAACATCATTAACTAACAAAGGAAGGAATAAGATCAAAAAAAAAAATTTTCAAAAGGGGTGCGCGGGGTCGGTCAAAAAGAGCAGACCGTTCGCCCCCCCTAACCCAACTCTCGGGTTGGGGAAAAATGGGCTGCGCTCGGTCTGCTATTTTCTGCAGATCGGGCGTTGCCCTGAGCAGAACATGCTCTGGTTTTTGCAGCTTAAATTTGATCCTTCCTTTCCCTCAAATCCAACATATTAAAGTCCCAAAACATGTATACATACATAGAACAAGATCTAAACATGTTCATAAAAAAATCTATACATAAACTAGAAGATTAAAGTCTAGCAAAATTTACAATTTACATATGTTGTTCACTCACAACTCAATAACAATTACTACAAATTTTTCCAACATTCAAGCTAGAACTTAAACACCTCGATTCAGCTAGAAACAACCCGAGTCCACATCTAATCTTCACTCATGAGCTACCCTCGGCGACTTTGGCAAGCTCCTGCCCCATCTGTTGTCATGCACACATACAAAACAAGACAACAACCGGAAACTTCCGGTGATAATACAATCTCAGTATAATCAACATATATACACGTTAAATAAAAACTAATCAACTCTAAACATTTCAACTCGAGAATAGAGTAAATGCATATATATAAAGAATTGATTCCTATCACACTCTTTTCCATCAAGATTTGTTTACGATCTTGATATGGATATCCATCTATCGTCGTCTCATCAGACTCGAAAATAAGGTCGCTCAGACCTTGGCATAAGAACCAATTCATTTATCATATCGTATCATAATCATATCGAAACAATGATCCACTACCTGAGATGGATCGACAACATCATAAAAAAATCAAAACAATAAACAAATATGTGATTTTGGCGGGACAACTCAAGATGCTTCATTCTCAAGTTTCAAATCCCTGACTTGCGATGTCGGTTTATACCTTCTTATGTTTATCGGGTTTGAACACTTCAAATCTGAAATATAACATCAAAACATTCATATCAAACTTCATTTCATTCTATCATTCCAAAATCTGATCAAAACATCATTTGATCCTTGAAGAACAACTTCAAACCTCAAGCAAAACTTCTTCGGTTCGAAGGCAGACTTCACGAGTTGATCAAGCTCTTAATTATCTGAAATATAATGATTATAACCAAGAAACATCATTTATGACATTATGAGATCCTTAGCTCAATCATAGGACACCGAAACAGCCTCAAATCATAAACCGACGGCGTAGCGATTGAAAATAGATAACCGACAAAACATCAAAACCATTTTATCATTCATACAACTTCATACATATGATATAACAGCTAAATAACATCAAAACTCAGCAACATCAGATGCCTAACTTCCGAAACATTTGCTGGAAAACATATTGAACTCATACGACGCTCTTTCTTCGATTCGGTTTTGCTACGATACAATACATAATCTCAAGAACATGCATACATAAACGAATTCTGATCTCCAGCATATATCAATCTTCAAAACATGTTGAAAAACAAATATACTTACATCAAATCTAAGCCCTCATTGTAAGGATCACAGCGCTATTTTTATAATTCAATTCGGACAATCGGATCAAAAGATACGAGGTTTTTAAATATCAAATTCAAATGAAAAGAAGGAGATCTCGGCTTTGCTCTGCAGAAGTCTGAATGTAGTAGTTACTTACACGTGAAGGTGGATGACTAATCAATTCAAATTTAGATAAATTCAAGCCAAATTGAATTTTAGTCCCTCAATTCTTCAGTATTTGCAATTCGGTCCTCGGCCCTTATTTTAATTCAATTTCAATCCTAAATAATATAAGAATATTACAATTTAAATCAAAACTATAAATATTTCCAAATTAAATATTCTCAAATTAAAATTAAATAATTGCGGATTGAATCAATAATTCCGAGCCTTACAGGTCTCCTTAAATTATTTAGGAGTATACAATAGCTTAGTTAAGACTTTTAGAGCTTAATGAATGATGCATGGGTAATTTGCATTGTAGAGCTGATGATAGGCTTGGAACCTAGAGTGGGACTACTAGGAACTTCCTGTAGTAAGGTACGTAAGTACTGACTCAGATGGACAACATGATATATATTGTATGTGTTGCATGAGTATGTGCTATATGTTTTACCATGTCTTACGGCTTTAGCACATGAATGTTTTTACGGTAGACTGCATCTAGTATGATGTGAGTCATGACAGTTGCCATCAGTGAGACGTTACTTCCTGAGGACTCGTGTTTGGGGACGCTCAGCCCCTAGTTTTGCTATCATTAAGAGCGGCCACGATGGTGGGTTTTGATGCTATAGTTGATAGGTGAATATAGGAGCGGCACCACGAACTTGATATCCGATATTGCCCTGTATATTCATGGCGCCTCTGAGTACTGTTTTACTCTCGTTTTAAATACACTTATGTGCTGCATATATTATATATATATCATTGATTCCGTATTGAGCTTAGAGCTCACGTCCAATATTTTCTATATGCTTGGACACCCCATTCGACAGGGCAAGCGTAGGTGCAGGATTGAGAATCAGGAGCTTGGAGTAGCCAGTGACTAGTGAAGACAGCAGGATTTGCTGTAGGTCTTTACCCTTAGGATTATTTGTAATTCGATTTGGTTGTACATTGACTTATTTAACCGGTTGTATTCTGCCGGTCTGCTTTTACTTAAGTCTTCCCTAGCGATTTATTTTAAATGCATTCTTAATTATGCTCTAAACTCTGATTAGGTAGTGGATCCGGGTTGGGTCTCTACACTTCATGTCTAAAAGGGGTCGTTTCATCTAAGTTGGTGCATCTGTCCTGCATTCAAATAACAAACCAGTTCTGATTTCTAATACAACAGGCACAATCATTCGATGTGGTGTGTTCAAACCATCACTCTTTTGAGTCATCATTCATAATATATTCTGATGAATCTAGACCTCCGATGATTCCAGCTTGGTACCAGGAAAGTCTACAACTCAATTTTCATTGATATCAACTGATCTTTTAGTGAAATAAATATTTAAATTAACTGCCTCGAACAAAGGTGGAGAGCATTTTTCTGTCTTACCTCCAACACTCACTACAGTATAATTCATTTATGCACCTTTACCACCTTTAGATTTAGTGATCTGAAGTTCTGCATGTGAATCTAAAGAATCAACAACGAGTGGAGGGTCATTACAAGGTCGTGGCTCAACATCAACCATACTTGCATTATGGTTTTTCTCCAAATTTTCAAGGTCACCTGGATTCTCGAATTCAATATCAATGGAAGCGAGTTTCTTGATCTTCGCCAGTATCTGCCTGGAGTTCTCCATTCTCAACGAAGGGAACAGATGATCATGCTTCTTTCTCCGGAAGAAAACTGAGGTGCCAAAGATGATGAATCCACTACCACCTCATTGCCAAAAATCCCAAATTGAGCCCCGCTATTGTTGTCATTTTCAGTGGTCATCGGATGAGTTGGATTATCATCTAAATCCATTGCTTCACTTCTTGTGTGCTGGGGATTCACAGTTGAACCATTTTCAATCTAAGATGAATCTACAGTATGTCCTTTGTCCCGGCTGCTCTTGGGTCGATTTGTGCATTTAACTGCTTCTGCATAGATATTGCTAATGAAACAGCATGGTCACGAACCAAATTAAGAATCAAATGGTGGACAGTGAAGTTGTAAAGAACAAAATATTGAAGGTGGAAAAACCTATATCATTCACAACAAACGTGTACAATATATACAAATATTTCTCCACTCAAATATGGAGCAAATCTTCTTAGAATCTCCCAAGAAATCACTCCTGCTAAAGTCTTTCCTAACTTAAAATATATGCACCAATAATAACAATTTACACAGCTAATACAATATTTACATTCCAAAATGATGCCCCAATACCCCCCCCCCCCCTCCTCAAGTTGGAGCATGTAGGTTGCGAATGCCCAACTTGCGAATTAAGTATTCAAATTGTTGTTTCCCAACGCTTTTGTAAAGATATCGGCCAGCTGATCAGATGTCCGAACATAAGTTGGTCGTATAGTATTTTGACGAATCTCATCATAAATAAAATGACAATCAATCTCAATATGTTTCTTCCGCTCATGGAGCACTGGATTGGCAGCAATATGCAATGCTACCTGACTATCACAATGTAGTGGCATTGGATGCGGCTGGTTTACACCGAGGGCCAACAACAACCCTTTCAACCATTTCAATTAGGATACAGTTGCTGCCATAGACCTATATTATTCTTCCGCCGAGGACCGAGAAACCGTATGTTGCTTCTTAGTCTTCTAGGAGATTGGTGAAGTCCCGAGTAGGATAAACCTTCCTGTCAGAGATCGTCGAGTCATTGGATAGCTCGCCCAATCAGAGTTGCACCATCCAGAAAGCTGCAAATCACAATCCGATCGCAGCAGATTTCCTTGCCCAGGATTGCCTTTTAAGTAACGCACCACACGCCGAGCACCTTCCCAATGTTCCATCCGAGGTTGTTGCATGAATTGGTCTAGTGTATGCACACAATAAGATAACTCAGGACATGTAACTGAGAGGTAAATGGGTCGCCCCATCAAACACCTATAACTTTCTAGATTAGACAAAAATTCTCCATTTGCTAAGCCTAAATTATGATTTTGTTCAAGTGGAAGAGAAGCAGGTTTAGCTCCAAGTAAACATGCCTCGAAAATAATATCCAAAGCATATTTGCATTGACACAAGAATAGGCCTTCAGGACTTCAAGCCATTTCATTCCCGAGAAAATATTTCAAATTTCCCAGTTCCTTCATATGAAAACAGCTGCTCAAATATTATTTGAAAAGCTGGATGGTCGCATGATCATTACCCGAAACAAGAATGTCATCCACATACACAAGAACATTGATTTTGTTCTTGTCTTGGCGCAAGATGAAGAGAGAATAGTCCGAGTGCGATTGCCTGAATCCGTAGGTTTGCAGGGCAGCAGCCATTTTAGAATACCAACAACGAGGAGCTTGTTTCCAGCCGTACAAAGATTTTTTCAAATGACATACCATTCCTGTTTTCTCAAAATCAAACCCAGGGGGCATGTGCATGTATACATCTTCCTCCAAATCTCCGTGTAAAAATGCATTGTGCACGTACATTTGATGAATTTCCCAGTCTTTAGCCACTGCCACGACGAGGAAAGTACGAACCGTGATCATCTTTGATACGACGCAAAGGTCTCGTTGTAGTCAATCCCTTCAACTTGCCTATTTCCAAGGATCACCAAGCAAGCCTTATAGCGTTCTAGTGTTCCGTCGGCATTATATTTGATCTTGTACACCCATTTGCAATTGATGGCTCGCTTTCCTTGTGGAAGAGGCACCACAGTCCATGTATTATTGTCTTCCAGTGCCATCATCTCTTTATTCATTTCTAAACTCCAATTCACATCCTTGACAGCCTCAGCAAAGGAAGTAGGTTCAACACCTGCAGTAATAGCTGCCAAAAAATCACGGTGTGGTGAATAAAATTTATCACAATTCACATAATGTGTTATGGGATAAGGGCTACCTGAGGAGTGCGTCTGGATAGGTGAGGTGACCGAGGGACTCACGAAGGGGCTCAACTGTTGCACTGTGTGTAGGACATATGTTGGAGAACGCGGGGATCAGATCAATCAGGATTGATACCCGGTGCAGCGGAAGTTTAAAATTTTTATATGGAACAATTCCATAATGGGTATCAACCTTACGATTAAATTGTGTGTGTGTAAAAATTAAATAACGATTATAAATTTTTACCTCCAATCTCGAAGCGAGATTATGGACACCAACAGATTGCTCTGCTCTTGTTGTATATCCCTGGAACTGATGGACGAACTGTTCTTCAATCAGGTCCACGAACGGATATTTAATCCCTCTGATAGATTGCACTAGAAAATCTATCAGAAGTTTCTACGAAGAGATTAACGAATTTGATCGTTAAACCAGACTGTAATTCAAAATTCACAGACTGGATTTTACCGAGCAGAGGGGAGAGGGGGTCGGCCACTTCATAGGAAAATCACTAGGGTTTTAGAAAATTTTGTGACCTGTTGTGTGTAATTTCTGTACTGCAATAACTTATTTATAATGTAGGCCGCTAACAGCTTAGGGTCCATTAGTCATAAGTTCAAGCCTGACAAGCAAAGCCCGCATGTTCAGAAATTAATATAAAATTCATCATGACTCCGATTGATAAACCGATTTCACCAATGTGCACAGAAACCATTTCTGCACCTTTTAAAGTCAAGATAAATTTTTCTGAATCAGAATTCAGTGATTTCCAAAAATGCCCATCCCTATGTCATTTTAGGAAATCTTACTCCTCTACTCATAATTAAGAAGTCCAACTTCTTTGTTCATTAAATTTAACTCTTTAAATTTAACTATCTCAACGGGGATTAAAAATCCATTACTCTGTGTGACCCTCAATGGTTCAGGGATACAGCTAGCCGTGGGCTCACAACTCCTTGTGACTCGGAACAACAATTTCCAACTTGCCCATCGAATCATGGTATGAGCGCCTAGCAACATTGCCCCATGATTCCCTAGGTATCACTGATAGTGCCTGCAAGAACCAATAGATTTTGGTTAGCGTACAGTACGGTCCCTTCATCCATATATCCCGATCGAATCAACAACCATTGGTAAATCGAGAGTCGTTCGAGATTCGATAACTATGCAATACATCTTGAAGATCAAATAGTGACATCGCATGTGCTACTAAGAAACCATTTCTTAAAACACATCATGTACTCTGGCCAGAGATTCGTCACACTAATATCTCCTCAGATCGCATAGGATATCCACACTCGCAAGTATGTGGTGAATCCTTGACAACAAAGCATCGACTCCTATATGTGTTGTAACTGTACCAAATCCCGACACCTGATGACCCCAATAGAGTCGATAAACGAGTCAAAGCACAGTACTAGCATATAGAGTCTTAATGATGTTTCAAGTAGTAAGGACTAATGGTGTACAACCAAAACCGCGGACTTTATCCACTCGATAAGTGATAACCACTGGGAAAGTTCGGATAGGGTAGTTCGATCATTCATCGTATGAATATCCATTTGCATGCTTCGAACATCTCTATGTTCCTTACCAATGAAACGTGGTACTCTGCATCGCAAATGCTAGTCTCAAACTCGAGCGATCCTTATCTTTATTATCGGACGGCTCAATCGACTAGGAACAGTTTAGAATATACAGTGACTATAAGATGTGTTTCATGATAGACATCTCCATGTTCTACCACATTTTACATACACTATAGTATATTCAAGGTCTTTATCAAAACAACAATAGTATATCACAATATCACAATATGAAGAAAGATAAAGTCATTGCCATTAATAAAAGTGTAAATTATATTAAACAAAAGATTGTTTATACAAAGAGTTATCAAAGCCCTTAGCCACAAGTTGGCTCACCGGGCACCCACTCTTTCAATCTCCCACTTGCCCTAAAGCCAACTAGTCATACTACGTAGACCCATTGCTTCGCGATGTTTGTCAAATAATGGTCCTGACAAGGGCTTAGTAAGTGGATCAGCGATATTGTCTGCAGAGGCCACTCTTTCGACAGTGATGTCTCCTCTTTCCACAATCTCCCGGATGATGTGGTATTTCCTCAGTACGTGTTTGGATCTTTGATGAGACCTTGGTTCCTTTGCCTGAGCAACGGCACCCGTGTTGTCACAGTACACCGGGACTGGACCAACAACTTCAGGAATGACGCCCAACTCTTGGACGAAATTCCTCATCCAAACGGCCTCTTTAGCAGCAGCTGATGCTGCAATGTATTCTGCCTCAGTGGTGGAATCCGCTGTGGTGTCCTGCTTGGAACTCTTCCAAGAGACAGCACCGCCATTGAGCATGAACACAAATCCAGAGGTTGACTTCGAGTCATCCACGTCACTTTGGAAGCTAGAGTCGGTATATCCTTCCAATTTTAGTTCTCTTCCTCAATATACCATGAACATATTCTTAGTCCTTCGTAAGTACTTAAGAATGTCCTTCACGGCTTTCCAATGCATTTGACCGGGATTAGCTTGATATCTGCTCGTGACACTCAGAGCAAATGCTACATCCGGTCTGGTAGATATCATCTCATACATGATACTACCTATGGCTGACGCATATGGTACATGTGTCATTTTCTCGATCTCTTCATCCGTCTTGGGACACATAGACTTGGATAGAGAAACTTCATGACACATGGGTAGATGTCCTCTCTTGGACCCATCCATTGAAAACCGTTTCAATATGGTGTCGATGTAGGTTGATTGAGTGAGTCCTATCATTCTCTTAGATCTATCTCTATAGATCTGTATCCCTAGAATATAGGATGCCTCACCCAAATCCTTCATCGAGAATCTACCTGATAACCATATCTTTGTTGACTGCAACATCCCTACATCATTCCCAATGAGTAGGATGTCATCAACATAAAGTACTAAGAATGTCACAGCATCCTTAACTACTTTCTTGTACACTCATGGTTCCTCCGGGTTCTTGATGAAACCAAAATCCTTTATTGTTTCATCAAATTTCTGGTTCCAACTTCTTGATGCTTGTTTTAGACCATAAATTGATCTCTAAAGCTTGCATACCTTATGCTCGCTTCCCATGGATGTGTACCCCTCAGGCTGCTTCATATAGATTTCTTTCTTAATGTCTCCATTAAGAAAAGCAGTCTTCACATCCATATGCCATATCTCATAGTCATACCAAGCAGCTATGGCAATAAGGATTCTTATGGACTTGAACATTGCAACTGGTGAAAAGGTTTCATCATAGTCAACTCCTTGTCTTTGAGTATAACCTTTCGCCACCAATCGCGCCTTGAAGGTCAATACCTTACCATCAGGCCCAAGATTTCTCTTGTAGATCCATTTACACCCTATTGGAACAATTCCATCGGGAGGACTACTAAAGACCAAACTTGGTTTGTATGCATCGAATCTATTTCCGACTGCATAGCTTCAAGCCATAAATTTGAATCCGCATGAGAAATTGCTTCCTTAAAGTTTCTTGGATCACATCCAACATCGGGTTCATCTTGATCCCCTTCAAGAAGAAGACCATATCGAATAGGAGGTCTAGAAGTCCTCTCGGATCTTCTAGGTACAGGCGTGTCTATCATTGGTTCCTGAGGTGTAGGATCGTTATTTTGTATTTCGGGTTCTTCTCGAATTTCTTCGAGTTCCATCATCTCGCCTTTCTTATCCAATAAGAACTCCTTCTCCAAGAAGGTGGCATTCCTTGAAACAAACACCTTTGTTTCATCAGGATAATAGAAATAATATCCGATTGAATTCTTCGGATACCCTACAAAATAACATAAGCTGGATCGACTATCCAACTTATCTCCCACTGTCCGCTTCACGTAAGCAAGACATCCCCAAATCCTCAAGTACGAATACTTAGGAGCTTTGCCATTCCATAACTCGTATGGTGTTTTGTCCACTGCTTTAGTGTGGACGTTGTTTAACAACAATACTGCCGTTTCAAGCGCATAGCCCCAAAACGAAGGTGGAAGCTCAGTGAAGCTCATCATGGACCGAACCATGTCCAACAAAGTTCGATTACGACGCTCCGATACACCATTCAGTTGTGGTGTCATAGGAGGAGTCCACTGAGAGAGAATCCCATTCTCTTTTAGATAGTCCAAAAACTCGGTACTTAAGTATTCTCCACCTCGATCCGATCGAAGTGCTTTAATACTTTTACCTAGCTTGTTTTCTACTTCAGCCTTGAATTCTTTGAACTTTTGAAACGCTTCAGACTTATATTTCATTAAATATAAATACCCATACCTAGAATAATCATCAGTAAAGGTAATGAAGTAGGTGTGGCCATATTGAGTACCAACTCTAAATGGACCACAAACATCTGTATGGATCAAATCCAACAGATTTTGACTACGCTCAGGTTTTCCCTTAAAAGGAGATTTAGTCATTTTTCCTTTTAGGTAGGATTCACAAGTAGGTAGAGAGTTAATATCAGACATATCAAACATGCCCTCTCCCACTAGCTTGTTCATCCTCCTTGAGGAAATATGACCTATCCTAGCGTGCCAAAGGTTTGCCGGGTTTTGACTATCGATTTTCCTTTTGTTTGTTGTTGCCGGTTTATCAACATAATTTATTGGAACGTCTTTTAGTTTTAAGTTGTATAGATCGTTTTCAAGTTGTCCATTTCCAATCAAAACATACATTCTTGTAAATATTGCAAATCCCATTTACAAAATTGCAAGAAAAACCATCTCTATCAAGCATAGAAATAGATATAACGTTTTTGACCAAATCCGGAACAAATAAAACATCTCTCAAAAAACTTAAAATTGTTCTGCAAAAATAAATGTCTCCTATAGCTTTGTATTTATCTCTGGAACCATTCCCGAGCCTTGACTGGGTCTCACCCATCCTTAGCCTATTACTTCTTGTCATCATTTGAAACTCATTGCAAACATGAGATCTACATCTGGTATCCAATACCCAAGAAGTAGTATTAAGAAAAACATTTTAATGTAAAACATACACTTTGCAGTTCGCAACTGCTTGAGGTATTCCTTGCAGTTACGTTTCCAATGACCGGGTTTCTTGCAGTGATGGCAAACTTGTTTAGACTTGTCCAATTTTGCATGTAACATTTGGCCTTGTGATCATGGTCCAACCATTTCTCTAGTTCGGCCAACCTTTCGGCAGTTACATCAGCCGGGGCTGTTTTCGGAGAAGCCTTTTCTAACACTTTAGAAAATCTTTTCCGAACTTAGGACAATCTTAACTTATGGAATCATTCTGTATTGTTTGCGCCAGTAAGTTTGTTTTGTTGGAGAATAGAAACATGTGGATTACTGAGATGAAACAGACAATTATCGATGATTGTTTAATTTATTTACTAAGACATAAAATAGGCGAAATTTATTTTATGAATCCTACTCCCACTATTTTAATGATTTCACTACCCTGTAGTGAAAACGGGAAACTGTTTTCCTTAGTGAGAACATGGAGTCCAATTGACAAACTATGATCCCGAATAATATCAGCCAACCATAATTTTCAAAAGGTAGAGCCCAATTGCTTCCAAAGCAACCTCCACGTTTTTACCTCACGTCCAATAAGGGTCCAATAATATGACGCCGTTTATTGTGACATGTCAAGATGACCCATCAATATTAAGTTGTGATGGAAGGTCGCCATGTGGATCCCCCAATAATATGAGCCGATCCCATGGGAGTTCCACCCAACTTACAACATGTGTCGATCCAATGTACAGCTTTTCGACGACCGGGCCCCCCCAATAATATGAGCCGGACCGTATCCGCGGGTAGCATCTCATACATTGATCGTTGATGGAAGGTAGGAACATTTAAACAAATTTAAATTTCCTTTATTTATCTTGATATCAATTTTAAATCATATTTAAAATGAGGGATTTTAATTTTGAAAATTTGTCTCATCATTTTTAAAATTTTGTATGCTTGTCGGATTCACACAATTTTGTCTAAAACATGCATACAACTATAATATCACATATTATATAGGATGATCGATTCCATTTCTAATCGACCCGTGGTTGCCAATCACGAGTCTTAGTCCAATCCTAGGTAATATGCAGTATGCAATGCAATCCTATTACATTGAGATTCCAATTTACATTTCTTCTGTCTTTATTGTCTGCTGGGCCCACCACCGTCTTCAAATCTTCATCTCCCACTAAATCTAATGTATTTACAATAAATAACAATGACAAGTAGGGGATACATTTTTAAGGGGTGGGAACGGGCCATAAACCAAGCCCACTTTTATTACATATGACAATTCATATTGGGCCATAAACCAGGCCCATTAATAAAACCAACAACAATAAAAACAAATGTAAATTCCTAACATACACCTACAAAATTGGTCATGGCAATCGATCATCCTTATCCAATAACATTTAATTCAAAATTAATTTATTGGATAACATGCAATGACAATTTAAATTTAAAAGGATAAAATCATATTTCATATATAAAATCTTATTTTACATACAAAATCATATTTTATCTTTTTATCAAATAAAATCATATTTTATCTATAAAATCATATTTTATACATAAAATCATATTTTACTCAATATATCCATAAGATCATATCTTATCATCAATTGTACCAAAAATAATTAATTTCAAAATTTAATTTAACGGATAAAATATTTAAATTTTCCAAAAATTCAAATTTATCCAAAAATCAATTTTAAAATTTTCGGACTCGAACAATTCGATCAGACGCCTCGTGGACCAATCAAAAACAATTTTCGATCGGACCAAAAATAGAATTTAACATATTAAAATTTAATTTAAAAATTAAAAAATTAATTTTTCCCGCGGGCCGCCCGGGACATTCCCGAGCTGCCCGCGCCCCCTAGGGCTCGGGCCAGGCAGCCCGGCTGCCCCTAGGGCAGCGACGATTGCTGCCCAGGGCAGCGCCGTGCGCTGCCCTGGGCAGCGCCGTGCGCCGCCTTTGCAGTGCCTAGCGCTGCGCAGGGCAGCGCCGTGCGCTGCCCGAGGCAGCGACCATCGCTGCCCCCCCCCCCGGGCAGCGATCCAATCGCTGCCCGGGTTTTTGCCCGAAATTTTTTTTTTTTATTTTTAAAATATTTATTTTGTTTCAAAAACCGAGGCTTAAAAAATTTTTTGTACAATCGATTAATTTAATCGCTTGATCTGAGCAACCTGGCTCTGATACCACTGTTGGAGAACGCGGCGATCAGATCAATCAGGATTGATACCCGGTGCAGCGAAAGTTTAAAATTTTTATATGAAACAATTCCATAATGGGTATCAACCTTACGATTAAATTGTGTGTGTGTAAAAATTAAATAACGATTATAAATTTTTACCTCCAATCTCGAAGCGAGATTATGGACACCAACAGATTGCTCTGCTCTTGTTGTATATCCCTGGAACTGATGGACGAACTGTTCTTCAATCAGGTCCACGAACGGATATTTAATCCCTCTGATAGATTGCACTAGAAAATCTATCAGAAGTTTCTACGAAGAGATTAACGAATTTGATCGTTAAACCAGACTGTAATTCAAAATTCACAGACTGGATTTTACCGAGCAGAGGGGAGAGGGGGTCGGCCACTTCATAGGAAAATCACTAGGGTTTTCGAAAATTTTGTGACCTGTTGTGTGTAATTTCTGTACTGCAATAACTTATTTATAATGTAGGCCGCTAACAGCTTAGGGCCCATTAGTCATAAGTTCAAGCCTGACAAGCAAAGCCCGCATGTTCAGAAATTAATATAAAATTCATCATGACTCCGATTGATAAACCGATTTCACCAATGTGCACAAAAACCATTTCTGCACCTTTTAAAGTCAAGATAAATTTTTCTGAATCCGAATTCAGTGATTTCCAAAAATGCCCATCCCTATGTCATTTTAGGAAATCTTACTCCTCTACTCATAATTAAGAAGTCCAACTTCTTTGTTCATTAAATTTAACTCTTTAAATTTAACTATCTCAACGGGGATTAAAAATCCATTACTCTGTGTGACCCTCAATGGTTCAGGGATACAGCTAGCCGTGGGCTCACAACTCCTTGTGACTCGGAACAACAATTTCCGACTTGCCCATCGAATCATGGTATGAGCGCCTAGCAACATCGCCCCATGATTCCCTAGGTATCACTGATAGTGCCTGCAAGAACCAATAGATTTTGGTTAGCGTACAGTACGGTCCCTTCATTCATATATCCCGATCGAATCAACAACCATTGGTAAATCGAGAGTCGTTCGAGATTCGATAACTATGCAATACATCTTGAAGATCAAATAGTGACATCGCATGTGCTACTAAGAAACCATTTCTTAAAACACATCATGTACTCTGGCCAGAGATTCGTCACACTAATATCTCCTCAGATCGCATAGGATATCCACACTCGCAAGTATGTGGTGAATCCTTGACAACAAAGCATCGACTCCTATATGTGTTGTAACTGTACCAAATCCCGACACCTGATGACCCCAATAGAGTCGATAAACGAGTCAAAGCACAGTACTAGCATATAGAGTCTTAATGATGTTTCAAGTAGTAAGGACTAATGGTGTACAACCAAAACCGCGGACTTTATCCACTCGATAAGTGATAACCACTTGGAAAGTTCGGATAGGGTAGTTCGATCATTCATCGTATGAATATCCATTTGCATGCTTCGAACATCTCTATGTTCCTTACCAATGAAACGTGGTACTCTGCATCGCAAATGCTAGTCTCAAACTCGAGCGATCCTTATCCTTATTATCGGACGGGTCAATCGACTAGGAACAGTTTAGAATATACAGTGACTATAAGATGTGTTTCATGATAGACATCTCCATGTTCTACCACATCTTACATACACTATAGTATATTCAAGGTCTTTATCAAAACAACAATAGTATATCACAATATCACAATATGAAGGAAGATAAAGTCATTGCCATTAATAAAAGTGTAAATTATATTAAACAAAAGATTGTTTATACAAAGAGTCATCAAAGCCCTTAGCCACAAGTTGGCTCACCGGGCACCCACTCTTTCAACATAGTCACGCAATCTAGAGGACTGTTGTCGTTCCCGATGACCATGTCCCAAAAATACCTCAGATGCTTGCGATCCCACTTCCTCGTGCGTGCCCCCCCTCACTAAAGGCAATCCTAGATCTTGTGCAACAATTTCATTCCCATCTGCTACAACTTCATTTTCCTCGCTAACAAATTCATCAAAAACAGTAGCAAACAGTATGTTATTGTTTTCCCCAGATTTGTTCATATAGGGAATCTCATGTTCTACAAATATGACATCCCTGGAGACAAAGGATTTTCCGGACTCCAAGTCATACAAGCACCAACCTTTCTTTCCAAAAGGATATCCAATGAAAATACATTTTCTGCTCCGGCTAGCAAATTTATCTCCTCCATGCTTTTGATTATGTGCATAAGCCAAACATCCAAAAACTCGAATATTTTTATATGAAGGGGGTTGTTCAAACAATATCTCGTATGGTGTTTTCCCGTGTAACAAAGGAGACGGGGTCCGATTAATCAAATATGAAGTTGTCAATACGCACTCCCCCCAAAATTCAATAGGTAAATTCAATTGAAAACTCAATGCTCGCGCCATGTTGACTATGTGACGGTGTTTCCGTTCGACCCTTCCATTTTGTTGTGGAGTTCCAGCACATGAGGTTTGGTGTAGCATCCCATTTGTCACAAAATAATCATGCAAACATGTGAATTCAGTTCCATTATCACTACGCACTATTTTCACAAATTTTCCAAACTTTCTGTGAATCATGGCAAAAAAATTTCGAAGAGTGTACCCCACCTCTCGTTTATCTTTGAGCAAATAAGTTCATATGCCTCTAGAACAGTCATCAACAATGGTCAAAAAATAATATGCACCACAAAATGTTGGAATTCGATAGGTTCCCCATAAATCTCAAAGAATTTTATCAAAAATACTCGAAGATTTATTTTCACTTGACACAAAGACGTCTCGACACTGTTTTGCTCGAAAACAAATTTCACAATCTGCAATTCTTCTATCACTATCTTTATCAACTACTGGCAAGAAACGAATCATTTTTTCAGAAGGATGTCCCAACCCTCGATGCCAAATATCCAATTCATCTTTCTTAGTTGTCCTCAAATCCATGCTTGACGCCACAGCTCGGATGTGATAGAGTCCCTCTCGCTGCTCACCTGCACCAGTCAGCATCCTTGAAGTGCGGTCCTGCATAACACAAAATTTATTAATGAATTGGACGATGCAATTTGACTCCTTAATCAACTGAAACACTGAAATCAGGTTACACATTAAAGTAGTAACATATAACAAATTTTTCAGTTCTAACAACTCGTCCACAACAACACTTCCTTATTTTGTGGCTAAAGCTTGCTTTCCATCTGGCATCCCCACAGAACAAGGGAGAACTTCCTTGACGTTGCGCAATGTATCAAGACTTCCTGTCATATGGTGAGAAGCCCCGGTATCAATTATCCATTCCATCATTTTTTGTTTACCATTCAATCTCTGATAAGTGTATTTTATACACTTAATTTATATATGATTTTAATTGTTAAATATTTGTTTCGAGCAGATTTATGCGGTGTTTTGTTTTTTTTGTGCTTACAGAGAATTATTGATTTTATTTGGAAAAGTGAAGAAAAATAAGAAAAGAAGAGAAAATTGAAGAGAAGAAAGGAACGATCAGATGGAAGAAAATGGGCTTTCTTATTGGGCTTAAAAGTTTAGCGCTAAAACAAGCGCTGATGAGGAAGAGAAGAAGAGCTATCGCGCAAGATTTGGAAAAGCGAGAGAATTGAGATTTCGAGATCAAGGCGCGCCCGCGCCTTAACTTGAGTGCCCGCTCAGTTGCTGAATTGGAAAGATTTTATTATTTCGGGCAATTTTTATGGGCTTGGTTTTGTGGGATTTTGTACGCAATATAAAAAGAAATTCTTATCAGATGAGAAAGGGGGGAGCTGCCACACACTTAAACACTACACATCAGAGATTTGATCGTGATAATTCTGAGATTTCTTGGATTTTCTGGAGCTTTAACTTGAAGAACGAAGACGGAGTTCGATCGACCGGACACGGCATCAACGACGGATTTGTTTCTTTTATCTTTTATTTATTTTATTCTGAATATGTTTGGATTTTTGAACATGTTTTATTTTATTCAGAATTTTATTATGAACTAAATTTTTAAAGTCTAGAGGTCGGATGGAACCTGGTGTAGACGCTTTCATGAATTTTTGATTTTATTGAATTGAGTTTCTTCTAGATTAATTGTTTTTTCTAGAATTGATTGTCTTTTCAATTATCTGATCAATAATTGATTTGTTATATTTATTTTAAATCATTGCTCGGGAGAGGGGATTTTGAATAGGGCATTAGAAACTACACTGTTAATTATTTATACAGCTCGGGAGAGTGTATGATTTTAACAGAGCTTTTAAAAAGAACATTGTTTTGTGATAGATCACTGCGATAAATTCTTAATAGGAATATTGGAATTGAATTATAGTTGATAAACATTATTTGTTGCTCGGGAGAGGGAAATAATAAACTTAAGTGTTCTTGGCTATTAATTGACTGAAATTCATGAAGATTAATTATTTAGGATTAACTGTTGTTGAAACCAGGTGAAATCTATACCTCTAGACCATTTTTTTCTCTGATTGATTTATAATCTGAAAGTTGTGTGTGTGCTTTTAAATCTCTTAATTATTTTATTTTTATTTCAAAATTCTCAAAGTTTGATTTTCTAGATAAAGTTTGGACTATTCTAATTACAAGTACTAAATATTTTCATTTTACTCCCTGAGGGATCGATATCTGATTTAATCACTATATTAAAACTTGACACTCGTACGCTTGCGAGGAATTTTCACTACTAGTTTTTGGCGTCGTTGCCGAGGAGTAATTTTGATTATTTTTTTTAGTCTTGTTACCAATTAGTCTAGATTTTAATTTAGAGTTTTTTTTATTTCATTTTGAAGTTACTAATTAAATTCTTCTTAATTTTAATTGCAGTTTATGCGACGATCTCAAAGTGCGAATTCTCTACTTTTTGATCCGGAGATCGAACGAACTGCACGTGCTTTGAGAAGAGCGAGAAGAGAAGAAATTAATAACATGGCTGAAGAGAATGTGAATCAAGCTCCCTTGGTGCCTATCAGAGATCACTTCAGGCCGACGATCCAGGCTCACTACTCTGGAATAGCTCGAGGAACAATCAATGCCAACAATTTTGAGCTAAAGCCGGCCTTGATCAACATGGTTCAATCGAACCAATTTAATGGGAGTGTCACAGCTGATCCTCACTTGCATCTCAGGACCTTTTTAGAAATTACTGATACGGTAAAATTTAACGGTGTTCCTGAGGATATTATTCGTTTACGCTTGTTTCCGTTTTCTTGCTAAATATTTTCCACCTGCCAAGTCCACCCAAATGAAGATCGAGATCAGCACTTTCAGGCACATGGACTCTGAACAGCTCTACGAGGCGTGGGAAAGGTACAAAGAACTACTTAGACATTGTCCTAACCACAATTTTGCAGATTGGGAAGAGATCGAGTGGTTTTACAACGGACTGAATGCGCCTACGAGGATGAACGTGGATTCTGCTTCTGGAGGAACTATTTTTGCAAAGGACCCCGCTCAAGCTTATGATATGCTGGAACAGATGACGATAAACAGTTTTCAATGGCCATCTGAGCGTATGGGAGTCAAGAAGCCAGCTGGAGTGTATGCAGTAGATCCTCTCACATCTATCACGGCCCAATTATCTGCACTGACTACACAGGTAGCTTCTTTGAATAAGATCACTGTTGCAGATTCCATTGGAGTTGAAGGATCACATAACCCAGAGGAAGTTAATTATATCCATCCTAATGGCTACCGAGGTTATGGAGCTTACAGAGGTAATCCTATTCCCAATACTTTTCACCCTAATTTGCGGAATAATGAAAATTTTTCGTATGCTAACAATACTAATAAGGGTGATGGTAAGCCATCTTTGGAGGATGTGGTTAGTACTTTTGTGCAGGAATCAGGTAAGAGGATGACGAGAACTGAGTCTCGCCTTGACAGTTTGGAGACGCACATGGCCAACATGGGCGCGGTGTTGCAATCCATGGAGACTAGCATTGGGCAGTTGGCGAACGCACTGAAAGACAACAACCGCGGCCAGTTTCCTAGCAATACTGAGGTGAATCCTAAGGAACCGTGCAATGCCATAGAGTTGAGAAGTGGAAAAGAAGTTGGAGTCCAAGAACCTGCTGTTGAAGAGGAGAAATCTGAGGAAAAAGTCGAAGAGAAGGGGTCTAAACTTGAGCCAAAACCGATGTACAAGCCTTCACTTCCCTACCCGCAGAGGTTCAAGAAGAAAGCATTGGATGAGCAGTTCTCCAAATTCTTGGAGATTTTCAAGAAAATTCAAATCAACATCCCCTTTGCTGAAGCTTTGGAGCAAATGCCGAACTACGCAAAATTCATCAAGAATATGATGTCAAAGAAAAGGAGACTGCTAGAGAACGAGGTGGTCAATTTAACAGAAGAGTGCAGTGCGGTGCTTCAAAAGAAGATGCCACAAAAGCTTAAGGATCCAGGGAGTTTTACTATTCCTTGTTCTATTGGTGGTTCTTATTTTAATAATGCACTTTGTGATTTAGGGGCCAGTATTAATTTAATGTCGTTGTCTATTTACAAGGCCTTGGCATTGGGAGACATGAAATCGACTAAGATTTCATTGCAATTGGTGGATAGAAGCATTACATATCCATTGGGTATTGTTGAAGATGTGCTAGTGAAGGTGGATAAATTCATATTCCCAGCGGATTTTGTAATTTTGGATATTGAAGCGGATCATGGTGCTCCGCTGATTTTTGGACGCCCGTTTTTGGCTACTGCTGATGCCAAAATAGATGTCAAGAAGGGTTAATTGTCGATGGGTGTGGAGTACGAACGAGTGGTCTTTAACTTATTCACGAAAGCACCCAATCCACCCATTGAAGAATTGTGCTTAATTGAACCAGTTGTGAAGTTGGAGAGCTGTCCAAGAGCTGATTTTGAGGTTGAATCAAAGAGTAAAGCGCCAAACTTATCGACGAATAAAACCACGAAGAAAAAGAAAGCAAAATTTAAAAGACGGGTCGTGGAATTTATTTGGCAAGTGAAAGAGAAAGGGAAGATTTAACACCGGTGAAAGTCGAGCTGACGACTTTAAACCAAGCGCTACTTGGGAGGCAACCCAAGATTTTTTCTTTTCTTTTATTTTATTTTATTTGATTTTATTTTCAGTTTATTTAATTTTTGTTATTTAATTGTTTTAAGTTTTTTTTATTTTAAATTTTTGAGTTTGTTTTTTCCCTTAATTTTAAATTTTTTTTTTCAGGTTCAGAATCTCAAATTCGAGCAAGAGGCGCGCCCGCCCCGTTAATATGAGCGCCCGCGCTACGCCTGGGAAGAAAATAATGTTGAAGTGCGAACTTGAAGCGCGCCCGCGCCATTCCTATCGAGCACCCGCGCTCAGTCCTCGATACACTGATGGAATCTTGCGCAAACAAAGAATCCAATAGCGCCACTCATAGCGCAAAGGCGCAACTCGTTCGTGCAACAACCAGCGCAATCGCGCATCTTCCCATTCCCCAGCCCTCTGCGCAAACTAATCTCCCCAAGAGCGCTTAACCTTGCGCTATCGCGCTACCAGCATTCCCATCTGCGCCTTTCAGAGTGCTAACGCGCCTACCACACCATAATTAGCGCTCATCATCTGCGCTTAATCTTGTGCTATCGCGCCTCCTTCCTTGCGCATACAACCCTATTCATCAGCGCCCCTTTTTGAGCAATCGCGCGTCCACAATTCTCAAGTGCGCAGCTGGCTCGCGCAATCGCGCCTCCACCATGCACCAAACATATCTCCATTACCGAAGGCCATCCTCCCTAATCATGCGCTAACCAGTTCCACCCTGCGTGATTGCACAGCTTATCAGCACTAACAATTCTGCACCTTGCGCGATCATCACATCCTGCACCTCCTGATCAGCACACTCCATGCGAATTTCAAACTTATTGCTTCAGGTTTCATTTGCATCTTCTCTTATGGTGTGTATTTATTTTTTTTTCAGGAACATTTGGATGTCATGTGGTCCATCTCAATTATTTTAACCTTGGCATTGCGGATGCAAAATTATTTTACATGGAGATGAGATGATGACACCGAGTACTGATGCTCGGTGTAGAAGGTACGTGTCCCTTGTTCTTTTATTGTTTTTAATCATTAGGGACAATGATTATATTAAGTTTGGGGGGATGAATCATTTTGTGATTTAGTTGATTAGTTGAGTTTTATAGTGTGCTTAATAGATAAAATTTTTGTTTGAGTTGAGTTGAGTTGAAAAGAAGTCGAGAAAGAAATGGATGCATGGCCAATGATGATAAATTTTTGTTGTGCTATAACTGAAATCCATGATTGTCTACCTATCTGACAAATATTTTTGAGAAAAATGGAACCAATTAGATGAATAATTTCCTATATACTCTGTGATGAATACTTGAATCTGATTTTTGAGACATACAGACATAGATATGATTGAGGCATTGTTTGAATTTTTGGGCCTAATTTTCAAGGAATTAATTTATCCTTAGTTGCCGATTTGAGCTTACACATTTATTAGTACTTTGAGGTACAGAAAATTCTGAATTTGTTGTGAAAATCATCTTTAACTGCTGATGATTGTTCTTTTTCTGCACTGATTGAATTTGTATGATTTAATTGTGGATTGAGAATTGTCTAAAACTAGTTCGGACACTCTTCGAGGCGAAATACGGGCAAAACTGTGATTAGGGATGATTTAGGCGATTTTTTTGAATTTGTTTGAGCCTTTAAAGCTACCTAACTATTTTATATGTATCCCTAGTACCTTGTTTGAGCCTAATTTAAAATCGAATGGCATGCGTGTAAACGTGTGATTAAACCCCCATTCATCATTATTTCAAGGTCCTACATTGACTACCTAATTAGCCTAAACACTAATTTCTACCTTTAAGGGAGTAATTTGAATGCTAAAATGTTGTATGCTTCTAGTTTTATTTGTGAAAAATGGAATGGTGTGGTGGATGAATTGAAAAGATGAAAATAGGTAGTAGAAAAAACAAAAGGAAGTTGAAAAGGGATTTGAAAGAAATAAAAAAAAATTGTGAAAGAAGTTGTGAAGAATTTGAAAAATCAATGAAGTGGAAAAATAAAATGTGAAGTTGTGCAAGAAAAGGAGTCGAAATTAGAGCGTAAATATAAATTACTCCTTATTTGAATTCTTATCCTTCGTTTGTA
Organism: Henckelia pumila; assembly: GCF_033568475.1. NCBI lineage: Eukaryota > Viridiplantae > Streptophyta > Magnoliopsida > Lamiales > Gesneriaceae > Henckelia > Henckelia pumila. Next base: position 85,708,744 of record NC_133122.1, read on the forward strand.
GCCATGAGCCAGGCCTTACATTATAAGCTGAATAAGTCCTATTGACCGAGTCTCATTTGCCCAATATACTAGTGGAGAAGAGTTGCGAGAATTTAGCCTATGGACTGTTGATTGATGCTTTTAATGATTATGAATTTTGATCAAAACACACACACTATTATTCTTTGTATTTACCTAATTGTGAGTTTTTTTTATTTATATCCTATATTTGATCCTATGCTATCCTTGAAAAGTACTCATGATCTATGAATGTTTGAATTGAACTTGGAGAATGGTGTTTTGAATCTGAGTTGCGGAGATTGTGAGTTTATGCGGTTATTTTGTTATGGCTGAAAACTTTCAAGTGTTAGTTAGGTGTGATGAGATTGGATTTGAAAATTATTGGAAATCATTGTCGAGGCCAGTGCTCCATATTATTTCTTGACTATTCTTGTTGGTTTGATAGAATGAGTTTTTAGAATATTTATTTTGAATAGTTTTGCTCGGGACTAGCAAAAGTCTAAGTTTGGGGGTATTTGATAAGTGTATTTTATACACTTAATTTATATATGATTTTAATTGTTAAATATTTGTTTCGAGCAAATTTATGCGGTGTTTTGTTGTTTTTGTGCTTACAGAGAATTATTGATTTTATTTGGAAAAGTGAAGAAAAATAAGAAAAGAAGAGAAAATTGAAGAGAAGAAAGGAACGATCAGATGGAAGAAAATGGGCTTTCTTATTGGGCTTAAAAGTTTAGCGCTAAAACAAGCGCTGATGAGGAAGGGAAGAAGAGCTATTGCGCAAGATTTGGAAAAGCGAGAGAATTGAGATTTCGAGATCAAGGCGCGCCCGCGCCTTCACTTGAGCGCCCGCACAGTTGCTGAATTGGAAAGATTTTATTATTTCGGAAAATTTTTATGGGCTTGGTTTTGTGGGCTTTTGTACGCAATATAAAAAGAAATTCTTATCAGAGGAGAAAGGGGGGAGCCGCCACACACTTAAACACTACACATCAGAGATTTGATCGTGAGAATTCTGAGATTTCTGGGATTTTCTGGAGCTTTAACTTGAAGAACGAAGACGGAGTTCGATCGACCGGACACGGCATCGACGACGGATTTGTTTCTTTTATCTTTTATTTATTTTCTTCTGAATATGTTTGGATTTTTTAACATGTTTTATTTTATTCAAAATTTTATTATGAACTAAATTTTTGTAGTCTAGAGGTCGGATGGAACCTGGTGTAGACGCTTTCATGAATTTTTGATTTTATTGAATTGAGTTTCTTCTAGATTAATTGTTTTTTTTAGAATTGATTGTCTTTTCAATTATCTGATCAATAATTGATTTGTTATATTTATTTGAAATCATTGCTCAAGAGAGGGGATTTTGAATAGGACATTAGAAACTACACTGTTAATTATTTATACAGCTCGGGAGAGTGTATGATTTTAACAGAGCTTTTAAAAAGAACATTGTTTTGTGATAGATCACTGCGATAAATTTTTAATAGGAATATTGAAATTGAATTGTAGTTGATAAACATTATTTGTTGCTCGGGAGAGGGAAATAATAAACTTAAGTGTTCTTGGCTATTAATTGACTGAAATTCATGAAGATTAATTATTTAGGATTGACTGTTGTTGAAACCAGGTGAAATCTATACCTCTAGACCATTTTTTTCTCTGATTGATTTATAATCTGAAAGTTGTGTGTGTGCTTTTAAATCTCTTAATTATTTTATTTTTATTGCAAAATTCTCAAAGTTTGATTTTCTAGATAAAGTTTGGACTATTCTAATTACAAGTACTAAATATTTTTATTTTACTCCCTGAGGGATCGATATATGATTTAATCACTATATTAAAACTTGACACTCGTACGCTTGCGAGGAATTTTCACTACAATCTCCTTTGATTTTCTTCTTTCTGAGTGTTCAACATATTGATCAATAGGCTCCATTGTTCACTTCTTAATCCACTCAATCCACTTTTATCTGGTTCATTTGGCTGCACTTGAGATGTGCTTCCCTGTGCAGTCACCTGCGCCGCATTGGCACGAAACTGTCCAATACGTCCTCTTCCTTCGGATGCAGCATGTGGTTTTTGTCCTCCTTGTCCACGGCTTGTTCTGCGACCGCTTCCTCGCGGTCGATCACCCCACCAGTCAGGTTAACCAATCAATTGGAAACATGACTCTGTAGTATGTCCATCTCTTTTGCATATCGGACATGGTACTCCCTTGTCTTGGGTCTCCATTCGTCCTTTTCCCACGAGCGATGCTGCGAACTCGCTCTTCCTGAATAATCATGGCATATGCTCGGTTCAAACTTGGCAATGGTTCACTACTTAATATATTAGAGCGCGTCGTTCCGTAGATGGAGTCATCTAAACCCATTAAGAATTGATTTAGTCTCTCCTGTTCATGCCTCTTGTCGTGTTCTATGCCAATATTACACTTGCATCCTCCGCATCGGCATGTAGTGTACTGCTCGTAGTTTCCCAGCTCTTCCCATACCATCTTCATCTTTCCATAGTAATTCACAACCGTTTGGCCGTGCTGTTTACATTCCGCCAACTCAGATTTGAGTTGTTTAATGCGTTGTCCATTCCCAACCAAGAATCGTTCCTTGATGTCATCCCATAGTTCATTTGCGATCTCCATATGAGTTATAGTTGATCGCAAAGCAGGTTCAATGGTGTTGAGAATCCATGACACCAGCATGGAATTCACTGTCCACCAATCTTCTTGTTCCGAAGAATCATCTAGCGGATGCTTCACTGAGACATCGATGAAGGCAAATTTTTTCTTGGCCCGTAGTGATGTCCGCATCGCTCGAGCCCATTTGTCATAGTTCTCGCCTTTCAGCGGAACTTGCGTGATAATATTTCCTGGATTATCATTAGCCGACAAATGATATTTCGATGTTTTCTTTTCTGTCGCAACACTCTCCTTCTCATTTTCATTTCCATCAGTCTTAGTCATGGCTCTGGTACCATGTAAAGAACAAAATATTGAAGGTGCAAAAACCTATATCATTCACAACGAACGTCTACAATATATACAAATATTACTCCACTCAAATATGGAGAAAATATTCTTAGAATCTCCCAAGAAATCATTCATGCTAAATTCTTTCCTAACTTAAAATATATGCACCAAGAATAACAATTTACACGACTAATACAATATTTACATTCCAAAATGATGTCTCAATAGAACCATATTAATCAAGGCTTGGTCGTACTCATAGATAGAGTGGTGGAACCCTTGGCACGACATAATTTGATTGTTTAGAAAATATGCTCGCATAATTTTCCCATTTTTGCCCAACTACAATCACAGATTGCATACTCTGAACCAGGGTTCAACACTCTATGAACTGTATCTTGATCATCAACAACTTTAGCACATTTACCTTCCATGACTATGTGAGCATCTGGAATACTTAATGATTTCCTCCAAGCTGTCGGGCCACTCATCCATTCATTCTTCCAATATCTTGCAAACTCCTCCTTTCCTGATACTCATCAAGCCAGAAGTAAGAATGAACTTTAGTGTCAAGCTTATTTACAAGCCAATCAGCACATTCATATACGCTATGTTCTTTCTCATTTAATTGATAAGTGCATTTTGTGCACTTAATTTTTATTGATATTATTGGATAATTGTTTGGTTTCGAGCGAAATTACGTGGAATTTGCTGTTGTTTGTGTTGGATGTTAGGAGATACAACAAATACCGAATTTTTGATGGATGGAATCAAAGGAGTCAAGAAAAAGGCGAAGTGAGCGAAGATGGTCCATGATTTTGAAGAAAAGATGAAGATGTACCCGAGCCGCATGCGCGTCCATGCCTGGATTCCGCGCGCCCGTGCGTTACCTGAAGAAATTGTGGGAAAATTCCATAGAGTTATTCGCGCCCGCCCCGGGAATGACGCACGCCCATGCGTGCTCGAGATGTTTGAATTGTCAAGACAGAACGTCATGTGTGCCCGCGCAAAAAGGATGCGCGCCCGCGCGTTGCTGATTGTTTGACGAAGTGTTTCTGTAATTTTGGAAACTTTGGGATATCTTTGGTCTTATTTTGGACGATTTTTAGGGAGTATAAAAAGGAAGTTTTTCAGACCTAATAGGGAGTCTAGCCGCCGCACACAAGAACACTTTTTAGAGAAAAACTTTGTGAGATTTTTAGATCGTGAATTGAAGATTGCTTGACGAAGACGGAGCTTTTCAACCGGACACAGAAGAAAGACTACGGCTTTGTTATTTCTTCTTTATTTATTTCTTTTCATTGTGGAATTATTTTTGAATTATTAAACATGATTTGGGTTGTTTTGAATTTTACTATGAACTAAACGTTTTATGTCTAGAGGTTGATGTAACCTGGTCAAGACGTGTTTATGAATTATTGATTTTATTGAATTGAGTTTTTCTAAATTAATTGTGATTCTAGTTTTGAAAGTTTTTTCAATTTACTGGCCATAAATTGATTTGTCATTTTTATTTAGAATCCGGCACTCGGAGGAGGGGATTTAGAATAATATCAATAGAATTCACACTATTAATTGTTTATATGACTCGGGAGAGCTTATAACTTTAATGGATCCTAGAAAGAACATTGTTTTACACATATCATTACAAGTAGATTCTTAATAGGGATATTAGAATTGATCTGTAATTGATACATTTTATTTGATACTCGGGAGAGGGAAATAGTATACTCTATGTTTTCATGGTTATTAATTGAAATGAACTCATGAAAATAGATTAATTAGGAATGAATATTGTCGAAACCAGGTGAAATCAAAACCTATAGACTATTTTTCTTTGATTGATAATCTCTTAAGGATTGTGTGTGCGTGCTTTACAAACTTTATTATTTATTTGATTTATCCGCAAATCTCTAAAGTTTAATTTTCTAAATAAAATTAAGACAATTTTAATTACAAGTATTGAATATTTTCAATTTACTCCTTGTGGGATCGACACTCTCTCTATCACTATATTAAAACTTGACACTCGTACGCTTGCGAGTATTTTTCACAACAAGTTTTTGGTGTCGTTGCCGGGGAGTAATTTTTGATTTTGTTTAGTCTTGTTACCAATTAGTCTAATTTTTAATTTAGAGCTTTTATTTATTTTATTTTAAGTACTAATAAATTGTTGTGTTCTTAATTGCAGTTTATGCGAAGATCTCAAAGTGCAAACTCTTTACTATCTGATCCGGAGATCGAGAGAACTGCACGTGCTTTGAGAAGAGCAAGAAGAGAAGAAAAACAGAACATGGCTGAAGAAAATGTCAATGAATTGCCCTTGGTGTCAATCAGAGATCATTTCAGGCCGACGATCCAGACTCACTATTATGGAATCGCTCGAGGGACAATAAATGCCAATAACTTTGAGTTTAAGCCGGCATTAATCAACATGGTTCAGCAGAACCAATTCAATGGAAGCGCCACAGCTGATCCTCACTTACACTTGCGCACCTTCCTAGAGATTACTGATATGGTAAAAATGAATGGTGTTTCTGAGAATATAATATGTTTACGCTTGTTTCTTTTTTCTCTCAGAGACAAGGCACGGAGCTGGTTGCAATCATTGCCGCTAGGAAGCATAACAACTTGGGAGAACATGGCTGTGAAATTTTTAGCAAAGTATTTTCCACCGGCCAAGTCCACCCAGCTGAAGATTGAGATCAGTACCTTTCAACATCATGATTCAGAATAGCTATATGAGGCATGGGAAAGGTACAAAGATTTGTTAAGGCATTGTCCTAATCATAATTTTGCAGATTGGGAAGAAATAGACCTTTTCTACAATGGGTTGAATATGCCTACAAGAATGTCCGTGGACTCTGCTGCTGGGGGTACAATCTTTTCCAAGGACCCCATTCAGGCCTATGAGATGCTAGAGCAAATGACTATCAATAGTTATCAATGGTCATCTGAACGCATGGGAGTCAAGAAGGGAGTGTATAGTGTAGATCCTCTCACTTCCATCACTGCACAGTTATCTACGTTGAGTACACAAGTTGCTGATCTGAACAAGGTGAATATAGCAGAACCTGCAGGTGTGTCGGTTGCCATAGAAGAATCTCATCCATCTGAGGAAGCTCAGTATATCAATCCCAGAGGCAATGGAAATTATCGAGGTAACCCTCCACCCAATACTTATCATCCTGGTTTACGTAAACATGAAAATTATTCCTATGCCAACAACAAAAATATGTTGAAACCACCTCCGGGACTCAATACAAATCAAGGTGAAAGTAAAGCGTCTTTGGAAGATGTTGTCGCTACATTTGTAAATGAATCTAACAAGAGGATGTCAAGGATAGAAAATCGTAAGGACAGTATGGAGACACATATGTGCAGTTTGGGGGCTATGATGAAATCCATAGAAACACAGATTGGACAAGTTGCTACTGCTTTGAAGGATCAGAATCGAGGGCAGTTTCCCAGCAATACTGAAGTGAATCCAAAAGAACAGTGCAAAGCGGTGGAGTTACGAAGTGGTAAGAAATTAGCAGCTGATGAAAGACGAGTTGACAGAACAAAGGTAAGGAAGTATAGGAACAAGTGGTTGAGGAAGAGATTGTTGCAGAGACAAAGAAAGAATCAGACTCTAAATCGATGTACAAGCCACAACTTCCTTATCCACAACGGTTCAAGAAGAAAGCACTCGATGAGCAATTTTCTAAGTTCCTAGACATCTTCAAGAAGATACACATCAATATTTCATTGCAGATGCCTTGGAACAAATGCCTAACTATGCAAAGTTCATCAAAGATGTAATGTCCAAGAAGAGGAGATTGCAATACAATGAAGTGGGGAATCTGACAGAAGAGTGCAGCGCAATCTTGCAGAAAAAGTTGCCACAAAGCTTAAAAATCCAGGGAGTTTTACTATCCCTTGTTTTATTGGTGATTCTGAGGTAAATAGAACTTTGTGTGATTTAGGAGCAAGTGTAAATTTAATGCCCTTTTCTATATACAGGACCTTGGAGCTTGGAGAAGTCAAGGTGACCGCCATCACATTACAGCTAGCCGATCGAAGCATCACATACCCACGGGGTATTGTGGAGGATGTTTTGGTGAAGGTCGACAAGTTCATATTTCCAGCAGACTTTGTGATTTTGGACATGGATGAAGATGAAGAAACTCCCTTGATTTTTGGGAGACCCTTTTTAGCCATTGCACGTGCTCTAATTGACGTCCACAAGGGATAGATCACACTTCGAGTTGGTGGTGAAGCTGTGATTTTCAATATTTATCACACCATGAGGGGCCCAAACGAGGTAAGTACATGTAAAAGCATTGAAATTATTGATTCTCATAATTCTTTTTCATGTGCAGGAATTACTGACCCATTAGAAAGATGTTTGGTAGCGGATGAGGCATTTGATAAGGAAGAGGATTGGGAGCTACATGAACAAGAAGCATTCCTTGAGGGAGCTCCGAAGGAAAAAATGGTGAGTAATAAGGAATCTGAAGCATTGGAAAATAGTGCACCAGAGGTATCTGCTGAAACTCATGATCTTAAAGAATTGTCTGCACATTTAGGTTATGCATTCCTAGGTGACAATTCTACTTGTCCTGTTATTATTTCTGATCACCTGTCTGCTGTAGAAAAAGATAAGTTGTTGAGAGTATTGAGAAATTTTAAAACTGCTTTAGGATGGTCAATTTCTGACATTAAGGGTATTAGTCCAACAATTTGCATGCATAAAATTTTGATGGAAGAGTCTTACACTCCTTATGTTGATCATCAGCGGCGGTTGAATCCCGCCATGAAAGAGGTAGTTAAGAAAGAAGTTTTAAAGTTGTTGAATGCGGGTGTGATTTATGCCATTTTTTACAGTAGTTGGGTATCTCCTGTTCAAGTGGTGCCTAAGAAAGGTGGGATTAATGTGGTTAAAAACAAAAATAATGAGTTAATCTCCACACGCACAGTAACTGGCTAGCGAGTCTGTATAGATTATAGGAAGTTGAATAAAGCTACTCGTAAAGATCATTTTCCACTTCCTTTCATTGATAAAATGTTTGATAGACTTGCTGGTTATTGTTATTACTGTTTCTTATATGGTTATTCAGGTTATAATCAAATTGCTATTGCACCGGAGGATCAGGAGAAGACTACTTTTACTTGTCCCTATGGCACGTTTTCTTTCAGGAGAGTGTCGTTTGGTTTGTGTAATGCACCGGCAACTTTTCAGAGGTGTATGATGGAGATTTTTGCAGATATGGTGGAGGAAGTGATGGAAGTTTTTATGGATGACTTTTCAGTATTTGGTTCCTCTTTTGATCATCGCTTGTATAATCTGTCTCTTGTTTTGCAGAGGTTCCAAGAAAAGAATTTAGTTCTCAATTGGGAGAAATGTCATTTTATGGTACAAGAGGGCATTGTCCTTGGACATAAAGTGTCGTCAAACGGATTAGAGGTGGATCGCGCCAAAGTGGTTGCAATTGAGAAGCTTCCACCGCCAAAGAATATCAAGGGCATCAGAAGTTTCCTAGGCCATGCGGGGTTCTATAGGCGTTTCATCAAAGATTTTTCAAAAATCACAAAACCCCTATGTAATTTGCTTGAAAAAGATTCTACATTCATATTTGATGATGATTGTTTGCAGGCCTTCGAGAAGATCAAGACGGCGTTGATCACAGCACCCATCATGGTTGTACCGGCTTGGAAGGAACATTTTGAGTTGATGTGTGATGCTAGTGATTATGCAGTAGGGGCTGTTTTGGGACAGAGGAGAGATAAGATTTTTAGAGCAATCTATTACACCAGTCACACCATGGATGCCACACAACAAAACCACACCACTACAGAAAAGGAGATTCTTGCAGTAGTTTTTGCTTTTGATAAGTTTCGTCCCTATTTAATTGGCACTAAAGTAGTTGTTTACACTGACCATGCAGCAATTAGATACTTATTTGCCAAGAAGGACGCCAAGCCACGCTTGATAAGGTGGATTCTACTTTTACAAGAGTTTGATTTCGAAATAAAGGATAAGAAAGGTAGTAAAAATCAAGTTGCTGACCACTTGTCGATATTGGAGTTAGAATATGTTAAGGAAGAGGAAAGCATAAAAGAATTGTTTCCGGATGAACAGATCTTTCAGGTGAGTTCCTCTATTCCATGGTTTGCTGATAATGCTAATTTTTTGTCTTGTGGTGCTATGCCTCCAGAATTGAACTGACAACAGAAAAAAAAAAAATTTCCATGACGTTAAGTTCTACTTGTGGGATGATCCCTATGTTTTCAAACGTTGTGCCGATCAAGTGATTCGGAGATGTGTGGTGGTGCAAGAAATGCTTGAAAGTTTAGAACAATTCCATTCAGCGCCATATGGAGGACATTTTGAGCAACCCGTACTGCCGCTAAGGTACTACAATCTGGTTTTTATTGGCCTATATTATTTAGAGATAGTTATACCTTAGTCAAATCATGCGATAAGTGTCAAAGAATGGGGAATATATCTAGAAGACATGAATTACCTCTCACAAATATTTTAGAAGTGGAATTATTTGATGTGTGGGGCATTGATTTTATGGGTCCCTTTCCCCCTTCTTTTGGGTACACTTATATCTTATTGGCAGTCAGTTATGTGTCGAAATGGGTGGAAGCAATTGCCACCTCTACTAATGATGCTTGTGTTGTATTAAAGTTTTTGCAGAAGAACATTTTTACAAGGTTTGGAACACCACGAGCGATAATCAGTGACGAAGGTATGCATTTTTGCAATAAGATTTTTAATACCTTGCTCACTAAGTATGGTGTCAGGCATAAGGTGGCATGCGCATATCATCTCCAAACCAATGTTCAAGAGGAGATTTCTAATCGAGAAATAAAGCAAATATTGGAGAAGATGGTTAAGACGAATAGAAAAGATTGGGCAATCAAGCTGGATGACGCGTTATGGGCCTACCGCACTGCGTTTGAAACACCTATTGGGATTTCACCCTATAGGTTGGTGTTCGGTAAGGCATGTCATTTGCCTTTGAATTTAGAGCATAAAGAGTTTTGGGTTGTCAAGAAGCTGAACATGGATCTCGAAGTATCCGGGGAGTTGCGTAAATTACAGTTGAATGAACTGGACGAGTTTCGAAGTGAATCCTATGAGAATGCCAAGATATACAAGGAGCAAACAAAGAAGTGGCATGACAAAAACATTGTACCTCGAGAATTCGAACCAGGTCAAAAAGTATTGTTGTTTAACTCCCGTCTGAAATTGTTTCCAGAAAAATTGAAGTCCAGATGGTCTGAACCATTTATGGTGGAGAAGGTGTATCCGCACAGTGCGATTGAGCTTCGATGTACAGATGGAAGGGTATTCAAGGTGAACGGGCAAAGGGTTAAACACTATTTTGGTACCGAAGTACGAAGTACTGAGAGTACTTTGCTCACAGACCCTGCCTAAATCTGGTGCAAGTCCGACTGAGGACTATAAACCAAGTGCTATTTGGGAGGCAACCCATATTTTCATTTTTGTCTGTTTTTAGTTTTATTTCGTTTTTGCGTTTAGTTTTTTTTCTTTTTTTGCGTTTTGATTCGTTTTCCTTAATTTTTGTTTCTCAGGAACGAAATTTCAGAAGTTCATGCGCGCCCGCTTTGGGCGCGCCTCAAGAAATTTAAAATCGAAGGACTTACGCAGATCCTTATGCGCGCCCGCTTGTATCTCTGGAGCGCCCGCGCGTGGAAAATTATGCAAACCATGTGCAAATAGAGTCTTATGCGCGGCCGCTTCTCATTTTGGCGCGCCCGCGCGTCCTTTGTGCAGAAATCTACATCGGGCCAGACCCCTATGCGCGCCCGCTTCTGCTGACGCGCGCCCGCCCCATCTGGAATTAAATCCCGATTCCATTCCATTCTTTTCTCATTCCTTTTTTTGATTTTACCCTAATTTTCATTATTTTTTCTCTCCTTTCTTCTCCAAAGTGCCGACACCATTCTCGATTCCTTCCTCTAGTTTTTCTTCTCTCTACTCTTGTTCTCTTCCTTCACTTATTCCTCTTTGCTTTCATAATCCTTCTTCTTCTCTAATTTCTCTTCTCATCCATGGGAGAGACATCGAGCTCGGTAAATGATATAATTTTTATGGATTGTTGCTGCAATTAATCTTGATTAAGTGGTAAGTTCCTATGATCAAGGGTTTGCAAATTCTCAGTTTTATTGGTTTGTTGAGATAGTAAAGGTTGTGGTGTGGACATGTATCCGATTTGTGGGATTTCTTGAGTTTTATTTTTGGTGCTCGTTTCACGTTGAAGAGAGGAGTGTGTTGTGGCTTGGGTTGATAAGTTTGGGGGAGTCACGGCCGTTTCTTGTTGTTATTGAATTTTGGATTGTTATTTTGCCTGCTAAGTGATTGAACGATGGCCCCTAAGAAAAAAACTAAACTTGGATCTTCTTCTTCTTCGGCCCCTACTTTTGATGCTCATCGTTTCTGGGATAAACAGGCCGAAGATAATTTTCAAACGTTATTATCTAAGAACCTCCTGCCTGAGAGGGGGTTTGATACTACAATTGGATTTGAGCCAAATGGGATTATTAGGTGCAATGTAGGTGATGAAGTCCTAGCGCGGCAGGGGCTTCAATTTCTTAAACAGTCCCAAGAAGCAGTGATTTCCTTGGTTAGGGAATTTTATGCGAATCTGAAGGTTAAGCACCTCGAGTTCAAGGTGTTGGTGAGAGGCAAGATGGTGCATTTTGACTCTGTTTCGATTAATAATTTGTTTCACATCCCGCCAGTGGACAATGATGAATATGTTGCGTATAAGTCTGGGGAGATTGATTATGATGCAATTATTCAAACCATCTGTGTCGCGGGAGCCAAATGAAGGCTGGGAAGTGATCACAAACCGTCAAAGCTGAGGAAGGTAGACTTGAAGAGTGACGCTAAGAGGTGGTACACTTTGGTTTGCGCTAAACTTAAGCCCACTGACCACGGCCATGAGGCCACAAAAGAGAGGGTGATTCTTGTGTATTGCATTGTTGAAGGAATGGCTTTAGATTTAGGCCGTATTTGCCAAGAAACTATTCAGAATGTTTTTACTGGTCGTTTGATGGAGGGGCTCGCTTTGCCATCGATTATTACTGATTTATGTGAAGCAGTGGGAGTTGATTGGAGCCCTACTGAAGATTCTGAAGCCCACGACTCTTATACCCGGTGGTGGTTCTTCTACTCGTCATCCATCTGATAGTGAATTGCGAGAACGTGCAGCCCGAAGAGCATACAATGCGAGAGCAGAAGCCCGACAAGTTCCAGTACCACAGACTCAGGCGCCTCTTTCTCTGGACGCCCGAGTTACATCGATTGAGGAGGATCTGCGCCAGCATCGTCAGGAGTTCCATCAATTTCAGTAGAAGACTGGAGTTTTCATGGATTATATGATGGGATTCACTGGTGCATTGAGACACCAGTTTCCTCATGCTGCGAGCTTGGCTTATCCTTTTCCTCCTTATCCCCAGTGGCCACCTACTTTTGGTGCTTCGGACCCGACACATGTTGCTGATAGTGATGATAGTGAGGAGAGCGAAGACCACTGACGGTCGTCGTTTGAGGTACATTTCCTTACTCTTTCTTGTTTAATTCATTGAGGACAATGATTGTACCTAGTTTTTTTTTTGGGGGGGGGGGGGGTCTTGATTCAATTACGTTGGAATTTGTTGCTGAGTTTTATTGATTTTATGCGTTTTCTTTTTGTGTTTTTGGTTCTTTTTGTTTAGTTTTCTGTGCTGTTTTGGTGGTGGGATGGATTTCTTAACAAGAATAGTGTGTGAGGTCGGTAAAGTGAGAATTTTTGTGTGGATGCGAGTTAAGTTCTAGAAACCATAAAAGAAATGAAAAGACATTGGCCAATGATGCAAATCTTTGCTTTTATCTCAAATCCATGATCGTACTTAAAAGAATTTTTGTTGGTGAACTAATTAGATGAATGAATCCCTACATATTTTGTGATTGTGCTTAAGTCTGAGTTAAAACATACAAACATAGAAATGAATAAGGCATTTTTTGGGATCCTTGGGCTTAATTTTTGTTGGAACTTACCGTAGTTGCCCTTTGAGCCTTCACGAGATTTACATGAGTACTTTAGGTACATGTTCTGAATTTTTGAAGATCATCGTTTACTGCTGATGATTACGTTTTTCTGCACTGGTTAAAATTCATGCGATTTACTTGTTAATTGAGATTGTCTAGAACTAGTTCGGACACCCTTTGAGGCGCAATACGGTCACAACTGTGACTTAGGAATGATTTAGGCAATTTTTCTGAAATCGTTTGTGCCTTTCAAGCTACCCATCAAAATATGTATCCCTAGTACCTTTTTTGAGCTTTATTAAAAATCAAATGGCATGCGTGTAAACGTGTGACAAACCCCCATTCTTCATCATTTCAAGGTCCTACATTGACTACCTATGAATAACCTAAACAATAATTCCTACTTTTAAGGGAGTATTTTGAATGCTAAAATGTTATATGCTCCTAGTTTTATTTGTGAAAAATGGAATGGTGTGGTGGATGAATTGAAAATAGTTGTGAAAAGAAACAAAGAAAAAAAAAATTGGTAGAAAAAAGAGCTGAAAAGGGGTTTGAAAGAAAAGGTTGTGAAAAAGAAGTTGTGAAAAATTTGAAAAATCAATGAAGTGAAGGAAAAGTGTGAAAATGTAAATGAAAAGAAGTGGAAATTAGAGTTTGAGCATAATTTACTCCTTAATTTGAATTCTTATTCCTTTGTTTGTAGCCATGAGCCAGACCTTACGTTACAAGCCAATTAAGTCATATTGACCGAGTCAAAGTTGCCCAATATACTAGTGGAGAAGGGTTACGAGAATTTAGCCTATGGATGATTGATTGACACTTTTAATGAATATGAATTTTTTTCCGAAACACGCACACACTGTTCTTTTGTGAAAAAAAAACCTGATTTTTGTACGTGTTTTCAACTGTAATTGATCATATCGTTTGACCCTGTCACCTTATAAAGTCATCATGATCTATGAATATGTGAATTGATTTGGATAAGAGTATTTTGAACGTGAGTTGTGGGATTTGTAAGTTTTTGAGGTTCACTAGTATGTGTTTGTTAAAAATAAAAATTGATTGTTCGATATGATTGGATGAAAAATGTTTTTCTGAATAGTTTGCTAAGGCCATTAATTCATAATATTTCTTGATTGGTCTTGATTTTTTTGAGTGAGTATTTTGTGCTTTGAGTCTTGATTAGTTTTGCTCGGGACTAGCAAACATTTAAGTTTGGGAGAATTTGATAAGTGCATTTTGTGCACTTAATTTGTAATGATATTATTGGATAATTATTTGGTTTCGAGCGGAATTACGTGGAATTTGCTGTTGTTTGTGTTGGATGTTAGGAGATACAACAAATACCGAATTTTTGATGGATGGAATCAAAGGAGTCAAGAAAAAGGCGAAGTGAGCGAAGATGGTCCAAGATTTTGATGTAAAGATGAAGATGGACCCGAGCCGTATGCGCGCCCGCGCGTTACCTGAAGAAAGTGTGGGAAAATTCCAGAGAGTTATGCGCGCCCGCCCCAGGAATGACGCGCGCCCGCACGTGCTCGAGATGTTTGAATTGTCGAGACAGAACTTCACGCGCGCCCGCGCGTCCCTGATTGTCTGACGAAGTGTTTTTGTAATTTTGGAAACTTTGGGATATCTTTGGTCTTATTTTGGACGATTTTTAGGGAGTATAAAAAGGGAGTTTTTCAGACCTAATAGGGAGTCTAGCCGCCCCACACAAGAACACTTTTGAGAGAAAAACTTTGCGATATTTTTAGATCGTGAATTGAAGATTGTTTGACGAAGACAGAGCTTTTCAACCGGAATCGGAAGAAAGACTACGACTTTGTTATTTCTTCTTTATTTATTTCTTTTGATTGTGGAATTATGTTTGAATTATTAAACATGATTTGGGTTGTTTTGAATTTTACTATGAACTAAACTTTTTACGTCTAGATGTTGATGTAACCTAGTCAAGACGTGTTTATGAATTATTGATTTTATTGAATTGAGTTCTTCTAAATTAATTGTGATTCTAGTTTTGAAAGTCTTTTCAATTTACTGGCCATAAATTGATTTTTCATTTTTATTTAGAATCCGGCACTCGGGAGAGGGGATTTATAATATGATCGATAGAATTCACACTATTAATTGTTTATATGACTCGGGAGAGCTTATAACTTTAATATAGTCTAGAAAGAACATCGTTTTACACATATCATTACAAGTAGATTCTTAATAGGGATATTATAATTGATCTGTAATTGATACATTTTATTTGATACTCGGGAGTGGAAAATAGTATACTCTATGTATTCTTGGTTATTAATTGAAATGAACTCATGAAAATATATTAATTAGGAATGAATATTGTCGAGACCAGGTGAAATCAAAACCTCTAGACTATTTCTCTTTGATTGATAATCTCTTAAGGATTGTGTATGCATGCTTTACAAACTTTATTATTTATTTGATTTATTAGCAAAATCTCTAAAGTTTAATTTTTTAAATAAAATTAAGACTATTTTAATTACAAGTATTGAATATTTTCAATTTACTCCTTGTGAGATCGACACTCTCTCTATCACTATATTAAAACTTGACACTCGTACGCTTGCGAGTATTTTTCACAACATTAATAACCTAAGCTTCAACTGGTTGTGATAGAACTCCATTGCCGCACAGGTCTCTTGGCTTTCCAGAGGAAAAGCTTTCAGTGCACGTGCCCAAATACCTGATCAGAATAGTTCTATCATATCAAGTAATATTAAGATATTTTCTGTTCTGGAAAATTAATGAACATTATTTAGCATGGGAAACCTTCAAAAAGCATGCTTCCACAAAAGGATAGATGGAAGTCAATGTGTTCAGTTACTGAAAATGCACGGGACTTGGACATCCTGTGTTATTTCATCAATTCTTTTAAAGCAAATTACCTTGCCTTGGATACCAAAGTGCCTTGAAATAGTCCATAAACTCTGCAGCATCAACAAAATCTTCCATAAAAGCCTCGAAAACATTAGCAGTGCCGGTCCCTTTGCAGATCTTATCAATTGCATGTCCAAGCTCTTTTGCTATTTCAGCGCGCATCTCCATCTGTGAGCATCTATCTCTTCACCAATTTTTTATGCTCGTGCATGACGAACATGCCAAAAGCATATCAATATTGAGCATTGGAACACTTCCCTATAGCCACACAGAAAGAATATCCCTCCGTACAGGAATTTCTCTGCCAAGGTGCATCTCGATGCTTCTCCACTCCTTCATAATGATGGTTGGTATCCTTGTTTCTGGGTTGCTGGATATCTTTGTTTTTCCATGTTTCCATTTCTACCTTATTTAGAGAATCTCTGATTGGCTATTCACTCTCTTTTGACGTGTGCTGTCCTTTTTTTCCTTTTTTATTCCTTTATTTTTTATTGTTTCTTTTGTTTTGTACATATAAAGTTTTGATCAAACCAGATGTTGTTAATCGAACAGACAGTTCACAAACAAAAAATGTAGTGTACAAAGAAGTGTTGGAAGGATTTGTTTGACTGCATAACTATAATATTTCATTAGAAAAATTTGTGTGAATGATTTTTGTTTTTCATTTATATTCGATGCATGAATGTGATTTAAATAATATAATGTTTATAATTAAATTTTTGTTAGATAAAGCATCATGGCTACATCTGTAGTTTCTGGTGAGATCACTGCAGACAGGCCTATTAAAACCGCAGACTTAGAGTAAGCCATGAATCAATTCAGATTGTAATTTTTGTTGCAAGAGAATTTGTTCGATCTATATGAATTATATTAAATGGTGGTCATATGCAGGGGTGACTCGTAATCGGTAAATAGAAGGACCCTGCTAGAAACACTGGAAAATGAACTTCCAAGGGGTAAAATCAAGTACTCCTCCAAAGTGATTCAAATTGAAGATTCATATGACTTCAAGCGTTTGCAGGATGATGGAACCATTCTAAAAGCCAAGGTAGAATCTATATTATTTTCTATTTGGAATGAAATTAAAATACTAAGTCAAGTTAGTTTTTGGTAGAGATTTCTATTGTTTTTTATGGTTTTCTTAAATTATATTTTTCGAAAAATTGGTGCATACAAAGAAATAATATGAGAATTTTCTGACCAAAATATTACAAGATTTGAAAAAATAAAAATATAAAGAGAAGTTTTGGATTCACCGTTGCATATTATATGCATTTTATTCCGAAAAAAAAATATTTACCATCAATTAATATGTTAGATTTTAAAACAAGAGTCTGATGAACTTATGAAACAAATATGCATATATATAATTATATAACTGAATTAAATCTTATAGCATTAATTTGTTAATGCTTTATTTAAGCACATAATTTATATTAGAAAAAATATTATTTTTAATATATATTGTATTTTTTTGTTAGAATATAATGATTTTTTTTTATACTAAATCATTATTCAGTGTATGATCATCGAAGCTAAGCAAAACTTATTCAATAAGCTGAAAAGATACACGTGAGCTAATTTGAATATATTATGAATTTATGCATGACGAAGATGGTTGAGAATCAAAGCAAGTCAAGCTACAACAATTGTCTTATAATAACATGATTTACCAGGGTAAAAAAATAATATGTGCTTTATATATATTTACTTTATCAATAGAAGATCAACTTTCATCTCCAAATAAAACTTTTAAATAAAAGAAAAATAGTTACCATCAACTGGGCAACTATATCTTTTAGTAAAATACAAATCGCTTGATCCTACAGTTTATAACAATATATATATATATATATATATATATATATATATTTATGATTTTCAACAAATATATATATATAACATATGTTATTATTTTAAAGTTGTTAGTTAAAAAATAAATCAAATTCAAGGTATAAACATGCAACACACTACGAGAAAAACGTTGATCAGGGATCGACAAATATAACAAAAGTAAAAAAAATAAAAATTAAAGGCATAATATTCCCGCTTCAGTAGCTAATTAGAGATTGAATCATAGTAACCAAAGTTTGAAATTGCCTCTAAAAAATATAACACTTGATTTTAAAAAAGATAAATAGTTTAAGACGAATGATAACTTCGGTCTCAAACCAAATAAAATTGTTGTTGCACGTGCAATTTTCTAGTAATTATCAAATACTTTACTTTATTTTGACAATTTACCAGCTCCTTTTAAAACAATTTACCAAACAAATTTTCAATACTCATTAGCTCTGAAACGGAACTGAACCAAACCCTTTGACGTTTCAATCCAATATTGCTAATAGTTTGCCAAATTCTAAATCACTGCATAAATAAAAATAAATGCATGACAACAATAAACTCACATTCATAAAATGAGCTTTAATGATTAATTATTCAACTCCCAGGAAGTCTACTTTGGTTTTATTAATTAATTTATTTATTTGTAAGATATACAAGTGCAGATATCAAACACGTACAGAGTAATTAGTAGATTTGATATCTACACTAATACCACTTGTAAAATACATAGAACCGAGCATATATCTTGAAGATATATTTCGATGTTAATTTATTTAATTATCCAGTAACACAAGCCATGGGTAGTCTTATTGCTCAGCATTTTGTAAATAGCACGGCCGTCTAACGACGCAGAGGTGGCTAGGGGACTGGGCATGTTATAGGCGGAGGAGATATGGGAAGAGGTAAATTCAGAGGGTATTGATTGCAAAACAGGATTTGCCCCAATGGAAGTTTGCAGTATATAGATATAATGATAATTGTAATTGTAGTAGGTGGACCTGGATTAATTACTATGCAAATAAGGAATACCGGCGCTGGCGCTGGCGTTGGCAATATTGGTGAAAGTACCGGCGGAGGTGGAGGCAGAGGCGGAGTAGGAGGAGGAGAAGGAGTTGATGGTGTCAGCACAGCATTTGCATTGGCACTTAATGTGGTCATGAAGAGCAACGTTAGAGCCCAAAACTTGAGTCCTGTGAAGTTCGTCATTTCTTATGGATAAAATAGATTAATGCAGTGGGTATTTATAGAATTATAGTATAGACTTCTTTTATCCCATTTCAAATTATTCACAAAAATGTTGACATTGTGATAACTGAAGTGAATATAGTTAATTTGTTGTATATTATAAAATTCGATGCATTTTCAACCCTTTGTTTTTTTTTTAATATCCTTGTACTTTGCGCTATGTTTTAGATCTTTAAATGTCATGGTTTACTTTATGAAAAAATCGCATATATTACCCTTGTGTAATCCCACGTTTGATGATAACCATGAAAGTTTTTTAAGGTACTAACCTCCTGTTATTCTAGATAAGTATCATGCACACCCTTTTTTAGCTAAAAGTAACGAAAAAATGACGAAATTACCCCTGCTTCAAAAATGAAAATATTAATATAAAATAATTATATATAACTTTCATAGTCATTTAACCAAAATTTGTTTTTTTATTCAATTAAATATAAAATTATAAAAAAAATACTTTAATCATTTTTTAAGTAGGAGTATTTTAGTCATTTTTTAGCAGTAAAGGTTTGCTCGATACATATCTAGAATCTCAGAGGGTTATTAGTTTAAAAAAATTTCATAGGGAGTTATCAGCAAACTCAAGATTTCATAAAGGTAATATATGCAATTTGCCCTTACTTTATTAATGTCAATAATGCATCTTCTCGAAAGCAATAATGTGCCCATGTATTATGCAGTTGTAAAACAATTCAAATCAAAGATCGGTGAGTTCAGATCCCAAAAGTGACTATCGATGGATGTGTAACATAATTAAAAAAATATATACATAAAAAAATTGAGGAAGCTGAGAAATAAAAAAAATATATCAGGTGAAAATAAGTTAACAAATGGGTCATTTAAATGTAAATTTGGAGATGATAATGAATTTTATATAATAGAGGAAGTCTAATTTGCGTATCGACCATTTGGTCATTTATCAATAGGAGTGAATGCATTTTTTTAAAGGCTAAATGTGTAATTTAACATTGATATCACATTGACGAACCATTTCGGTTAGTATGATACTCTTTATTTATAAATATATATATATAGACAATTTTGCTATGCTTCCCACCAACCGTGTCAAAATCTGTGTCCACCATGTATAAAACACTCAACTATTGCACATGGTGGTGCACAGAAATTGACATGGTTGGTGGCAGCATAGCAAAACTCTTTATATATATATATATACAGTAATGATCACTTGCACTCTAGGGTGCAGGATTTTTCGTGTGAGACTACTACCGGGTTTTACACGAAAAATCCTGCACCCAGGTAATCAAAATTATATATATATAATGAGATGAAAGCAAGCTAAAAGATAACTTTCAATTTGTATAAATTCTATGCATATCCGAATTTAAGGGTGTATTCGTCACAAAAATTTATTGACTGATTTTGTAGAATGTCTCATAATTCTAAAATATTTGCAACTAATGTAACGTGGCACTATGGCAAATTCTTAACACTTGGATTATATAAATAATAACAACCATAACCAGGGTCTTTTCAAAAGATGAGTGTATATACGTAAATGTTTTTTGAAGATATAAACTTTTTATGCTAATTAATATTAGTGTTATTTTCAATAGTAACATTACAAATTAAATATTCAAAATTTTATATTATGACAATTAAAAATTTTAGTAATTTAAATTTTTAAAAGTGGATAAAATTAAAATATGACATATAATAATGGATAAATGATGAGATATTTTTTGAGATAAGTTTGAGAAGAGGTTAAAAGAAAATGATATTTTAGGTATTTAATTTATTATAATAATAATAAGGATTTATCAAATTGATTGAAAATTAAATAGCAAGCGGACAAGATTTTAAATTAAGTAAGATAATATGCCTATATGTGTGTATGTATCACGGGTAGGTAGGTGAGTCCGATGAATAATGTGTGTGTCTATATAGTCAATGGTTGCAATTAGAGCGGTCAAACGGGCCAACCCATGGCGGGGCGGGCCGGTCCATCAAAAATCCACCTTTAAGCGGGTTGATGGCGGGCCGACCTACCATCCTGACGGGCTGGAAATCCTCAACCCAACCCAACCCAAGGTGGGTTGCGGGTTAGGCGGGTCGGCCCGCGGGTTGGATCACGACAAATAAAAATAAATAAAAAATATTATAATTAATTATAAATATCATTTCATAAATAAATATTAATATAAATATAATAATAAAAATTTTAATTATTGATTTCATGTGTGTAAATTTTATATAAAATAATTAATACAAAAAAAATCACAATTTTTATTTAAAAAAATACATATATAACTATAAAATTAAAAATAAATTATTAATTTTACAGGCCCACGGGCCAACCCAGGCCTGCGGCGGGTCAACCCGCGCGGGTCGCGGGCCTAGGCGGGTTGGCCCATCTAGGCCCACCTTTTGTTGGGTTGAAAAAATTTCAACCCAACCCACTTAAATTGTGTGGCGGGCCGGGCCAACCCAAGCAGCCCTAACCCAAATTGACGACTCTAGTTGCAATATGAGGAAACAATTCGAATTCGGATATGAAAAGATTATTTTATTCCTAAAAATCCTCAAGTTTAAAAAGATTTTATTTAATATTTTTTGCCTTTCTTGGACATGAAGTAACTTTTACATGAGTTATTTATTTTCTTAGTTAAGTAGATTTGAGATATTTTTATGCTTAATTATAATATTCGCTTATCTCATATCTAACTTATCTTTTCTTATTTATGTAGATTTGATATGA
This sequence comes from Henckelia pumila, assembly GCF_033568475.1. Taxonomy (NCBI): domain Eukaryota; kingdom Viridiplantae; phylum Streptophyta; class Magnoliopsida; order Lamiales; family Gesneriaceae; genus Henckelia; species Henckelia pumila. The sequence continues at coordinate 85,730,479 of NC_133122.1, forward strand.
TCAAATCTTGAAGAATCTCACGCCTACAAGAAAACTAAGAAAAGAAGGATTCTTGCCTATATATTGAGTTGTGCGTGCAAAAAGAAAAGAGAGAGAGAGACGACCGAGAGAGAGTTTTGCTAAGAGCTTCATACACGTAAATATTGAGAGAATTCTGAAGAATTTATGAAAATTGTAAGGTCGTGTTCTACCTATTTGCCTTGAAAATTTGGAGAGTACTTGAAGATTGGTGATAGAAAGTGTTGTTGCTCTCATCGTGTTTTGGCATCTACGACCAACTCCTTGCTTTTTTTATTTGTTCTATCTTGCATAGAATTTTTAGGAGTTGTTTTTATGGTTTATTTTCTCAATTGTTGTTGAAAAAATTATTTTTACAATAATCACTAGTTTTAGGATTTGTAAAACTCTTTGGTTGTTTTTCTAAAACAGTTTTGCCCTGAGGCATTGCAAGAGTATTTTATACTCTTGCATAATTATTCTTGAGTCTTCTTATTTGGTTGCTAGTATATTTTATTCATGCTTTAATTATTTTTCGTTGCGTATTACTCAAGGTGTTGTTAGCATCTTGTGACAATACCTCAAACTTTTTATGTGCAACCCTATTCCCTTACAAGTGGCATCAAAGACATATTCTTGATACACTAAGAACTGATCCTGGTTTGTTTATTTTATTACAGAGAATAAGATGGACTCATCGTCTGTTGCGAACTCGTTTTTGAAACCTTCGGTTCTAGATGACATGAATTATGCATTGTGGAAGACAAGGATGCGATATACTATCAAAGCGATGGATGTTCGTGCTTGGCAAAGCATTCTGACTGGTTGGACTCCTCCAAAGATGACATGAATTATGCATTGTGGAAGACAAGGATGTGATATACTATTAAAGCAATGGATGTTCGTGCTTGGCAAAGCATTTTGACTGGTTGGACTCCTCCAAAGATGCAAGATCAAGAAGGAGAATACATTCTCAAGCCAGAAGCAACTTGGACCGCCGAGAAAACACGAAGTTCAAGCTACAATGCTAAAGCAATCAATGCAATTTTTTCATCTGTGGATATGAGAATGTTTGGAATCATAGTTGATTGCACAGTTGCCAAAGATGCTTGGGAAGATCTTCAAGAACACTGTGAAGGAACTAATAGTGTGAGAAGAACAAGACTGAGATTTTTAAACGCAAAATTTGAGTGTATCAGGATGGATGAGAATGAGACTATTGCTGATTATGATAAGAGACTTAGGGAGATAGCTACAGAGGAGCATGCTCTTGAAAGACCTATTGCTAGTGAGAATATGGTGAACAAGGTTCTTCGGTCTTTTCCAAAGAGATTCAATGGGATGATTTGGGCGCTTGAGGAGGTAAAATACACCTCAAAGATGAAAACGACTGAACTGATTAGTATCCTTCAAGTATTTAAAATGAACTCTACAACACAAGAGAACGATAAAGGGAAATGAATAACGCTTCAAGCTTCAAAGCCCTCATACCAGGAGTATGTTCAATTCTACCAAGAAGTTCATGAGTCTGATTTAGAGGATGATTCGATCTCACTCATGACTAAGAAATTCAATGACTATCTGAAGATGAATAAAAAACACAAGGTTCCAATGTTTCCTGTGGTATAAAGTGTCTTCAAGATTGACTTAGTCATTGACCCTTGTAGGTTGTTAGGTGGTTGGGAGAACAGTTGATGGCCATAGCTGCAATCTTGATTACTTAACTACCTCAAGTGGTTAGAGAGCAAGTGGGTGCAATCGGGAGCATCAAGTCAAGGTAACCTACTGCATGCATATATAAAGTATGATCCAGAAGTCTTGAGAGAAACACAGATCAAACGAGAGCCAAAACCACAAAAAATAGATCACAAAAGGAAGCAACAGAGAGAATAGAGGAGATAAAGAAGTGTTGAGAGATTCTGATTTATTTCGACTCCATTCTTGTAAAGCTTGGTGATTGTAACTTTGGTTGATTCAATAAAGTATTGATTGCCCTCCCGCGGATGTAGGCCATTAAAGCCGAACCACGTAAATCTTTCATGTTTTCTGGATTGCTTTTCTTTTGTGTTTTGTTCTGCCGTGAGAGAATTGAGTGATTGTTCATTGAGTTCTTGAGATTGATCTTTGTTGATACATCGAGCAATAATCACAACAAGTATAGCCTTCTGTGGGAAGAGCGAATTGCGAAGATGGGAACAATGAAGTATGATATCGAGAAGTTCAATGGAAGGAATGATTTCGGATTATGGAGAATCAAGATGAGGGCTATCTTGATTCAACAAAGCCTCATTGATGAACTGCAGAAATATGATGGATCATCTGGTTCAACGAAGGATGAGGAACAGGTAAAAAAAAAAAGGCAAGAGTTGAAATGCAAGAAAAGGCACTGAGTGCGATCATCTTGTGCCTTGGAGACAAGCAACTGAGAGAAGTTGCAAAAGAGAGAACAACAGCAGCTATGTGGCTCAAGCTAGAGAACATGTACATGACAAAGTCATTAGCAAATCGTCTCTACATGAAACAGAGACTATATTCATTCAAAATCCGAGAAGAAAAGAACCTGATAGATCAGATTGATGAGTTCATCAAGATTCTAGACGGTTTGGAGAATATTGAAATAAAATTGGAAAAGGAAGATAAGGCTCTGATATTGCTAAATGCTCTTCCAAAATCGTATGAAAACTTCAAAGATGCAATGTTATATGGTAGAGAACAGTCAATCACCCTGGAGGAAGTGCAATATGCTATTCAAGCTAAGGAGTTGCAGAGGAAAATACTCAGCCAAACTGAGTCTCAAGGTGATATATTAGCCGTAAGAGGCAGGCCAGAGAAAAGAACACAAAATTTTAGAAGGGATAAATCCAGATCTAAGAGCCGTGAAAGGTTCAAGTGTTTTCAATGCCACAAGGAATGTCATTTCAAAAGGGATTGCCCTGAAAGAAGAAAGAACTCGAATGAGAAACCAAGGGAAAGTGCTGAGGCTGCTGTTGCATCAGAAAGCTATGATTCAGCAGAAGCTTTGGTGGTGTCAAACCAAGAAACTGATCAGGAATGGATATTGGACACTGGATGCACATTTCATATGTGTCCTAATTAATCCTAGTTTGAAGGGCTAAAGGAATCTGATGGAGGGTTGGTTCTTACGGGAAACAACAAATCTTGCAGGGTGAAAGGGATTGGATCCATCAGATTAAGAACTCATGATGGAGTGGATCGTGTACTACATGAAGTCAGGTACATCCCTGAACTTAAGAGAAATTTAATATCTCTTGGTTTGCTAGAATCAAATGGTTATGCTTTTAAATCAGAAAATTGATTTATAAAAGTGTCTAAGGGATCCTTAGTTGTCTTAAAAGTTGTTAGAAAGGATGCTTTGTATGTTCTTCTAGAAACTACTTTTGTAGGTGGAGCCTCTTTATTGCAAAACACAGCTGATAAATATATGTTATGGCATTTAAGATTAGGACATGTAGGTCAAAAAGGGCTGCATTAATTATCAAATCAAAACCTACTGTGTGGGGACAAAATTCATGATATTGATCTATGTGAAACTTGCATTCTAGGAAAGTCTAAGAGGGTGCATTTCACAGAAAGTAAGAACACTACCAAAGCACCTTTCGATTATGTGCATTCTGATCTATGGGGACCCTCAAAAACAGCAACACATGGTGGGGGTAGATATTTTATATCAATCATAGATGATTATTCAAGAAGGGTATGGGTTTATGTACTTAAAACAAAATATCAAGCCTTTGATAAGTTTAAAGAATGGCTCATCACAACAGAAAATAAACTATGAAGAAAACTAAATCATTTGAGGACTGACAATGGCCTGGATTATTTTTCAGAGCAGTTTCAAGAACTTTGCAGGTCTCATGGAATTCCCAGACACAAAACAGTACCTGGAACCCCTCAACAAAATGGAATAGCTGAGAGGATGAACCGCACACTCTTGGAAAGGGTAAGATGCATGATTTTAAATGCAAACATGCCTAAGTCCTTCTGGGGAGAAGCTGTGACGACAGCAGCCTACTTAATCAATAGATGTCCCTAAAGAGCTATTGATTTTAAGACACCTTGTAGCGACCCTAGCCGGATCCGCTACCTAATCAGAGTTAAGTGCATAATTAAACATGCATTAAATAAATCGCTGCGGAAGACTTAAGTAAAAACAGACCGGCAGAATACAACCGGTTAAATAAATTCAATTTATACAACCAAATCGAATAAATAGCCTAAAGGCAAAACCTACAGCTAATCATGCTCTCTTCACTGGTCATTGGCTACTCCAAGCTCCGGGTGCTCAATCCTGCACCTACACCTACCCCGTTGAATGGGGTGTCCAGGTACACAGAAAAGACTGGACATGAGCTCTAAGCTCAATACGAAAGCACTGGGTAAAACATACAAATATGATGCATGAAAATGATAGGTGATCCATATCTGGGATAACTGTATATAACTGCTCAGTAATGGCGCCTAGGACATGAGTGGTACAACCCGAGGAGCAAACCCTGCGTACACTGCTCATTCCTACAGGATGTGGACCGTGTCCCCCGATGCTAGCCACCCATGACCCGTCAGTCAATAGGCCCTAGAAATCAACCATCCAGATAGGGCTGAGCGGCCCTACGTGGCTCATCTCACAAGATGGACAGGCACAATATGATATGCACATGCTGCATAATAAATGACATACAAAATGCAACATATAAGCATGCAAAACCCGCTGGCAATCTCAGTCTGTACTTGCGTACCTTACTACAGGCAGTCCTAGTAGTCCCACTCTAGGTTCCATGTCTATCTCAGCTCTACAATGCAAATACCCATGCATAAATAATTAAGCTCTAAAAGCCTTAATTAAGCTATTGCATACTCCTAAATAATTTAAGGAGACCATAGCTATACCTGCGTCCGTCGTCAGCCTGCTGATGACAATTGCCTCAAAACTAGGCCACAGCTCCGCCTCAACGCCTGGATCCCTATGCCACTTCCGGATTCCCAATAGGATGCCTAGAACTTCCTAGATCTGAGTTAGAAGGCTTAGGAATCAGAGAGAAGAGAGGGAGAGGTACACTTGAAAATGAAATCTCGGCCCCCTATTTATAGACGGAGTTCGAAGCCTCCGAACCCAGTTCGGAAGGTGCGAACACGATCGGATCCTCCGATCCCATCTTCGGAGCGTCCGATCGCCCCAATATTACGTCAGCCATGACGTCACCTTGCTGACGTCAGCGATGACATGTGCCCTGATCCCGATCGAAGCGTCCGATCTTACCGACGGAGCTTCCGATCCACTTCGGAGCCTCCGATCCTGAGTTCGGATCCTCCGATCCAGTTCGGAGCCTCCTGACTTGGTTCGGAGCTTCCGAACCCTCCGGACCTTCGGGACCTTTCCGGCTATTTTGAGTGTCCTGAATCCATTTCTGGACTCCGTTAACCCTTTTGGGATTTTCTTACTCATGTTTTACTTAATCTAAACATGGTTACACGATTAATATACTCATTAATCGCAAATTCTGGATACGGGTTACTACATTCTCCCCCCCTTAAAAGATTTCGTCCTCGAAATCTAGGGTAAACCTCGAGAACGTACAAGAAACCCTTGCTCGAGTGTCTGGTCGAGATATCCTCCGACACACTCAGACTCCCGTCGAATTCTCTGCAAGCTCCATTAATGCTGAACCGCATTAACATTTTCCCAGCTGAAAATTACTGCGCTACTGGTCGACAATCGAAATTCCCTTGCGCTAGCGTATCGTAACACTGATACATCTTTCACTCGAACCACGATCTTCCTGACCACGAAGGATACAATACCTGCTTGATCAAGATTATCATCTTAAAGGAAATCTTATACTGACGAAGACCAAGTCATAACCTGACTGGTTTACGACATTCGTAGAATTACTTCTCGAATCTAACCATCTAATGGTTCCAAAAGTTCTCGGTGCTCAACACCTCTAGTTAGGAAAACACTAATCCCAACATTGTGCTGACACATTCTAACATGAATCTCACTTTAAGATAAACCAATGGACTCAAGTCTATACTCCAACGTAACTGCTCACAATGTTCCCTAGACTGGTTATCCTCCCCACTCTCCCTGAAGCACAACCGGCTTCCCATGGAATACTGGGAACTTAAACCATCATGTCTAGTACATTCTACTGTCCACGTTTCTTAGCATAACCTCAACACTGTGCCTTGATGATAACTATCATCACTTGCAATTCATGACGCTACGTCATCTCCTAGCCATTGGCCTGCGAAGTCACGCATACATTTCAATAGAAGTCATCACTCCTCTGATGATTTACATCATCTCGATCATAGGTTATTCACCTTATGAATTTCAATCGTTGGACATCCTCCTGATAGTTATACATACTCGCAATCACTGTACACACATCAAGACTAAGGCAAGCTCCCACCAATATGCTCAACTGGGACATTCCATAGTGCACAGACATATGGAAACGCTTCTTATTCCGTCTTGAAACTCGACAGTCATTGCACCTGGTATAACTTAACTCAGAGTCTCTGATAATGCCATCAGCTCATACCAACCTCCCAAAGTTGATCATACTGATCCTGGAACTAAATCCCCAACGGATTCTCAATAGTCAAATCGCTCCCTTTGCCGAACGCATCAGTCTCAGCACTGAACGATCTAACTCGTCAATTCCCTAGTCAATCCTGGGAAATACTTGTGCTCGAAGTAACTTGCCACACAATGCGTCTCTGATTGTCATTCATTGCTAACGCGCAATATCTTTAACAAATAGTCCGCACGGATGTGACTCATGGCTTGAAAGAAATAACTTGATCTGTCACGATCTTGCGAAATCTTTTATCCCAAAGGCAAACCTCGTTGGCTACTAAGTTGATCCTTGACTATCTTTGTCATTTCAGAGACATCGTTCTTCACGCTAGAAGACTAGTGACACATCCTGCTAGATCTCGAGGTTCAGATCCTAGCTAATGTCACACAGATCAGACAACTGATGTTTCCTTGCTAATGTCCATTAGCATTTCCTACTATTCGTCGGATCCAACCACAACGGTACACATAGATGCCCTCACTTAACCGAAATATCCGGTCAACAATCTTCACTATTGCTGTTCAATGGAAAACTATCACATGAAACAACAACATGATCCTTTCCTGACCTACTGCTATCACTAAGCAATTGATTGAATCAATATCAGCTTCCTTCTTAACAAGAATGCACTATACTGGAAACTACCAACTCCCTTGTTTGTCTCCACTGTCAAGTTATCACCTAACTTGATCATACAAGTCAATTGAAATCTTTCGGTAGATTCATCTCTGGCAAACCTAGAGACTCTAAATCATCCAAATTGCCGAATGCTATGAGACTGTACCAAGTACTCATCTCCTAAGCACCAAGCGACAAAATACTATCCCAAGTATTCTTGATTGCTATATCCAAACCATCACTGATTGGATTACTCTATCGATCTCGTCGAAATACTGATGCTCGCACACATCTGGTCAAACGACCACTGATCATTCAACCTGCGTGGCTCAATCAATAACCATGACTTAGTTGCCACGAAGAACTATTTCCAAACGGTGTCAGATCACCGTACATAAGTAGTTTACTTGGCACAAGTCCTGCGCCTTTTCAGCACTACTAACCGCTGCTTCGTATTCTGAACTTAACCATCCTAACTCTGACAGAGTTAGCCAATAACCACTAGTAGTCACTAGCATAGATCTCGTGCCACCTTAGCACTACTAATCGTTGTCTTGTTCACCCAAGGCAAACATCAATATAAACTAAGCCCATTTCCATCCCATGGAAAATCCTACGCTCAACCACTGAAAATATCAGACAGTACTTAGCGCAACCACTTGACTCACTATCCTTACCTCGTTCAGTCAGAATGAACACCACGGCTCGTCAAGTCCAAGAAGAATAACTAAAAAATCTCCAAGGTTCTTACAATCTTCGAACACTATCCTGATTATATCCCTCACAAATATTGTACAACAATTTAATACTAAGGTAGCTTACCATGTTAACCCACCTGGACAACCACCAAGGTTTCACGGGTATAGGCCACGCTTCCCTCGTATCTCAGATAGCTCTGTACAATCCTTAGCGTCTGACATAATCTATCACAGATGAAGTCAATCATCAAGGAGTAGTCCTCGTATTCGAGTCTAAGTCTTAAAACAAAATTCCATCCAGTATCTTGGATAATTCCTATCACAAGGAAATTCTAACCACAACTCTGATGAAAACCCGTAGCCATCGCTGGTAGAAATCCGTCCACCTACTAGATCCACACGTCTAGTAGTAACTTAAAGGTTAAGACCTAACTGCTCAAAATACACACTCGTCAAGGAAATCCCTCCAAGACTGGTTCCCACAGCAAAACATAAACAATATCTCTGGCACACCAGATGATATCGAACCATCGATGTCAAACCTGATATCTAATCCAAGGTCATACCCTGTCGTGACTGCTACCAAATCCCTAGACTGAATAGCCTTCCATCCGCCAATCTTGAAGCACGAAGGCTCCCAGATAACCTCTGAAGTACAAAGACTCCCAGAGTAATACTGGCATAGGGTCGCGCCCCATCACGTCTAGTCATGGTCATAGTCCACAACTCTCGGCATATACTGGTCCTGGTATCCCTGATGAAAACCCATCATCACAAGCCTAAACCTAACAAAGGTCAGACATCCTACTGTTCTCAAGGAAACAACCTAGAACAAAGCCCAAATGTTCTAAACCGAACAATACCCTTAATGCCTCTAGATGAGTCCACTCATCGCTGACACTAACTTAGTCCACTGACTAACTAGGTCAATCCTAGGAAAACTCCTAGACTAACCACAAGTAAAACAGTTACAGTCGGCCCACTCAATCCCATGAGTTACCACAGTTGAACACTAATCAACTAAAACAATGCCAATATTGGCAAAATCACTCGCAATCATTCACGAATTGCTGGATAAATAAAACATGTATCATTGCTTCCATTTATGTACAATTTCTCAATTACAATTCCATGTAATACATACAGTATTCAAAATACAATGAAATGTACAATCGAACTTGAAATGATACAACCAAAGTATGATGATTCTTTACAATTGAAATACTGCTTACAACTACATCAATACAGTATTTAAATCATCGTACTAGTCTTCGTTTCTTGAGCATGAAGATTCTAATCGACACACGCATCGATACAAGCATACTCCCGACCAAGTCTCTCTACATGTCCTCCTATGAAGAACTCCGGAGAAATGGCTCGTGATAGCTAACCAGCTATGCTCTGCGTCAGTGCATGTCAGTCGACCCCTCCTGCTCACGATCTACCATCACCTTTCTTCTTGTAACCAAATCATGCTTCTGAACATGAAGTTTTCCGTGTGCCTACCGAACGTATCGATATCAGCATACCGGCAAAACTATGTTCTGCATGAGGTTAAAGACCTCACGCTCGAAACCTGTCATGCTTTAGGCACTCGAGGCGTTCTCTGGTGAAGGTCTATCTGACAATCTCTCCATCTACGACTGGAGAATCTTCAGAGTAGTGTCATCATGGTATGGACGATACAGATGCAAGCATCAAGTGCGTCCCATCCAATGCTCTGCCACTGCCTCTGACATCTGGTACTCGATCCAAAACTAGGATCCATATGAGTAGAGATCTTGAAAACTCGGACACGATTCCTCGCTCCTATCCGCACTTGCTGGAATCCCATAAGCCAAATCTTTAGAAATCCTGCCGATGATGATAGTCTTCGGGAAACTTAATCGCCACATCATAACCTCTTCCAAGGTCTCATCAATCCTATAAGGATAACCCAAAGTCTTATTACTATATCTCAAATCTCTTGCATGCATATGCTCTGATCCCAATAAATGTAGCGACCCTACCCGGATCCGCTACCTAATCAGAGTTAAGAGCATAATTAAACATGCATTAAATAAATCACTACAGAAGAATTAAGTAAAAACAGACAGGCAAAATACAACCGGTTAAATAAATTCGATTTATACAACCAAATCGAATAAATAGCCTAAAGGCAAAACCTATAGATAATCATGCTGTCTTCACTGGTCACTGGCTACTCCAAGCTCCGGGTGCTCAATCCTGCACCTACACCTGCCCCGTCGAATGGGGTGTCCAGGTACACAGAAAAGACTGGACGTGAGCTCTAAGCTCAATACGAAAGCACTGGGTAAAACATACAAATATGATGCATGCAAATGATAGGTGATCCATATCTGGGATAACTGTATATATCTGCTCAGTAATGGCGCCTAGGACATGAGTGGTACAACCCGGGGAGCAAACCCTGCGTACACTACTCATTCCTATAGGACGTTGACCGTGTCCCCCGATGCTAGCCACCCATGACCCGTCAGTCAATAGGCCCTAGACATCAACCGTCCAGACAGGGCTGAGCGGCCCTACGTGGCTCATCTCACAAGATGGACAGACACAATATGATATGCACATGCTGCATAATAAATGACATACAAAATGCAACATATAAGCATGCAAAACCCGCTGGCAATCTCAGTCTGTACTTGCGTACCTTACTACAGGCAGTCCTAGCAGTCCTACTCTAGGTTCCAAGTCTATCTCAGCTCTACAATTCAAATACCCATGCATTAATAATTAAGCTCTAAAAGCCTTAATTAAGCTATTGCATACTCCTAAATAATTTAAGGAGACCATAGCTATACCTGCGTCCGTCGTCATCCCGCTGATGACAATTGCCTCAAAACTAGGCCACAGCTCCGCCTCGACGCCTGGATCGCTATGCCACTTCCGGATTCCCAATAGGATGCCTAGAACTCCCTAGATCTGAGTTAGAAGGCTTAGGAATTAGAGAGAAGAGAGGGAAAGGTACACTTGAAAATGAAATCTCGGCCCCTATTTATAGACGGAGTTCGGAGCCTTCGAACCCGGTTCGGAACGTCCGAACACGATCGGATCCTCCGATCCCATCTTTGGAGCGTGCGATCGCCCCAATATTACGTCAGCCATGATGTCACCTTGCTGACATCAGGGATGACACGTGCCCTGGTCCCGATCGGAGCGTCAGATCAAATGAGATAGAGTTTGCATGGTGATGAATCTCAGAATTAGGTGGAGTCACAAGAAGACATTATGAGTAAAGGAAAAGAAACTCATTCTGAAATTGTTGCTGAAGAAACTGAAAAAAAAAATGAACTACAAAGTGAAGAGGATCTTAGTACATATATGTTAGCTAGAGACAGACAAAGAAGAGAAATAAAAGTACCAAGATGGCTGGCTCAAGCAGACTTAGTCTCATATGCACTTCTCACAGCTGAACAGATAGAATTCTCTGAACCAACAAGCTATAAAGAGGCGGTGACCAGTAAACAGAAGAAGTCTTGGCAAGAAGCAAAGCAAGAGGAGATGAACTCTTTGATAAAGAACAATACATGGCAGCTAGTGAAGAAACCTATAGGTCAAAGAATCTTGGGATGTAAGTGGATCTACAAGATAAAACATGAGAATGCTAAGGTCAAGGTCATTAAATATAAAGCAAGACTAGTTGCTAAGGGATACACACAAATAGAAGGAGTAAACTTTAATGAGATCTATTCTCCTGTTGTTAAACACTGTTCTATTAGGATGTTGCTTGCTTTGGTAACTCAACTAGACCTTGAACTAGAACAGCTAGACATCAAAACTGCTTTTCTTCATGGGGAACTTGAAGAAACAATCTTTATGGAGCAGAATAAAGGTTTCATAATACCAGGAAATGAAGACAAAGTATTTAAACTGAGAAATCACTCTATGGACTAAAACAAAGTCCTAGACAGTGGCATAAAAGATTCGATGAGTTTATGATGAAAATTCAATTCACAAGAAGTGAATTTGACAGCTGCGTTTACATGAGAAGAGTGAGAGATAAAGTGCTAACTTTTTTGCTCTTGTACGTTGATGATATGTTAATTGCCAGTGCTAAAAAGATTGAGATTGAGAAGTTAAAGAAACAACTTAATTCTGAGTTCGAGATGAAGGACTTGGGAGAAGCCAAGAAGATACTTGGAATGGAAATCTACAGGGACAGAAATAGCAAGACCTTATTTCTAAGCCAAAGAGCTTATATGAAAAGAGTACTCCAGAGATTCAATATGAGCAATTCAAAGGCTGTATAAACACCTTTAGGACAATATTTCAAGATATCAAGTGAGCAATCTCCCAGTACTAAGACAGAAATAGAATAGATGGCTAAGCTTCCTTATGCTAGTGGTGTTGGTAGTGTTATGTATGGCATGGTCTGTAGCCATCCAGACTTATCATATGCCATCATTTTGAACTCTAGATTCATGTGTTTACTATGTTTGGGACAGCTGTTAGCTGAAAGGCAAATCTTCAATCTGTGGTTGCTTTGTCTACAACAGAGACTGAGTATATTGCACTTACAGAGGCTGTCAAAGAGGAAATCTGGTTAAAGGGAATAGCTGCTGAGTTTGGCATGTTTCAAGATCAGTTTACAATCTATTGTGACAATCAAAGTACTATACATCTATCTAAGCATCAAGGGTATCATGAACGGACTAAGCATATAGATGTCAAGTTATATTTTCTAAGAGATATCTTTGAAAAGGGAGAAATAACTTTTGAAAAGGTTTCAACCGAAGACAATCCAGCAGATGTATTGAAAAAAGCATTGCCTCAAGGAAATCACATTCATTGATTGAGGTTGGTAAATGTTGAAGACAGGAATATGGACCCCTGAGTAAGGTAAGGGGTTGGAGGGCAGCCATCTTTAAGACAAGGTGGAGATTTGTGGTATAAAGTGTCTTCAAGATTGACTTAGTCATTGACCCTTGTAGGTTGTTAGGTGGTTGTGAGACCAGTTGATGGCCACAGCTGGAATCTTGATTGCTTAACTACCTCAAGTGGTTAGAGAGCAAGTGGGTGCAATCGGGAGCATCAGATCAAGGTAACCTACTCAATGCATATATAAAGTATGATCCAGAAGTCTTGAGAGAAACACAGATCAAACGAGAGCCAAAACCACAAAAAAGAGATCACAAAAGGAAGCAACAGAGAGAATATAGGAGATAAAGAAGTGTTGAGAGTTTTTGATTTATTTCGACTCCATTATTGTAAAGCTTGGTGATTGTAACTTTGGTTGATTCAATAAAGGATTGATTTCCCTCCCGTGGATGTAGGCCATTAAAGCCAAACCACATAAATCTTGCATGTTTTCTGGATTACTTTTCTTTTGTGTTTTGTTCTGCCGTGAGAGAATTGAGTGATTGTTCATTGAGTTCTTGAGATTGATATTTGTTGATACATCGAGCAATAATCACAACATTTCCTAACAAGCCTTTGAGAATTACTGGACTAGAATAGTCATCAAGGAAACCTAATGATACTCATAAGCCTCGACTGATGTTGGAAGGGAAGAAGAAGTCAGTTTCAAAGAAGTTAGACACGGTACAATGTCATACTTGTCAAGGCTTTGGACATTATTCCAATGAGTGTGCTAACAAGCTTAGGAAAGGAATGAATACGTCTTTAAGTGATGAAGAGTCTGATGAAGAAGAACAGGAAGATGAAGATAGCCTCACTACCCTATCTGCACTGCTGGAAAGCAAAAAGAAGTTTCAAGTCAATCTTTTAGGTGTTGCCGCAGGTGTTGCCACACTTGGACAAAACACCTCCCAAAGGTTAGTCTGTTTAAATTCTTCCATTACTGATAATGTGTGTAATAATGATTCAGGTGATGAGCTAATATCCATAGAAGAAGCTCTGATGATGTTTGAAGAACTACGTGCTGACTGGATTGAAAGAAATAAGATGAATACTATTATTTCGAAAGAAAATTCTTATTTAAAGGCTGATGTGTCAAGACTTGAAGTTATGCTGAGTAAGAAAGACATGGAATTAAGTCAGGTGAAGGAAGAACTCAAAAAAGCAAAATCTACATTGGCCAAGTTTAATTCAATCACTACCAAGCTTGATTCTCTACTCATGATGGGAAGAGATGGTTCGTCTGGTTTAGGTTTTGAAAACAGCAAATATGGGGTTGACGAAAGTTCAAAATGCCCTGTGTTTGTCAAGGAAAGCAGCTATACATAAAGCTCAACTAAAAAGGCCACACCAACTGATCATCCAAAAACAAAGTCACAGCGTACTGTTCCTTTTAAGTCTAAAAGGAAATGTAAGTATATTTGTCACTACTGTTATAGACCTGGGCATATTAAGCCATACTGTTTTAAGCTGCAAGAAGATTACAGACAGAGATCTATATCAAAGGTGTTGCCTAAGGTGTTGTCAATACCCTCACACAACATATACAGAAACATATCTATTGTGATAAAGGTTTGGGTACCGAAAGCTGATATTCACTTTTATATGATTTATATTTCTTTAAGAACTAATGTTTCAGGTTCTTGGTAATTTTACAGCGGTAGTTCACGTCATATGACAGGTTTCAAGAAGTTTTTCACTTATTATGTTGAACAAAAAAGTGGTAAAGTAACCTATGGAGGAGGTTCAAAGGGAAAAATTGTTGAAAAAGGAACGCTGGATGTTGCTGGTTTGCCTAAGCTTTGCAATGTGCTTCATTTTGAAGGGCTTACCGCAAACTTAATAAGAATTAGTCAATTTTTTGATAATTTGCATGGGCAATTTGATAAGAAAGTGTGCAAAGTATTTGATAGTTCAAATTTGTGTGTCATGACAGGTACTAGGTCATCCGACAACTGCTATCAACTTGGAAGAGAAGGCTTGTAGACACACAAAAATGACTGAATTTGACCTATGGCATCAAAAATTGGGTCATGCGAATTTCAAGATACTAAAGAACTTGAGTAAGTTAGATGTTATCAGAGGTATGCCTAACTTGAAATCTGGTATTCAATTTGTGTGTGAAGCATGTCAAAAAGGTGTTGGAACACGTTTTCAGATCATAGATCTGATACCCGGTGCAGCGGAAGTTTCAAAATTTTATATGGAACGATTCCATATCATGGGTATCAAATCCTAACGATTAAATTATGCAAGTAAAATAATAATAAAAATTAATATTTTACCTCTTCAAGCTATGGCTTGATTATGGACTCCAACAGATTAAATCTGCTCTTGTTGTAAATCCCAGGAACTGATGACTTGCTCGATCAATCTTCGGAATTAGGTCTACGAACAGAAAACTAAAACCCTCTGATTGATTGCACTAGAAATCAATCAAATGTTTATCGAAGAGATTAAACAGATTTGATCTGTCAATTCAGAATGTAATTTTTCATAAAAATCACAGATTGAATTCTCTCAAAAAGGAGACAGGATTTTCGAAAAATCCTTATTTTATTTTGTGTAATTTTTGAAAATACAACTTAGAATAAAACATGAGATTTTCGAAAATTGCACCTTATATTTATAGATAATTTGTAGACTGGATTAAGTTATATCTCTATTAGGACACTAACTCCTTAGGGTCCATAATCCATAATTTAAGCCCAACAAGCCAAGCCTGTTATTATAGAAATTAATATAAAATTTATCATGACTCCGATTGATAAAATGATTTCATCAATGTGCACAGAAACCATTTCTACACCTTTTAAAGTCAAGATAATTTTTTCTGAATCCGAATTCAGTGATTTCTAAAAATGTCCATCCCTATGTCATTTTAGGAAATTTCACTCCCTTTAGTTAAGAAGTCCAACTTCTCTTTCATTAAATTTAACTCTTTAAATTTAACTATCTCAACAGAGATTAGTAATCCATTACTTGTGTGACCCTCAATGGTTCAGGGATACAGCTAGCCGTGGGCTCACAACTCCTTGTGCTCGGAACAACAATTTCCGACTTACCCATCGAATCACGGTAAGAGCGCCTAGCAACATCGCCCCATGATTCCCTAGGTATCACTGATAGTTCCTGCAAGAACCATTAGGTTTTGGTTAGCGTACAGTACGGTCCCTTCATCCAAATATCCCGATCGAATCAACAACCATTGGTACATCGAAAGTCGTTCGAGATTCGATAACTATGCAATGCATCTTGAAGATCAAATAGTGACATCGCATGTGCTACTAGGAAACCAAGTAACCTAAATCACATTGAGTACTCTGGTCAGAGATTTGTCACACTAATATCTCTTCAAATCGCATAGGATATCCACACTCGCAAGCGTGTGGTGAATCCTTGACAACAATGCATCGACTCCTATATGTGTCGTAACTGTACCCAATCCCGACACCTGATGACCCCAATAGAGTCGGTAAACGAGTCAAAATACAGTACTAGCATACAGAGTCTCCATGATGTTTCAAGTAATAAGGACTAATGGTGTACAACCAAAACCGCGGACTTATCCACTCAATTAATAATAACCACTTGGAAAGTCCGAATAGGGTAGTTCGATCATTCATCATATGAATATCCATTTGCATGCTTTGAATATCTCTATGTTCCATACCAATGAAACGTGGTACTTGGCATCGCAAATGCTAGTCTCGATCTCGAGCGATCCATATCCTTATTTGCGGACGGCTCAATTGACTATGAACTGTTTAGAATATGCAGTGACTATAAGATGTGTTTCATGATAGTGATCTCTCTTTATTCACTATCTCATCTTACTTACACTATAGTATATTCAAGGTCTTTATCAAAACAACAATAGTATATCACAATATAATATTATGAAGAAAGATAAAGAAAATGCCATTAATGAATGTAAATTATATTAAACAAAGATTGTTTACAATAAGAGACTCTCAAAGCCCTTAGCCACAACTTGGCTAGCGGGGCATCAACTCTTTCAAAAGGGAAGCAGACTAGGGTGTCACATGAGGTGTTGCCAACATCTGTGATAAAACGTTTTCTTGAGCTTATACATATGGACTTTATGGGTCCAATGGATGTTTAAAGCTTCAGTGGTAAGAAATATTCTTTTGTTTGTGTAGATGATTTTTCACGATACACTTGGGCAAACTTTTTGAGAGAAAAATTAGACACATTTGATGTCTTCAAGAAACTGCTCACTAAGATTTCGAATCTCCACAATCTGAAGGTAATCCGAATTCGTACTGATCATGGTAAGGAGTTCGAAAACTCTTCTTTTTCAAGTTTGTGTGATAAGAAAGGTATTTCTCATGAATTTTCTATGCTTAAAACTCCATAACAAAATGGAATTGTTGAAAGGAAAAATAGTACTTTGCAAGATATGGAAAGAGTGATGTTAAGTTCGAAAAATATTTCAAAACTCTTTTGGGCTGAAGCCTTGAATATTGCATGTCATATTCCAAATAGAGTTTATTTGAGGAATGATACCACTATGACATCCTATGAAATTGTCATGGAAAAGAGACCAAACCTTAAATATTTTCATGTTTTTGGATGTGTATGTCACGTTTTGAATTATAGAGATCATCGTGCTAAGTTTGATGCAAAGAGTAATAAGTGTATGTTTTTGGGATATTCATCAAATAGTCGAGCCTATAGAATGTATAACTTGAGAACTAAGACCATTTTTGAATCTATTAATGTTGTTTTTGATGACATTGCAGATTTAAAGAAGAAAATAGCTGAAGATGAAGTTGATGATTTGCTGGATAATTCTTGAAATTCAGATGTTGTCCAAGGTGTTACAACACCTCCGACAACACCTCCTATAGAAATTCCAGAAACAAAAGTTGAAAAGCCTACTGATGTGAATACTGATGAGGACAGTGAGGTAAACAAAGCTGGAAAAAATATTCTGAGCAGAATTCAGAAGAATCATCCAATCTCACAAGTAATTGGAGATGTGCATGGAGACTTGCAAACTCAAAGGAAAAAGAAGGTGGACTACAGAAAAATGGCAGATCTAATGTGCATGAGCTCTACGTATTATCAAGTAAGATTTTCTTGTTTCGTGTCAAACATTGAACCCAAAAAAATTTGAAGAAGCTTAGAAGATGAATTTTGGGTCAATGCTATGCATGAAGAGTTAGACCAATTGGTTAGGAATGATTACATGCTTTTATTTGACATAATAGGACTTTTAATTGTTGTTTCATGCTTTAATGCATTTCGATTCATTTATGCATTCATCTTGAGCCTAATACATTGATTTGGAAGGGCAGAGCTGTCTAAACTCGAATTAGACGTTTTGGAGACTATAGTCGAGTGTGTGGGTTGATGAGGTCTCCCATAGTTCTGAATACTCCTTATAACTGCTCTAAAGTCTAGAGGATCGAGATATACCTCATTCACCTCGATCAGTGGAGTCGGTGAGTTGTGGTGATATCTTGTCCTCGGGATCCCAACCAAAGAACCGAGATTTCCATTGATTATCCAAGTAGATAATCCTGAATTTTAAATACATGCTTTGCATTCTATTTTATCTTGAATTATGTTGAATTTATATCATGGTTTGATATACTTGTTGCTATTGCATGTTATGTTGCTTTTACTGAGACTGTTGTCTTTTTTTTGTATATGTGCTTGGAAACAGGTGGGGTAGGATCAAGTCAGAGGCATCATGGATAGATTGAGTCAAGTTTGTTAGACGGGAGGACTTGGTTTAGATGTCGAAGTTGTATTCAAACATGTTATGTATTTTGAATTGTAGAACCTAGAATTGATGCATGTTCTACTTTCCGAGTAGTTGATCAACTTTAGAATTTCAAGGATTGTAATATGTTAGTTTGTTGGTTAAAATGCATGATGTTTTATGAGTTTGAGTTGATTTTAGAGTTTGCATGATCTACTGTCTCTGTTTATTTTTCAGATGTTTTGCAGGGCACGGACCCTATGCCACATCCGTGCCAGGGTCCGTGTACCTTCGCTTTTGGTAATGTCTCACTTTTGTTAATGCACGGACCGGACATGCCTCCGTGCATGGGTCAGTGTGATCTTGGTTCGAGGCAGTAGCTTAGAGTTTTTGAAATTTTGGTCAGGGACCCGAGCACGGAGGGTGCACAGGGTCCGTGCATAAAACAGAGAGCTCAGTTTTTAGTGCATTTGTTTTTCACGTACCTATGCACGGAGGTTCATAGGGTCCATGTCCTATATAGTCTCCGAACCTTAGGATACAGGTTAATGCACGGACCCGAGAACGGAGGGTGCATGGGGTTCGTGCATGCCTTTAAAAAAAATTTCTTTGACTAATCTCTAGACTCTCTATCGATGATTGAATGATTTATTCTTGATTAGATGATTAGAACCGAGGTCTTCACACAAGGAGTCCAGCATTATAATATTTTTGTGATTTTATTCTTGGGATATTTTATCTCTTCTAACTCCTTCACTCTCTCAATTATTCTCTCGTCCCTCAAATTTTTGCCCTAACATATTTATCTATTCTTACTCTCACAAATTCAATGGCCGGAAAGTAGTTTGATTCACATGACATCCGCACAGAGATGGGCTACACTTCATATGTTGAGAAGGATGTGCCAACACCTTCGCAACAACATCCCATGATCAAGCAAGCCATTGTTCCAGTTTTTGAAGAACTTCAGCCCCTGGATTTCATTGCACCAGGAGAGCCTGGCAATACTCTTGACGTGGACAATCTTCCGGATTTATCCACTCTGAACAAGGTGTTTCCCGCAAAATCCTTGACACGCCGTTCCAAATGCAAAGCTGGATATAATCCCGATTTTACAGCTTCAAAGAACTTTCATGGTACGGTCTAGTCATCCCGTCCATCGTTGGTTGATACTGAGTATTCGTCGGGTGATGACAGTGCCGATCAAGACTTTGTGATGAAGGCTCCTCCAAAGAAGAAATCAGATTCTAAAGCCGCACCAATTTTTTCAATTCCAGTACCTTTTGGTGCAGAAAGTGAATCTGCTGATGATTCCTCTTATGCAGATGCATCTCCTCCAACAGAAACTCCCACCGCACCTGTTGCTGCTGTAGATATTTCTGCATCTATTTCTGCTCCTGGACCATCATCTACCACCGCTCCTCTAGAATTTTCTGATGATGAGGAAGCCTCAATAGCCAAGTTTATGGCTAACTTGAAGGAAACAAAAGCCCAGAAATCTGCAATCTCTCCTCTTTCCTTAGAAGATGAACCTGATGAGGAAATGATGCAAGAGTATGCAGATATTCGTCCCCATCATTCCGATAGTTTTAGTTCTGATTCCAGTGAAGCTTCTAATGCTGAGAATTACTTAAAGGGTGAGACCTCTGAAGATAAGAGTGGTTCTAAAGCAGATGTTTCTAAAGGTGCTGCCGAAACCCCTGAAAACACCTTGGATGCTGCTCTTGCTGAGGAATATTCTGTGAGCCACCCCTATTCTTCTTCTTATTTTTACTCTAAGAATGTTGCAAACTATTGGCAACACTATGCCAATCGTGAATTCTTTGAGGACCACCGCATAGATTTGGAAGCATATGGGGCGCAGAATCGAGTAACTTTTTTAAACTGAGAAATATGCTTGCTGCTGTGACATATGTTGTTCCTTACTGTAGACCACTGGTCTTGGAGTTTTACTGTAATTTGAATGAAGCTGTGAAAGATCCACGATATGCTAAGTATGGGAAAGTGTATGTGAGGGGACTTATTGTTGAATTTAGTCCTGCTGTGATCAATGGGTTCTTCCAGTCTCCCAATGTCGATGTTGCTGAGTTTCCATCCTTGGATGAGATCACATCTGTGATTACTGGTGGCTACGTCACCCAATTCCCTGCTCATCCACAGAAGTTGTCTGCTGCCAAGCTCACAAATCTCTACTCTGTTTTGCAGAAGATAGTTGTGAAGACCTGGACTCTCTCCAGCAACTCTACCATTTTCACAAAACATCAGGCATCGGTCTTGTATGCTGTTGGAACTGGTTCGGATTTTAATTTTGGAGGACTCGTGTTTGACATAGTCATGGCCTTTGCTGACTGTAACCAGGCCAATTTCAAGCTTCCATATTCGTCCCTGATTTGTGCCATGATGATTAGTCAAGGCATTGAAAAAGATGATGATGAAGGTCTGACTAAAGTGGGAGAAGATTTGAAGATTGCCCCTGCTTTACTTCGGGAAAACAAAAAGATAGATCTCCCTTGGTCAGAATCAGATGATGTTGCAGGTGTTGTGGCAGGTGTTGCCAACACTGCCCCAGACACTGCTATGTTTGTTCCACCATCTTTAACCCAAACAATGGACATGAACTTCATTCATGCTCAATTACTCCATGCTGAGCAGAAGATTACTCAAGCTAAAGCAGACATTGCCTATTATGAGACGTTGAAAGCTCATTACGAATCTCTGCAGGGTGTTGGTCCCTCTTCTGGACAAAAAAAAGGGAGTAGATACTGAAGGAACTAATGGAACTGATGATACTGATACTGAAGATTAAGGATATTCCTCAAGAAACCAGTTCTAGTTTATTAATTTCTTTTTGCATTCTATCGTTTAGTTTGCTAATGTGTACTTTTATGTGTTTTGCTCTGGTTATAATCAATTTTACTTATTTGATAATCTCTTATGTGTTCTTAAATTTGTTTTCTTTCCTCTGTTTTGATAATATTGATATTAAGTGATTAAGTGTTGTGGACAGATGTTGCCAACATCTCAGCCAATACTTACGCTTAGACTAAGGGGGAGGGAAGTTTTTTTTAATTCAGGGGGAGTTTTGATTAAGAGAGAGTTTATTTTGTGTGATCTTAATGTGGTTTGTCCAGAAATACAAAAAGGGGGAGATTAAAGGAAATATTTATTTCCGTATAAAGATCCTCTCTATTTTAAAAGTCTACGCAATATCTTTTTTCCTTTCTTGGGCTTAAAGTTTCCATAGATAAGATATGATATATTATATACTTATGATACTGTTGCGTAATTTTGTGCCCATAAGTGTACGGTGTCAAGTTTTATAAAAGTGATAAATAGAGTGTCGATCCCATGAGGAGTAAAGTGAAAATATTTAGAACTTCTAATTAAAATATTCCTAATTTTATCTAGAAAATTAATGATCATAATATATGCAGAAAAATAAAAATAAGCAATGGATTTTTTTATAGCACGCACACAATTTTTAGAAATTATCAATCAGATGAAAATGTTCTAGAGGTCTAGATTTCACATGGTTTCAATAACAATCACTTCTAATCAATTTATTTCATGAATTCCTTTCAATTAATAGCCAAGAACACTTAGATTATTCTATTTTCCTCTCCCAAGCAACAAATATATTATATCAACTACAGTTCAATTCCAATATCCCTATTAAAAATCTGATTGCAGTGATCGATGTAAAACCATGTTCCCCTAAGAATCTATTAATGTTATATACTCTTCTGAGCTATATAAAAAATTAACAGTGTAATTTCTATTAGTTTTATTCAAAATCCCCTCTCTCGAGTGCCAGATTTCAAATAAATATTACAAATCAATTATTGATCAAGAAATTGAAAATACATTAAAATTTAGAAAAATAATTAATGTATAGAAACTCAATTCAATAAAATCAAAAGTTCATAATCATGTCTACACCAGGTTCCATCCGACCTCTAAACTCTAAAAATTTAGTTCATAATCAAATTCAAATAAAACCAAAACATATTCAAAAAAGTAGACATTAAATCAAAATTTAAAAAATAATAATGAAAGAAAACAAAGCCAAATATTCGATTTCGTGTCCAGTATATCGATCTCCGTCTTCGTAACAGTTAAAGCTCTTCACATTTTTGCCCAGATTTCTCTCGTCAAATTCTCTCTAATTGTGTTTGATGTATTGCGGCGGCCTTCTCCTCCAATTCTCACGCCAATTCCCTTTTATACGTTACAGATAAAAGCCCAATTGAAAGCCCAAGAAAATATAAACTTTCCTTCCCGACAATTTAAAAAACTCTATCAAGCGGGCGCTCAATACTCCAAAGCGGGCGCGCACATGCTTCGCACTTTAATCTTCAAATATCACGAGAAATAGCGCGATAGCACTTTACTAAGCGCGACAACGCTTCATTCTCTTCAGTAGTGCATCAAATAAGCTCTATACACTTTAGCGCGT
Source organism: Henckelia pumila (assembly GCF_033568475.1). Lineage (NCBI taxonomy): Eukaryota > Viridiplantae > Streptophyta > Magnoliopsida > Lamiales > Gesneriaceae > Henckelia > Henckelia pumila. The sequence goes on from NC_133122.1 coordinate 85,753,468, forward strand.
CTTCTTTTCTTCCTTCTTTTTATTTTCTTTTTCTTTTTCCTTTTCTGCTTCTCTTTTCTCTCTTATTCTTTTCTTCCCTTAAATCTTATTTTTCTTCTTTTTCCTACAAAAATTTATAAATTCCTACATCCACACAAACAAAAAAACCACGCATAAATCTTCTCAAAACAAAACAATTAACCATTAAAATCATAATCAAATTAAGTGTAGCAAATTCTCCCAAACTTAAATATTTGCTAGTCCCGAGCAAAACTTAATTAACAAAAAATTCCAGAAACTCATATCACCAAACCAACAACCAAGAATCAACAAGAATAATCAAGAAATATTATGGAGCAATGACCTCAGCAATAATTTTAAAAATTCAAATCCAATCTCATCCAACCTACTAACACTTGAAAATTTTAATAATAACTAGATAACCGCATAAACTTACAATCTCCGCAACTCACGAATCAAAACACTCTTATCCAAATTTAATTCATACATTCATATATCATGAGGACTTTTCAAGGTAGCACGAGATCAAAGTTAAGGATATTAAATCAAAAACACTCACAATCAGGTTAATTCAAAGAACAATAGTGTGTGCGTGTTTCGATCAGAAATTTATACTCATTAGGACTTAATTAGCTTGTAATGTAAGGTCTGGCTCATGGCTATAAACGAAGGAATAAGAATTCAAAAGAGGGAGTAAATTATGTTCTATCTCTAATTTCCACTCATTTTTATTCAAACTTCACATCTCTTCTTTACCCTATTGATTTTTCATTTTTTCTATATTTTTCATCATGCTTCTTTTTTTTTCCCACCAACATTTTTTTTTCACAACTTTTTCACTCATTCTTTTTTCTCTCTTTTTCAATCCCCTTTTCATCTTTTTTTTTTCTTTTCACTACTACCTTTTTCCTTTTCAATTCTTTCACCACACAATTCCATATTCACAAATATAAACTAGGAGCATATAAAATTCTAACATTCAAATTACTCCCTTAAAGATAGGAAATAATGTTTAAGCTATTCATAGGTAGTAAATGTAAGACCTTGAAATGATATCGAATGGGGGTTTATCACATGTTTGCACGCATGTCATTCTTTTTCAATAAGGCTCAAACAAGGTACTAGGGATAACATGTATCAATGTGTAGCTTGAAAGGCACAAACGAGTTCAGAAAAATAGCCTAAATCAATCCTAATCACAGTTATGCCCGTATTTCGCCTCGAGGGGTGTCCGAACTAATTCTAGACAAGTCTCAATCCACAATTAAATCATATGAATTTTAACTAGTGCAGAATAAATAATCATCAAAGGTAAACGATGATTTTTAACAAAATTCTCAGCATGTACCTCAAGTACTCATGTTATTTCGTGAACGCTCAAATGGGCAACTAAGGAAAAATAATTTTTTCAACAAAAATTAGGCCCTAAGAATCAAACAATGCCTCAATCATCTCTATGTTTGTATGTTTCAAAATTCAGATTTACGCATAAATCACAGAGTATATAGGAAATTGTTCATCTAATTGGTTTCCATAAGTTCAAATTTTTGGTCAGATAGGTAGACATTCATGGAAATCAGTTACTGAACAAAACAAATAAAATTTCATCATTGGCCACGCATTCCAATTCTTTCTTGAATCAATTCAACTCAACATCATACAAACAAACTCAAAACTCAAATTATACCAAAACACATCAAACAACATATATTGAAATCCTTAATCCCAAGCAAGCAAGAACAGCTACGCATAAATTCATGAGATTTGAATTAAACTCCCCCACAAACTTATTACAATCATTGTCCCCAATGATTAAACAAGAACAAGATTAAGGGACAAATACCTCAGGTGCCGAGCATCAGGACTCGGCATCATCATCATCTCCTTGGAAATAAGTCGCATCATCACCAGTATCATTAGGCGACCATTATGTAGGAGGTGGATAAGGCACAACCATGGAGAGTGAGACAAACTGTGGTGAAGAAGATCCATTCTCTTTGAACGCCCAAGTTAATATGTGATGGCGCTCTTCAGAAACGCAATTGCGCAAGGCATGGCGCGGTTTGGATGCCATTTGGTAGTGCGATAGGGCATGGACCCGCATTTTTTGTATGCGCTTTAGCGCTTAGTATTGTGCTCTTTGTTCGCGTGATAGCGCTTGGAGTCGCGCCTTTCGTATGCATGTTAGCGCTTGCTGTAGTGCGGTTAGGAAGCGCGATTGAGCATGATTGAGCGCCTTAAATTTCTTTCGTTCCAGACATCGTGCGGGCGCACCTTATTGATATTGCAAGCGCGCTGTAAGTTCGCATATCAAATTTTAAGGATGCTCAGAATGGCGCGGGCGCTCCAGGGAATTAGCGCGGGCGCACCTCAGTATCGAACGGGAGATTCCTAAGCCAGAAAATTTTTGACAATTAACAAGAATTAGGCTTCAAAAATTGATAATAATGTACATAAAAAATTAATTAAAAGATATGAAATAAAATGAAAACAAAAGTAATTAAAATAAAGGAAATATCTTGGGTTGCTCTCAAGTAGTGCTTTGTTTATAGTCGTCAGCCCGACTTTCCCGATCTTAGGTGGTCTTCCCCTTTTCTTTCACACCCCAATTGTATTCCACAAACCGCTTTTTAAATTTCGCCTCCTTCTTCGTGGTTTTCTCCTTTGGTAAACTTGGCGCTCTCCCCTTTGGCGATTCAACTTCAATAACAACTTTTTGATGGTCTTACAGCTTCACAACCCTCTCAATCAAGCACAACTCGTCGATGGGTGGATTAGGTGCCTTCGTGAATACGTTGAAAATCATTCTTTCGCCTTCCACACCCATCGACAATTCACCTTCTTGACGTTTGTTTTGGCATCAGCAGTAGCAAAAAACGGTCTTCCAAAAATCAATGGAGCACCATGATCCGCTTCTATGTCTATGATCACAAAATCAGCCGGAAATATGAATTTTTCCACCTTGACTAGCACATCTTCAACAATACCCAGTGGATATATGATGCTTCTATCCGCCAACTGCAATGTGATCATGGTCGATTTCATCTCTTCCAACTCCAAGGCCCTGTAAATAGATAATGACATTAAATTAATATTATCCCCTAAATCACATAAAACACTACTAAAATGAGATCCACAAATAGAACAAGGAATAGTAAAACTCCTCGGATCTTTAAGCTTTTGTGGCATCTTTTTTTGTAGCACGAAACTACATTCTTCAGTTAGGTTCACCACCTCGTTCTCTAGAAGCCTTCTTTTCTTGGACATCACCTTTTTTATTTACTTTGCATAGTTTTAAATTTGCTCCAAAGCATCGGCAAAAGGGATATTAATATGAATCTTCTTGAAAATATCCAAAAATTTGGAGAACTTCTCATCAAGAGTCTTTTTCTTGAACCTTTGAGGATATGGGAGTGGATGCTTATACATCGGTTTCTGCTCAGGTTCAATCTCCTTCTCCTCAACTTTTTTCTCTTCAACTGCAACTTTTTTAGTTCTATCAGATGATTTCCTCTCACGGTTGTCGTCTTCATTACCTACCTGTTTCCCACTCCTTAGAGTGATAGCATTGCATTGATCCTTGGAATTTATCTCAGTATTGCTTGGAAACTGGCCTCCATTGTTAATATTCAAAGCATTCGTCAGCTGCCTAATTCTAGTTTCCATAGATTGCAGCACAGCGCCCATATTAGCCACATGCGTCTCTAAGCTGTCAAGGCGAGACTCAGTCCTCGCCATCCTCTTGCTCGATTCCTGCACAAAATTACTAACAACATCCTTCAAAGAAGGCTTACCTTCACCCACGTTTGTATTGAACCCCGGAGGAAGATTCAACACATTTTTATTTTTGGCATAGAAAAACTTTTCATGATTACGCAAGCTAGGATTATAAGTATTAGGGATAGGGTTACCTCTGTAGCTTTCATAACCTCTTTGATTTATGTACTTCACTTGTTCAGGATGGTGAGATTCTTCCATAGCACCTGACACACCTGCTAGTTCTGCGACACTCACTTTATGCAACGCGACCACTTTTGTAGTCAGTGCAGATAATTGTGCAGTTATTGAAGTGAGAGGATCCACTGCATACACTGCTTTCTTGACTCCCATACGTTCAGATGGCCATTGAAAACTGTTGATGGTCATCTGTTCCAGCATATCGTAGGCCTGAGCCGGATCCTTTGCAAATATGGTCCCTCCAGCAGCAGAGTCCACAGATATCCTCGTAGGCGCATTCAGTCCATTGTAGAACCACTCGAGCTGCTCCCAATCTGCAAAATTATGGTTAGTACAACGTCTAAGTAAATCTTTGTACCTTTCCCATGCCTCGTAGAGCTGTTCAGTGTCCATCATCCTGGAAGTGCTGATTTCAATTTTTCAGTTGAGTGGATTTGGCCGATGGAAAGTACTTCGCAAGAAATTTCACTGCCATCTCCTCCCATGTAGTAATGCTTCCCAATGGCAGTGATTGTAGCCAACTTCTAGCCTGATCCCTGAGAGAAAAAGGAAACAAGCGTAAACTTATAATATCCTTAAAAACACCATTAATTTTTACCGTATCAGTTATCTCCAAGAAAGTCCGCAGGTGTAGTGAGGATCAGCTGTGGCGCTTCCGTTGAACTGGTTCTGCTGAACCATGTTGATCAATGTCGGCTTCAATTCGAAGTTGTTGGCATTTGTGAGACCTCGATTCTAAACAAGTATTAAACTAACAAGCAACCACAAGTCATGGTATGAAGCCACAAAAGATTTTTTTTTAAAAAAAAAAAAAAAAAAAGATCGCACGCCCGCGCCGTCCTCTCGCTCTGAAAGACCAAACACCAAAACGAAACCCAACCAAACCTAAACACTTGCATTTAAAATATCTGACAATACAATAACAATACAAGAAGAGTCTAGTGATGAAAAACATTCGATTCTGTTGCACCTACATCGATTCTTTCTTACAATACGAAATATAAGAAGTTCGAATTTCTAAACATGCTCGCAAAACATGAACTAGATTGACATGCTGATTCGATTTCTAAACCGAGTCTCACTTCTATCCCTTGCTCTTGACGCTAACCAGGTCTACGCTGACTTGATCTTTCCCCTCCTGTTGCTACGTACACATACAAAACAAAGCAATAGCCGGATAACTCCGGTGAGAAAGATATTCCCAGTAAAAGAAACATAACAAGTAATATATCAACAACATGCTATCAAGACAACATATAGAAGTCAAGCTAATGATATGCATGTCTTTAAAAACCAGGATATCAATTCTGATAAACAAGGGAGTGCTGCTCTGCTTTTGGGATCCCGAGGATGAGATCACGTAATGACTCACCGACTCTCCCAATCGAGATGGTGCCACGTATCCCAATTCCCTAGACTTTGGTGCGACTATGAGGAGTATGCTGACACTAGGTGAACTTCTACAACCTAGGCCACTCACAACATAACCCCCAAACATCTAAACAAAAAGGGTTGTTCTGCCCGCTGAAATCAAAGTTGGCTCAAGATGAATGCATAAGAAAACATAAACATTAAGCCATATAACAAAAGGTGAAACAACAAAAAATACAAGTTCTACATGCTAGAACAAGTATTGATGCAAGTAAGTGATTTTAATGGAAACTCGAGAACCAACTGTCCCGAGTATGCTATCCTGCTAACGATGACTGCTTTTACCTTTCAATGCAAGTAGTTACAACTCTAAAAAAGCTACAACAAAAAATTGTATCAATAACTATACAACCTAAACAACAACAACGACTCAAGGAAATCTCTTTACCGTTCTTCGTCCAACTCTTGACGACCAAATGCTGTCAATACAGGGCTCGACAAACTCCAAACGAATCTGTACGAAGGCAACGAAGATCAACAACGACGATCAAAATTCAAAAGCTAAAGTTCTACAATTCAAACGGTTCAAAATCTCTAAAACTCAAACCGGCGGCATAACGGCTATAAGCTGAAAAAACCGGAACACAGAGAGCAGTTCAACATCTATACTAACTCATAACAATGCTAAGACAACAACAACAAGGCAAACTCATCAAATCTCAAAACTAGATTTTTGAAAATAGGCTTCCAAAAATCATAACAAATCCGAACGTCGCTCTATTTCAAAACCTACAGATAATAAACGATCAGAACTCTGCCAAGAACAACATACTCAAATCTCAAACAATTATAACAACATCCAAAAACTAGAATGTATCTGATCGTAGAAAAACTTACGATATAACGGAGCTCTCGCTTTTGTGATCGCTAATCTGCCTTCAGAAATAATTTCCAACGGACGGATCGAGCTCGGACTGGATTCTAAGAGCTTGAAGAAACGTTGAAGGCGTTTCAATGGAGGGAAATCGAATTGGGGAAGGAGATAGAATGGTTGGACTAAGTCAATAATGTGTAGATAATATAACAAATCCAAAAATTGTGTTTTAGTTCCTGAAAAATCCAAATTTTGCAAAATAGATCTCGATCAATAAAAAGTCGGCTCTTTAACTCTGGAAACTCTGATTATCTCAAATAAGCTCAATTAAGATAAAAACAGGGCGTTACAGCATTTATCGTCCCTTGAGTGATTTCAGAATAGTGAGCCTGGATCGTCAGCCTGAAATGATCTCTGATTGGCACCAAAGGGAGCTTGATTTATATTCTCTTTAGCCATCATGTCAAATTTTTCTCTTCTCGCTCTTCTCAATGCACGTGAAGTTCGTTTGATCTCTGGATCAAAAAGTAGATAATTCGCACTTTGAGATCTTCGCATGAACTACAATGAAGAACAAAAAGAACTCAATTAGTAATTAAAAATAATAAAAAAAACTCTACATTAAAACATAGACTAATTGGTAACAAGACTAAACAAAATCAAAAATTAATCCCCGGCAACGGCGCCAAAAACTTGTTGCGTAATTTTGTGCCCGCAAATGAACGGTGTTAAGTTTTAATAAAGTGATAAATAGAGTTTCGATCCCACGAGGAGTAAAGTGAAAATATTTAGTACTTGTAATTATAATAGTCCTAATTTTATCTAGAAAATTAATGATCAGAATATTTGCAGAAAAATAAAAATAAGCAATGGATTTTTTTTATAGCACGCACACAATTTTCAGAAATAATCAATCGGGTGAAAAATGGTCTAGAGGTCTAGATTTCACTTGGTTTCAACAACAATCACTCCTAATTAATTTATGTTCATGAATTCCTTTCAATTAATAGCCAAAAAAATTTAGATTATTCTATTTTTCTCTCCCGAGCAACAAATAGATTTTATCAACTACAGTTCAATTCAAATATCCCTACATCCGATCTCTAGACTCTAAAAATTTAGTTCATAATCAAATTCAAATAAAACCAAAACATGTTCAAAAAATTAGACATTAAATCAAAATTTAATAAATAATAATGAAAGAAAACAAAGCCGAATATTCGATGCCGTGTCCGGTCTATCGATCTCCGTCTTCTTTCCAGTTAAAGCACTTCACGTTTTTGCCCAGATTTCTCTCGTCAAATTCTCTCTAATTGTGTCTGATGTATTGCGGCGGCCTTCTCCTCCAATTCTCACGCCAATTCCCTTTTATACGTTACAGATAAAAGCCCAATGCAAAGCCCAAGAAAATATAAAATTTCCTTCCCGACAATTTAAAAAACTCTATCACGCGGGCGCTCATGGAGCGCACATGCTTCGCACTTTAATCTTTAAATCTCACAATAAATAGCGCGATAGCACTTTACTAAGCGCGACATCGCTTCATTCTCTTCAATAGCTCATCAAATAAGCGCTATACACTTTTGCGATTCTTCTTTTCTTCCTTTTTCCTTTTTATTTTCTTTTTCCTTTTCTGCTTCTATTTTCTATTTTATTCTTTTCTTCCCTTAAATCTTATTTTTCTTTTTTTTTCCACAACAATTTATAAATTTTCTACATAATGTAGTAACCCAGAAACCATTTTAAGATAATAATATGTTAAACATGATTAAGGGTTGGTATTTAACCAATTTCGGAGTGTTATTGGACTTCAGAAGTAAAATTTGGGCTTTTTAATTTTGGGCCGGATAGTAAGCTCCAATCCCAGATAGTAAGCTCCGATCCTGGATAGTAAGCTCCGATCGGAACGGAAGCTCCTATTGGAACGAAAGTTCCGATCCCCAGCTGCCAGAAATGATCGATGACTCAGTCGCGAGTTTTGACAAGTGTCGATCATAGAGCAGATCGGAAGCTCCGATCGTAGATCGGAAGTTCCGATCCTGGCGTGGCAGACATGCACACAATGAGCTGGATCGGAAGCTCCGATCCCGAAATCGGAAGTTCCGATCCTGGCCGAGAAATTTGGCTATAAATAGGGCCGTTCTGAGTTCATTTCAATTACGAATTTCCGAGTTTCCTTCTTCAGTTATATAGTGTGAGATATACACTTGAGGCCCCTATCGGTTATAATAGAGGTTCTGGAATAACCAAGGTGTGGTTATAGTCATCCGGGACTAGCGACTCCAAAGGGCTAACTACGGATGAAGGTATGGTCCGGGAATCTATTTAAGTTTTGGGAGTACTTATTAGCTTAGTTAAGGCTTATAGAACTTGTGTAGTGATACGGTGAACTTTTGAATATAGGTTTGGAACCTAGGATCCTATTATACTTGAACTAGCCTAGAGGTACGTACACATTGACTGAGATTGCCAGCGAGTATACATGTTTATATGTTGCATTTATTTGGCATTATTATATGGCATGATGTATGATTTACCGTTTTTTATACTCATATGTCATGTGCATATACACGTTGAGCCTATTCCCTGTTATACCTGATTATAGAGCCGCTCATCTCTATACTCGATAGTCTGTCACTGAGAGTACCGCGACGGCGGGGGCATTTATGTCTGTCTACTCTGGTGTACTAGACGAGTGTGGTTGCACCCAGAGGTTGATCCGTTCGGTGGTAGCACTCATATGGCGCCGGTTCTGAGATTGACTTTTCAGATGATCTTTTACCAGTCATCATGTTGCATGCATTATATACATATGTTTACTCATGTCTATGTACTGGGCGTAGCGCTCACGTCCTAGTTGTTATCTTGGACACCCTATTCCATGGGGCAGGTCGCAGGATGGACGGAGCTGGTAGTTCAAGGCAGGACTAGGGAGCAGGAGCCTTGAGGATTTTATTATACAACAGGATTCGATATAGCTATATAATGTTTACTGTTTAAGATTTCGATTTTGTTGTATCATTACAGATTTAAGCCTGAATTATATTACTAAGATGATATGTAATTTATGGTTAAGTTTCCGCACGTTTTTACTCTGTTAAGTATTTTGTTGTATTAAGTTTAATTAATGCTATTAGTTGCCAGTTAGTAGGTGATTCCATGTAGGGTCAGTACATTTTTGGTATCAGAGCCAGGTTAGATTTTGGGATTAGTACTTGGGATTTAGAATTAGTTAGAGTAATTCTTGCGCATTTGGGATTTTAATGTGTAATTCTTTTCAGGATATGGCTGACGAGAGTCACGGTAGTGTTGGCCAGGGAGGTGGTCATCATCATCGTCGCCATCATCATTAGGATGATCAACATCGTCCTCATGAGGGTCGACGTCGCTATACTATTAATAAGTTTATGCAGGTAGGACCGAAACCCTTAGTGGGAGGCGAGAATCCTGAACAAGCTAGAAGCTGGATGTCTAAACTTGAGAGCACGTTCCGAGCTTTTGAGTGTACTGAGGAGCAGAAACTGGAAGTTCTAGAATTCGTTCTAGAGGATAGAGCACGTTTTTGGTGGGATGCCAAGGTTGCTCAGGCACGTACTGAGAGAGGACAGGTGACTTAGGGGGATTTCTGTCGGGAGTTTCAGAAATTATATTTTCCTCCGGCTGTTCGCCAAGCACGATCTATGGAGTTGCTTACTTTGAGGCAAGGATCAATGACTATTGATCAGTATCAGCAGCGATTTCTTGATCTGCTACCTTTTAGTCCTCATATCAATGCGAGTGATGCGTCGAAGTATGATATCTTTCTGCAAGGCCTGAACCAAGATATCTACGCACAGGTTGTCGTCTGTGATGACCCGGTGTCTTATGAGACTTTGGTGAACCGTTGCCGTCTTGTGGAGACCAGCAACAGGCGTGGACAGTTGATGATGCCAACACAGCCTAGTGGATTTGTTGAGCCTCGAGCTCAATCTGTTGTGTCATCTGTACCTACGTCTTCTTCTACTCCTACTACTTCGTCTGGTTCTCATGGTTCACGAGGTACTTTCCGCTTTGGGAAGAAGAAGAAGAAGGAGGAGTTTTGTAGCCACTGTGGTGGGAAGCATCCTGTAGCTTCATGTCGGAGAGCTACTGGGGCTTGTTATATTTGTGGTCATCAGGGACATTTGCGGAGAGATTGTCCTCAGCGCATGGGTTCTGCTAGTGGATCGGGATCCCAGGTTGGATCTCAGGCTTCTACTTTTCCACATCAGCAGCCAGCACCACAGAGTTCTTCTGGTTATCGTCCCCAGACTCAAGGGCAGGTGTTTGCTCTGTCTCAGGAGCAGGATACTGAGGGAAGCGATCGCATGTTGGCAGGTAACTTCTTGTTATGTGGTATTCCTGCACTTGTATTAATTGATACTGGAGCATCGCATTCCTTTATTTCTAGTCGCTTCGTTAAGAGACATAGATTACCTTACATATCATTAGATATGGATTTAGTTGTATCTACTCCGTTAGAGCAGGAGGTAGTAACTAAGCGTCTAGTGATGGGTTGCCTTCTGGAGTTTGAGGGTAATGTGTTATCGGCTAATTTGATGATATTAGCGATGAAGGATTTTGATTGTATTTTGGGAATAGATATGCTGACTTTGTATCACGCTACTGTGGATTATTATCAGCGTCTGGTACAGTTTCATCTCGTTGAGGGTGATAGCTGGTACTTTTATGGTGAGGGTGCGCGACCTCCGATGCCACTTGTTTCGGATCTGAAGGCATGTCATGTCTTGGAGTCAGGTGGGGAGGGCTACCTCATCTATGCAGTTGATATGTCCATGAGTAGTACGGGTATTGATCAGCTACCGGTTATCAGCGAGTTTCCTGACGTATTCCCTGATGAGATTCCTGGTTTTCCTCCGGTTCGAGAGGTTGAATTCGGTATTGATCTAGTACCAGGAACTACGCCTATATCCCGAGCACCTTATCGTCTGGCACCGTCAGAGATGAAGGAATTGAAATAGCAGCTGCAAGATCTGCTTGATAAGGGATATATTCGTCCGAGTGTTTCTCCGTGGGGAGAACCTGTTTTGTTTGTCAAGAAGAAGGATGGATCGATGCGATTATGTATTGATTACAGGCAGTTGAATCGTGTCACCATCAAGAATAAGTATCATTTGCCGCGGATTGATGATCTATTTGATCAACTACAGGGTACTTCTATTTATTCGAAGATAGATCTGAGTTCTGGATACCATCAGATGCGGGTACGAGACTCAGATATATCTACGACTGCTTTCAGGACCAGATACGGACATTATGAGTTTCTGGTGATGCCATTCGGTTTGACGAATGCACCGGCAGTCTTTATGAATCTGATGAATCAGGTATTTCGAGATTATCTGGATAGATTTGTCATCGTCTTCATAGATGATATTCTTGTTTATTCTCATGACAAGGATGAGCATGCACAACATTTGAGGATTGTTCTACAGACGTTACGATATAAGCAGCTATATGCGAAATTGAGCAAGTGTGAATTCTGGCTTGATCGGGTAATATTTCTCGGTCATGTGATTTCGAGTGAAGGGATATCTGTTGATCCTAGTAAGATAGAGGCAGTGCTGAACTGGTCTCGTCCGACAACGGTTGCTGAGATTCGTAGTTTCTTGGGTCTAGCAGGATATTACCGTCGGTTCATCGAGAATTTTTCACAGTTGGCCAGGCCTTTGACTCAGCTTACTCAAAAAGATGTTACCTTCATTTGGTCCTCGGATTGTGAGGAGTCGTTTCACGAGCTGCGTAGACGTCTTACTACTGCACCTGTGCTAGCTCTACCTTCTGGATCAGGAGGTTATGTGGTTTATACTGATGCCTCTGGTCAGGGGTTGGGATGTGTGTTGACACAGCATGGACATGTTATTGCCTATGCTTCTCGACAGTTGAAGACGCATGAGAATAACTATCCAGTGCATGATCTCGAGTTAGCCGCCATTGTATTTGCGCTCAAGATTTGGAGACATTATCTTTATGGCGAGAAATTTGAGATATTTACGGATCACAAGAGTTTGAAGTATTTATTCACTCAGGCAGAGTTGAATATGCGACAGAGACGCTGGATGGATCTTCTGAAGGATTATGATTGTGAAATCAAATATCATCCAGGTTCTGATAATCTTACTGCTGATGCCTTGAGTCAGCAGGTGAGACTGTCTGCACTTCAGACTAATGAAATATCTCATATGATTCAAGAGTGCTGTTCATTGAGTTTTACGCTCAAGAACAAGAAAGGGAGGAATGGGATTCATTTGTATAATATTCTATCTGAGCCAGCATTGTATTCTCGGATCAGAGATGCTCAGATATCTGATGTTAAGACTCAGCGATTGGCACGTCTAGCCAATGGAGTTAATACATCTGGATTCCATTTTCAGGCAGATGGTTTATTGTGCCTATCCAATAGAGTGGTTGTACCTAATGTTGCAGAGCTCAGGAATGATATTCTATCTCAAGCTCACAGGAGTCGATTATCAGTTCATCCTGGAAGTATGAAAATGTATAAGGACTTGCGAACTAGATTCTGGTGGAAGGGGATGAAGCGAAGTGTGTATCAATTTGTTTCGAGATGTTTGGTTTGTCAACTGGTCAAGGCTGAACATCGACGACCAGGTGGATTACTGCAGAATCTTGAGATTCCCGAATGGAAGTGGGAGCACGTGACTATGGATTTTGTTACCCACTTGCCTATGACTTCACGTCAGTGTGATGCTATCTGGGTTGTCGTTGACCGTTTGACAAAATCAGCATATTTCATTCCTTATAACCGGGAGTATTCTTATGATCGCATGGCACGCTTATATATCCAGGAGATTGTGCGATTACATGGGATTCCAGTGAGCATAGTCAGTGATAGAGACCCGCGATTTACCTCACGTTTTTGGGGTAGTTTTCAGGAGGCGTTGGGTACCACTCTAATTTTGATCACTGCATATCATCCGGAGACTGACGGGCAGTCAGAACGGACGATTCGTACATTGGAGGATATGCTACGTTCTTCTGTCATGGATTTTGGCTTATCTTGGCAAGATCAGCTACCTTTTATCGAATTTGCCTACAATAACAGTTATCATCGTAGTATTGATATGGCACCTTTCGAGGCATTGTACGGTCGACGGTGTCGTACTCCGTTATTCTGGGATGAAGTCGGGGAACGGCAAGTCGAGGGTCCTGAATTGGTGCAGCAGATTGTAGACAAGGTAGATTTGATCAAGCATAGGATCAAAGTTGCTCAAGATAGACAAGCCAGTTATGCGAATATTCGCCGCAGGCCACTTCAGTTTGAGCCTGGTGAATATGTTTTTCTGCGAGTATCACCTTTCAGGAAGGTGATGAGATTCGGTGTGAAAGGCAAGTTGTCTCCTCGTTACATTGGGTCTTTCCAGATACTGGAGAAGATCGGAGATGTTGCTTATCGTTTGGCTTTACCGCCATCTCTTTCCAGTATACACAATATTTTTCATGTTTCGTTGCTTCGACAGTACATAGCTGATGAATCTCATGTGATTCAGTCTACTGATATTCAGCTAGAGCCAGATCTGTCTTTTGTTGAACGACCGATCTGTATCCTAGACAGGAAGGAGAAAGTTCTTCGGAACAAGACTATAACACTTGTGATGGTACAGTGGCAGCGCCGAGGCGTTGAAGAAGCAACTTGGGAAACTGAGAGTCGTATGCGAGCAGAATATCCTGAGTTGTTTGCTTTGTATTTTTTATTACCATGTAAGATGTAATTACCGTTGTTGTAATAAGACATGGTTTGATGTTTCATATTGTTATCTTGATTTGACTTTAGATGTTATTTCGCGGACGAAATATCTAAATGTGAGGAGAATGTAGTAACCCAGAAACCATTTTAAGATAATAATATGTTAAACATGATTAAAGGTTGGTATTTAACCAATTTCGGAGTGTTATTGGATTTCAGAAGTAAAATTTGGGCTTTTTAATTTTGGGCCGGATAGTAAGCTCTGATCCCAGATAGTAAGCTCCGATCCTGGATAGTAAGCTCCGATCGGAACGGAAGCTCCGATTGGAACGGAAGTTCCGATCCCCAGCTGCCAGAAATGATCGATGACTCAGTCGCGAGTTTTGACAAGTGTCGATCATAGAGCAGATCGGAAGCTCCGATCATAGATCGGAAGTTCCGATCCTGGCGTGGAAGACATGCACGCAATGAGCTGGATCGGAAGCTCCGATCCCGAAATCGAAAGTTCCGATCCTGGCCGAGAAATTTGGATATAAATAGGGCCGTTATGTCTGTCTACTCTGGTGTACTAGACGAGTGTGGTTGCACCCAGAGGTTGATCCGTGCGGTGGCAGCACTCATATGGCGCCGGTTCTGAGCATGACTTTTCAGATGATCTTTTACCAGTCATCATGTTGCATGCATTATATACATATGTTTACTCATGTCTATGTACTGGGCGTAGCGCTCACGTCCTAGTTGTTATCTTGGACACCCTATTCCATGGGGCAGGTCGCAGGATGGACGGAGCTGGTAGTTCAAGGCAGGACTAGGGAGCAGGAGCCTTGAGGATTTTATTATACAGCATGATTCGATATAGATGTATAATGTTTACTGTTTAAGATTTTGATTTGGTTGTATCATTACAGATTTAAGCCTGAATTATATTACTAAGATGATATGTAATTTATGGTTAAGTTTCCGCACGTTTTTACTCTGTTAAGTATTTTGCTGTATTAAGTTTAATGTATGCTATTAGTTGTCAGTTAGTAGGTGATTCCATGCAGGGTCACTACATCCACACAAACAACAAAAACCACGCATAAATTTTCTCGAAATAAAACAATTAACCATTAAAATCATAATCAAATTAAGTGTATAAAATAAACTTATCAGATAATATCTTTTATTTCTCGTATCTTAATCTCTTATTACCTTATCATTGCTGATACAATTTTCAAATAAAGAAAACAAGATCAAGGTAACTATGGAGATAGGATTCACACGCCTACAAGGAAAGAAGAGCATGTAGGATTCTTTTGGGAAAATTTATAAAAGAGACGACCAAGAGAGATTTCGAGGGGAGCTTCTGAGCGTACACTTTGGAAATTTCAGAGTATATTTTGAATCTCGTTTCTATTGCCGTTGGTCGTGTGTTTACTTGATTGCCTTGAAGATTTTGGAGAGCACTTTAAGATTTGTGATCTAAAGCGTAGTTGCTCTCATGAGAGTTTTGGCATCAAGGATTCATCTTCTTACTTTTATAATGATTCACTAGTTTTAGGGTTTTGTACTCTTTTTAAAATAATTGAGTCTATTTATTTGGTTGTTTGTTTACTTTTATTCACGAATTCATAAATTCCGTTGCATGTTATTTAAGATGTTATGTAATATGTTTTCAACATCTGATATGCTTTTATGAGCAACCGTTTATCCCTGTTAGGATCGATGAACAATATTTTGAATATTTTAAAAAAGATGGATCTTCCTTAGTTGAAGAACAGGAGACGTAGAAAAATTTTAACTTTGAACTTCCATTTATCGCTATCTTGTTGCCTTGTTCTATTTGTGTATAAATTAAGTTCCGTAATATCTATTGGACTGTTTTTGCACTATTTGTAGTCTAACCATTTTCAAAGCTGGCTGAGAAATTGGTCTTCTATAGCTAACCTTATCAAAACCAGTTGTACAATTTCACAGTGTTTTGAGAAAATTTTTAAAGTGTTTAATTCACCCCTGACATCCACATGTTTCTAACAAATAATAATTATGATTATTACGAAATTATTACTTTTATTTATTATTATTTTATTAACTTACCTGATATATTATATGAAGAACGATTTAAAAAATAATAAAATTATTAAGAATAATTTGGACTTTAATGATGTTCAAGTAAGTTCCTGAAAAATAAGTTGAGTTAATTAACCCAACGTTTTTAAAGAAACTTATAATTATCAAATAGTTTTATTTCGACATATTACCAGCTCCTTTTAAAACAATTTACCAAACAAATTTTCAATACTCATTAGCTCTCAAACGGAAATGAGCCAAACACCCTTTGTTTCAATCCAATATATTGCTAATAGTTTGCAAAATTATAAATCACTGGATAAATATAAATGCATGACAACAATAAACTCACATTCATAAAATGTGCTTCAATGTGTAATTATTCAACTTCCAGGAAGTTTACTTTGGTTTTATTTATTTATTTGTAAAATATATACAAGTGCAAATTTATTTCAAACACGTACGGAGTAAGTAGATTTGATATCTACACTAATACCACTTGTAAAATACATAGAACCGATCGAGCATATATCTTGAAGATATATTTCGATGTTAATTTATTTAATTATCCAGTAACACAACCCGTGGGACGACGTCTTATTGCTCAGCATTTTGTACATAGCATGACCGTCTAACGACGCAGAGTTGGCACGATGAGTACTGGGATGCATGTTTTAAGTGGAGGAGTGGGAAGAGGTAAACGAGAAGGGAATAGTGTGCAAACGATAGTTGTGTTAGCTGTAGGCACTGGAATTGGGCAGCCTACAGGTAAAACAATAGTTGTATTTGAAGGAGGTGGACCTGGATTATATATTTTGCAAAAAAGGTATTGAACGGGCGGTGGCGGTGGCGGTGGCGGTGGAGGGTGGAGGTGGCGGTGGCGGTTTTGGTGATAGTGGCGGCACAGCATTTGCACTTAATGTGGTCATGATGAAGAGCAACGTTAGAGCCCAAAACTTGAGTACTCTTGTGAATATCGCCATTTCTTAATTATGGATAAAATAGATGAAATGTAGTGGGTATTTATAGAATTATAGTGTAGAATTCTTTTATCCCATTTCAAATTATTCACAAAAATGTTGACATTGTGATAACTGAAGTGAATATACTTAATTTTTTGTATATTATTGATGCGAACGAAATAATTATCTCCCTAATCAGCAAATAAATTAGGAAGTCGTACGTCCTCCTGGTCTCCTGCTTACACGGTCAACTGCAAGGGGGAACGATCTCCTGGTCTCCTACTTCTTTGGTCACCTGAAAAAGTCGTACGATCTCCTTTTTGGGCTGTCACCTGATTCACGAACATACGTTAGAGGTGCCGGGTGAAAACCTCCGACGCTCAAGTCAGCGATCACCTCCACATAAAACAGGAGAGCAGAGATCTTTTGTAAGCTAAAAAGTCACTTACTTGAAATGAAGAGATTGAATGGCATTTAGGCAAAAATGAGTTAAATTGCTCATTAACCCTTTTAGGTCAAAAAGGTGGTAATTAACCCTACTAAGGTCCAAAAATGCAATTTAGTCCTTCGGGAATCCAAAATTACGAATTAGTTATTTAAAAATGCGATTCCCGCAAATTGATCTACTTAATTTATTAATAATTTTAAATATATTAAAAATACATTTATACCCATCAATTATAAAACTCGATGCATTTTCAACTCTTTGTTTTTTGTTTTTGTTTTTGTTTTTTAATATCCTTGTACTTTGCGCTATGTTTTAGATCTTTAAATGTCCTGGTTTACTTTATTAATGCCAATAATGCATCTTCCCGAAAGCGATAATGTGCCCATGTATTATGCAATTGTAAAACAATTCAAATCAAAGATCGGTGAGTTCAGATCCCAAAAGTTACTATCGACGGATGTGTAACATAATTTTAAAAAAATAAATAAATAATTGAGGAAGATGAGAAATAACGAAATATATTAAGTGAAAATAAGTTAACAGATGGCTCATTTTAATTTAAACTTGGAGATAATAATGAATTCTATATAATAGAGGAAGTTTGATTTGAGTATCGACCATTTGGTCCTTTATCAATAGGAGTAAATGCATTTTTTTTAAAGGCTAGATGTGTAATTTGGCATTGGCATCATATTGACGAACCATTTCGGTTAGTATATATGACACTCTTTATATGTAGTAAGATAATGAGATGAAAACAAGTTAAAAATAACATTCAATTTGTATAAATTCTATGCATATCCGGATTTAGGTGTATATTCGTCACAGAAATTTATTGATTTGTTTTCAGATGACTCTACTGATTTCGTAAAATGTCTCATTATTCTAAAATATTTTCAACTAATGTAACTTGGTACTATGGCAAATTCCAAACACTTGAATTACATGCATCATACTAACTACTAACCAGGGTCTTTATACGAGATGCGTGTATATATATAAATGTTTTTTGAAGATATAAATTTTTTATGTTAATTAATATTATAATGTTATTTTCAATACCAACATTATAAATTAAATATTCAAAATTTGATATTATGACAATTAAAATTTTTAGTAATTTAAATTTTTAAAAGTCGATAAAATATGACATATATCAATATTGGATAAATGATGATATATTTTTGGAGATAAGTTTGAGAGGAGGTTAAAAGAAAATGATATTTGAGGGTATTTAATTTATTATACTAATAAGGATTTATCAAATTGATTGAAAATTAATTAGCAAACGGAGAAGGTTTTAAATTAAGTGCGTGCCTATATGTGTGTAGGTGAGTACAATGAATAATGCGTGTGTCTATGTAGTCAACTGTTGGGATATGAGGAAACAATTCGAATTCGATCGGATTAATAGGTATTGTACATTAAATACTTAATTTATTTGTTTTCTATTCTACAGGTTTTCACATCAATTATCTATGTATGTATGTAACTCCATACTGTTTTAGATTAATATTTAGCAAAAGTCAGAATTAAAGTACTTATGCGATTTAATTCATTGAATAATATTTCAAAACTGTTGAGTATAAATTATTACCATAATTCTAATTGATCATTTCAAGTATGTGTCTTAATTCATTGAATAATCTTTTACCGCTGACTATAAATTATTATTATAATTGTTGATGTCACAACGGGAAATTGGGGATAAATCTCTATACCAAAACTCAACTTTAAGTTCAGTACCTAGGTCAGAATAATTTGGTCTGCAATCCCTCTTGCATCCAAAATCTTTTTTCTCGCTCCCTATTTCACCATTTTACTCATTTATATTTTTTATTTATTTTATATCCATTATAATATAATTTTTTAATTATTATTTTATTTCTCCTTTGATTCTCTTTCCTCCTCCTTCCTCTTTCACGCTTCCTCCCCTCCTCTTTACGGCTCACACAGAAATCCCCATCCCAAATCATTCATCGGCCCACTTTTCCTGTAATACCCAGAAAATCCATAAATATATTCATGATTTATTAAATAAATTTTAAATGAGTTTGAAGTTATTTTATTTTATTTAACCATGATTTAATAGTTATTCTTAATTAAATGATTTCATGTGTTGTGTTAAATAATTTTTAAGTTATTTCATTTTATTATTCATGATTTAAAAGAGTATTCTTGACTAACTGATTTTATATTCTTAAATTGTTTTAGGTTATGATTATGCATATGATTTCATGCATTGTTTCTATATTATTTTAAAGATTTTGGTTGAGTTGATGGTTTCAGGTCGAGTTTGATTCTGGACTCACGGAACGAGGCTAACCTACTCTCGAAATGATTGAAAATATTTTTACGAGTGTTTTAAGTATAATATTCATATGTGTTATAGCGTAATAATCGAGAGTAGAAATTTTATAGCTTGGTTTAAGGCGTGTCGGTTAGACTGCGTTTTAAGTGGTCAGTACACGTTATGTATTTAGTAAACTAGTCCCCACGCAACCACCATCTCCCCACCTCATTACACCCTTGTTCCTTTGACTTTCCTTCCTTCATTTTCACGGTTATCTCCCTTTCCATTCCTCTTTTCTTTTTCTTCTTCTTCTTCCTTCGGTTTCTTGAAGATCTTTGCAAGTTAAGCTTCCAATCTTGTCCCTTTTCGTGGTTAGCTCGTTGCCAAGAATCCGGATCGGCTCCATCTTCATCAAGGCAAGTTTTTCAACAAGTATTTTAAGGTTTTAAAACTCATTCAAGATTATAATTATTTTAATATAAAGATGTATGTTGATGTGCATGTTTTAATAGTTTATGATTTCGAAAAAACATGGAATTACGAGTATCAAGTTATGAATTGTTGAAATTGTGAAACGTGGTTGTTCTTGACATGTTTTTGATAGATGGGTTGAAAGTAATTAATCTTTTGAATATAATGATGTTATTGGAAGTCATAAAGGTAATAAATTGATGTTTAATCAAAAGAAAATGAATTTTTAAGATTTTGAAGAAATTGAGTAATTTTGATGGTATTTACGGTTTAAAGGTTTGGAAGAAAAATCATTTAAGATTTTAGTGTTTGAAGTAAGTGAATTCGTGCTTAATTGCAAGAAAACATTTTTTGATGATTTATGTAGTTAGAATTTTGAGTAAAAGAAGTTAATGTTTGAAGTTTGAAGTGTTGAAGTTGTGTTCGGTGGCACAAGATTAGCGACACTCATTATAATTTTGAAGATCAAAATTAGTGTACTGATGCAAATGATATGGGCTAATTTTATTGAAAAACTAGCTTATTTATCTACAACTTTCATGTTTTGAATTTTGTTCAAATTATTTTCTAAGTTTGACTAAAATTGCCCCGAAGTTCATCGATTGTTTTGAAATTCTTGCACTGACAAATCTCGAGAGAATGAGCATAAAGCTTTACTGAAATATCCAATTAAGGTGCGATTTTCGGAATTAGAAAGCACAGATTAAGGGCTAAAACTTTTATGTTTACCACTTTTCCAAATTATGGGTGCAAGAACTCAAAATATCAGTGCGAATGCATAGCAACTGCAGGGCAGCAGAGCTGCAAATTCGCAAGTATAGTGCCCCAGCGCTGCTCTTTAAGCGCTGGAGCTTCGAATTATTTTATTTAAGTTTTTATTTTTGGGTCATAAATTCATGATTATGATCTTTTAAGGCTTCTAAAATATATTTAAGAGTTTGTATGCAAAAATTTTCAAGTTTTAAGTCAAGAACGAAGGAACGACTCACGTTAATCGGTTATGTTTGTTATGTATGCATGTACATGTCTAAGTTTCATTCATGAAACATATGTTCAATATGCAAGTATGATTTTCAATCATCTATGACATGCATTAAGTTATTGAGTAAAGTTTTATGTTCAAGAATGAAAGTTTAAGAAGGAAATTACGATGATATGATAATGTTTCATAATGAAATGAATGTTATGATGAAAGTTATGATGAAATGATAAGATGATGAAGCATGAAGATATGATATGTTGATGTACGAAAATATTTTGATATTTTATGTGTCTTTGTGGTGGCAATACGGGACTGGTACTCTGGTTTGGGCTCCGGAGGGACCTTTCCAAATATGGCTCAATGTACGAGTTATGTGGGAACCTCGGGTTGCTAATCTCATCTTAGGGCAACTAATGATTAATTAAACAATTAATCAAATAATTAAAAGTAATAAACCAAGAGCAGAAATTTATTTATTTATTTTTAAATCTTGGTCAGGATCGATCCTGTGAAATCCCAGGATCGATCCTGGACCTTAATCCAAGTTTCTGTCCAGAATCCCATTGCGCCAGGATCGATCCTACCAATTCACAGGATCGATCCTGCGCAACTCTGTTCGAAAAATAAAAATCTGCTCTTGATCTGGTACTGTCAAAATTAATTCTAAACACTTCAATAAAGTTTAGAACATGGAAATACATCTATGAACTAGCATACATGAGTCCAAAGTTAATACATTCATCTCATAAATTAAAACATAAAATAACTATACAAGACAAGAGATTCAACTAGTATTCTTCAAACATGATCAATTAGTATAGTTTCTAACATGCTTGAAAACATCTTAGGACCACAAATTCCGCTAAACCCGAGTCCACACTTGCTATATTTCTCTCCCGAGCTATCAATGTCATCTCAGACTAGCTCCTGTCCCACCTGTTGTCATGCACATATACAAAAAAAAACAACAGCCGGATAAACTCCGGTGAGAAATCATTCTCAGAATAAGCAATATATCAAAAGCATTAAATAAATCATATCGACTCTATTTTACTCGACTCAACAAATAGAGTAATTAACGCTTCAATCGATCGATCAGGAATTGATTCATACTTCTTCGTTGCCATCAAGATTCGTATCCGATCTTGACATAGATATCCATCTATCGTAGCCATTCTCGGGCTAGAAAATAAGGTCACCCTCCGACCTTGGCATAGAATCAATTCATATCATCATCATATCAAATTCATATCGACTCAAAATCAAAGATCCACTACCTGGTATGGATCAACAACATCAAAATCAAAATAAAGCAATAAATACGTATGTGATTTTTGAAAGAGTGGTTGCCCGGTTAGCCAACTTGTGGCTAAGGGCTTTTATGACTCTATGTAAAACAATCTTTTGTTTAATATAATTTACACTTTTATAATGGCGTTGACTTTATCTTTTTTTATATTGTTATATTATGATATACTATTGTTGTTTTGATAAAGACCTTATATATACTATAGTGTATGTAAGATGTGGTAGCACATGGGGATGGCTATCATGAAACACATCTTATAGTCACTGTATATTCTAAATTGTTCCTAGTCAATTGAGCCGTCCGCAAATAAGGATAAGGATCGCTCGAGATTGAGACTAGCATTTGCGATGCCGAGTATCACGTTTCATTGGTATGGAACATAGAGATGTTCAAAGCATGCAAATGGATATTCATATGATGAATGATCGAACTACCCTATTCGGACTTTCCAAGAGGTTATCACTTATCGAGTGGATAAAGTCCGCGGTTTTGGTTGTACACCATTAGTCCTTATTACTTGAAACATCATTGAGACTCTATATGCTAGTACTGTACTTTGACTCGTTTACCGACTTTATTGGGGTCATCAGGTGTCGGGATTGGGTACAGTTACGACACATATAGGAGTCGATGCTTTGTTGTCAAGGATTCACCACATACTTGCGAGTGTGGATATCCTATGCAATCTGAGGAGATATTAGTGTGACGAATCTCTGGCCAGAGTACATGATGTGTTTTAGGTTAATGGGTTATACTAGTAACACATGCGATGTCACTAATAGATCTCCAAGATGTTATGCATAGTTATCGAATCTCGAACGACTCTCGATGCACCAATGGTTGTTGATTCGATCGGGATATTTGGTTGAAGGGACCGTACTGTACGCTAACCAAAATCTACTGGTTCTTGCAGGCACTATCAGTAATACCTAGGGAATCATGGGGCGATGTTCCTAGGCGTTCTTACCATGATTCGATGGGTAAGTCGGAAATTGTTGTTCCGAGTCACAAGGAGTTGTGAGCCCACGGCTAGCTGTATTCCTGAACCATTGAGGGTTACACAAGTAATGGATTACTAAAACCCCGTAGAGATAGTTAAATTTAAAGAGTTAAATTTAATGAAAGAGAAGTTGGACTTCTTAACTAAAGGGAGTGGAATTTCCTAAAATGACATAGGGATGGACATTTTTGGAAATCACTGAATTCGGATTCAGAAAAATTATCTTGACTCTAAAAGATGCAGAAATGGTTTCTGTGCACATTGGTGAAATCAGTTTATCAATCGGAGTCACGATGAATTTTATATTAATTTCTACAACAACAGGCTTGGCTTGTTGGGCTTAAGTTATGGATTGTGGGCTTTAAGGAGTTAGAGTCCTGATACAATTATAACTAGAAATTATCTATAAATAGGGCTGCAGTGTTCGAAAATTTGGTGTGATTTTTCAGTCTTGAATTTTCGAAAATCAGTCTAGATTATTCAAGAGGATTTTCGAAATCATCTGTCCCTTTCGGAGAAAATTCGGCTTGTGATTTTTATGAAAAATTACAATCTGAATTAACAGATCATATCTGTTTATTCTCTACGCAAACTTCTGATTGATTTCTAGTGCACTCAATCAGAGGGTTTTGTTTTCTATTCGTGGACCTGATTGAAGAAACGTTCGTTCATCAGTTCCTGGGATATACAACAAAAGCAGATTAAATTCTGTTGGTGTCCATAATCTCGCTTCGAGATTTTAAGGTAAAATATTTAATTGTGATTATTTATTTTACTTACACAAATTTAATCGTAAAAGTTTTGATACCCAGATATGGAATCGTTTCATATTAATAAAATAAAATTTTTAAACTTTCGCTGCACCGGGTATCAATTCTAATTGATCTGAACACCGATTTCCAACAGTTGTATCAAAGCCAGGTTGCTCAGATCAAACGATTAAATTAATCGATTGTACAAAATTTTTAAGCCTCGGTTTTTGTAACAAAACAAATTTTTTAAAATCAAAATTTTGACGGGCAAAACACGGGCAGCGATCGGATCGCTGCCGAAGGGCAGCGATTGTTGCTGCCCAGGGCAGCGCACGGCGCTGCCCAGAGCAGCGATCGTCGCTGCCCATCCCGAGCCCCGGTCGGGGCACGGGCAGCCCGGGATTGTCCCGGGCAGCCCGGAAAATTAAAATTTTATTTTTAAAAAATTTTGAATTTTTGAAATTCTAGTGTTTGATCCGATCAAAAATTGTTTTTGATTAGATCACGAGGCATCAGATCGAATTGTTCTAGTCCGAAATTTTTAAAATTGATTTTTGGATAAATTTGAATTTTTGGAAAATTTATAAATTTTATCCGTTAAATTAGATTTTATAAAATTAATTATTTTGGTACAATTGATGATAAGATATGATCTTATGGATGGATAAGATAAAATATGATTTTATCTTTTAATTATGATGCCATTGCATGTTTATCCAATTATTTAATTATTGAATTAATTAATGGTTAAAGGATGATCGATTGCCATGACCAATGTTTTAGGTGTATGTTAGGTGATTTACATTTGTCTTATTGTTGTTTGTGTTTATTAATGGTCTTGGTTTATAGCCCAATATGATTGTCATATGTAATAAAAGTGGGCCTGGTTCATGGCCCGTTCCCACCCCTAAAAATGTATCCCATATTTGTCATCGAAATTTATTGTAAATTTATTAGACTTAGTGGGAGACAAAGATTTGAAGAAATGGTGGGCCCAGCAGACAATGAAGACCGAAGAAATGTAAATTGGAAGCACAATAGGATTGCATCGCATACTTGCATATCACATAGGATTGGACTTAGACTCGTGATTGGCAACCACGGGTCGATTAGTTAATGGGATCGATCATCCTTAAATAATATATGATATTATTGATGTATGAATTTTTAGACTAAATTGTATGAATCCCGCAAGCATACATAAATTGCATGATGAGACAAATTTTCAAAACTAAAAATCCCTCATTTTAAATATGATTTAAAATTGATATCAAGATTAATAAAAGGAAATTTAAATATTGTTTAAATATTACTACCTTCCATCAACGATCAATGTATGAGATGCTACCCGCGGATACGGTCCGACTCATATTATTGGGGGGGGCCCGTTCATCGGAAAGCTGTACATTGGATCGACACATATTGTAAGTTGGGTGGAACTCCCATGGGATTGGCTCATATTATTGAGGGATCCACATGGCGACCGTCCATCACAACTTAATATTGATGGGTTATCTTGACGTGTCACAATAAACGGCGTCATATTATTGGGCCCTTATTGGACATGAGGTAAAAACATGGGAGTTACTTTGGAAGTAATTGGGCTCTACCTTTTGAAAATTATGATTGGATGATATTATTCGGGATCATGATTTGTCAATAGGACTCCATGTTCTCACTAAGGAAAACAGTTTCCCGTTTTCACTAGAGGGTAGTGAAATCGTTAAAATAAAGGGAGTGTAATTCATAAAATAAAATTCACCATATTTTATGTCTTAGTAAATTAATTAAACAAATCACTGATTATTGTCTGTTTCCTCTTCAGTATTATATTACGATGAATCCACGCAATCCACTGTTTTCAATTCTCGAACAAAACAAATTGACTGGCGCAAACTATACAGAATGGTTCCGTAAGTTGAAAATTATTCTAAACTCGGAGAAAATTTTCTACATGTTAGAAAAGAATCCTCCAAAGGAAGCACCGACTAATATAAGTCCGGAAGAATTGGCAAAACTTGATCAATGGTGGGACCATGATATCAAGGCTAAATGCTATATGCAAGCTTCAATGTCTGATTAACTCCAGAGGTGATTTGAGGATGCCGTGAATGCTGCTGACATACACGTGCACCTCAAGGAACTTTTTGGAGCTCAGTCAAGATCGGAGAGGTATGCCACCGTCAGAGAGCTCATGACGAGCCGCATGCGAGATGGGACTTCGGTCCGTGAGCATGGGGTGCGCATGATTGGGCTCATTGAAAAGTTGGTAACACTCGACTTGACTTTGGAGCATGAACTTAGCGCGGACTTGTTGCTTCTATCACTTCCTTCATCGTTTGACGGTTTTGTGATGAACTTCAATATGAACAAGATACAGGCCACCCTTGAAGAGATGGTCAATATGCTTGTCACATATGAAGCCACACTAAAGAAGGATAAACCGGTACTCTTGGTTGGCTCCTCTTCTAACTCTAAGAAAGGACCAAGTGGAAAGGGTAAGAAACGTTCTGCCCCGCCCAAGAAGATTGTACCAAATAAGAAGGGAAAGGCCAAGGCTTCAATTGGAATAAAAGATGAAAACGTTTGCCATTACTGCAAGAAACCCGGTCATTGGAAACGTAACTGCAAGGAATACCTCGAACAGTTGCGAACTGCAAAGGGTATGTTTTACATTGAAATAAATGTTTCGCTTAATACTTCTTCTTGGGTATTGGATACCGGATGTGGATCTCACATTTGCAATGATTTGCAAGTGATGAAAAGAAGTCGTAAGCTAAGGATGGGTGAGACCTAGCTAAGGCTCGGGAATGGTTCTAGAGTCGAAGCCAAAGCTATAGGACACATTTATTTAGTTTTGCAAAACAATTTTAAGTTATTTTTGAGAGATGTTTTATATGTTCCGGATTTGGTCAAAAACATTATATCTATTTCTATGCTTGATAGAGATGGTTTTTCTTGCAATTTTGTAAATGAGATTTGCAATATTTACAAGAATGAATGTTTGATTGGAAATGGACAACTTGAAAACGATCTATATAGCTTAAAATTAAAATACGTTCCAATTAATTATGTTGATAAACCGGTGACAACAATTAAAAGGAAAAACGATAGTCAAAACCCGGCAAACCTTTGGCATGCTAGGCTAGGTCATATTTCCTCAAGGAGGATGAACAAGCTAGTGGGAGAGGGCATGTTTGATATGTCTGATATTAACTCTCTACCTACTTCTGAGTCCTGCCTAAAGGGAAAAATGACTAAATCTCCTTTCAAAGGGAAACCTGAGCGTAGTCAAAATCTGTTGGATTTGATCCATACAGATGTTTGCGGTCCATTTAGGATTGGTACTAAATGTGGCAACACCAACTTCATTATCTTTACTGATGATCATTCTAGGTATGGGTATTTATATTTAATGAAATATAAGTCTGAAGCATTTGAAAAGTTCAAAGAATTCAAGGCTGAAGTAGAAAACAAACTAGGTAAAAGTATTAAGACACTTCGATCGGATCGAGGTGGA
This sequence comes from Henckelia pumila, assembly GCF_033568475.1. NCBI lineage: Eukaryota > Viridiplantae > Streptophyta > Magnoliopsida > Lamiales > Gesneriaceae > Henckelia > Henckelia pumila. The sequence continues at coordinate 85,781,200 of NC_133122.1, forward strand.
GAATACTTAAGTACCGAGTTTTTGGACTATCTAAAAGAGAATGGGATTCTCTCTCAGTGGACTCCTCCTATGATACCTCAGCTTAATGGTGTTTCGGAGCGTCGCAATCGAACTTTGTTGGACATGGTTCGATCCATGATGAGCTTCACTGAGCTCCCACATTCGTTTTGGGGCTACGCGCTTGAAACGGCGGTATTGTTGTTAAACAACGTCCACACTAAAGCAGTAAATAAAACACCATACGAGTTATGGAATGGCAAAGCTCCTAAGTATTCGTACTTGAGGATTTGGGGATGTCCTGCTTACGTGAAGCAGACAGTGGGAGATAAATTGGATAGTCGATCCACTTTATGTTATTTTGTAGGATATCCGAAGAATTCAATCGGATATTATTTCTATCATCCTGCTGAAACAAAAGTGTTTGTTTCAAAGAATGCTTGGAGAAGGAGTTCTTATTGGATAATAAAGGCAAGATGATGGAACTCGAAGAAATTCGAGAAGAACCCGAGATACAAAATAGCGATCCTATACCTCAAGAATCATCACAAGACACGCCTATTACTAGGAGATCCGAGAGGACTTCTAGGCCTCCTATTAGATATGGTCTTCTTCTTGAAGGGGATCAAAGTGAACCCGACATTGGATGTGATCCAAGAAACTTCAAGGAAGCAATTTCTGATGCGGATTCGAATTTATGGCTTGAAGCAATGCAATCGGAAATAGACTCGATGCATTCTAACCAAGTTTGGTCTTTAGTAGATCCTCCCGATGGAATTGTTCCAATTGGATGAAAATGGATCTACAAGAGAAAGCTTGGGCTTGATGGAAAGGTATTGACCTACAAGGCACAATTGGTGGCAAAAGGTTATACTCAAAGACAAGGAGTTGACTATGATGAAACCTTTTCACCAGTCGCAATGTTCAAGTCTATAAGAATCCTTATTGCCATAGCATCATGGTATGACTATGAGATATGGCAAATGGATGTAAAGACTGCATTTCTTAATGGAAACATTAAGGAAGAGATCTATATGATGCAGCCTGAGGGATACACATCCATGGGAAGCGAGCATAAGGTATGCAAGCTTCAGAGATCAATCTATGGTCTCAAACAAGCATCAAGAAGTTGGAACCAGAAATTTGATGAAACAATAAAGGATTTTGGTTTCATCAAGAACCCGGAGGAACCATGCGTGTACAAGAAAGTAGTTAAGAATACGGTAACATTCTTAGTACTTTATGTTGATGACATCCTAATCATGGGGAATGATGTAGAGATGTTGCAATCAACAAAAATATGGTTATCAGGTAGATTCTCGATGAAGAATTTAGGTGAGGCATCCTATATTCTAGGAATTCAGATCTATAGAGATAGATCTAAAAGAATGATAGGACTCACTCAATCAACCTACATCGACACCATATTGAAAAGGTTTTCTATGGATGAGTCCAAGAGAGGACATCTACCTATGTGTCATGGAGTTTCTCTATCCAAGTCTATGTGTCCCAAGACTGACGAAGATATAGAGAAGATGACACACGTGCCATATGCGTCAGCCATAGGTAGTATCATGTATGGGATGATATCTACCAGACCGGATGTGGCCTATGCTCTGAGCGTCACGAGCAGATACCAAGCCAATCCCGGTCAAATGCATTGGAAAGCCGTGAAGGATATTCTTAAGTACTTTCGAAGGACTAAGAATTTGTTCATGGCTTATGGAGGGAGAGAATTGAAGTTGGAAGGCTATACCGACTCTAGCTTCCAATGTGACGTGGATGACTCGAAATCAACCTCTTGATTTGTATTCGTGCTCAATGGCGGTGCTGTCTCTTGGAAGAGTTCCAAGCAGGACACCACAGCGGATTCCACCACTGAGGCAGAATACATTGCAGCATCAGCTGTTGATAAAGAGGCGGTTTGGATAAGGAAATTCATCCAAGAGTTGGGTGTAATTCCTGAAGCTGTTGGTCCAGTCCCGGTGTACTGTGACAACACGGGTGCCATTGCCCAGGCAAAGGAACCAAGGTCTCATCAGAAATCCAAAAACATACTGAGGAAATACCACATCATCCGGGAGATCGTGGAAAGAGGAGACATCAGTGTCGAGAGAGTGGCCTCTACAGACAATATCGCTGATCCGCTTACTAAGCCCTTGCCAGGACCATTGTTTGACAAACATCGCGAAGCAATGGGATTACGTAGTATGACCAGTTGGCTTTATGGCAAGTGAGAGATTGAAAGAGTGGGTGCCCGGTTAGCCAACTTGTGGCTAAGGGCTTTTATGACTCTATGTAAAATAATCTTTTGTTTAATATAATTTACAGTTTTATAATGGCATTGACTTTATCTTTCTTCATATTGTTATATTATGATATACTATTGTTGTTTTGATAAAGACCTTGAATATACTATAGTGTATGTAAGATGTGGTAGCACATGGGGATGGCTATCATGAAACACATCTTATAGTCACTGTATATTCTAAACTGTTCCTAGTCAATTGAGCCGTCCGCAAATAAGGATAAGGATCGCTCGAGATTGAGACTAGCATTTGCGATGCCGAGTACCACGTTTCATTGGTATGGAACATAGAGATGTTCAAAGCATGCAAATGGATATTCATATGATGAATGATCGAACTACCCTATTCGGACTTTCCAAGTGGTTATCACTTATCGAGTGGATAAAGCCCGCGGTTTTGGTTGTACACCATTAGTCCTTATTACTTGAAACATCATTGAGACTCTATTTGCTAGTACTGTACTTTGACTCGTTTACCAACTATATTGGGGTCATCAGGTGTCGGGATTGGGTACAGTTACGACACATATAGGAGTCGATGCTTTGTTGTCAAGGATTCATCACATACTTGCGAGTGTGGATATCCTATACGATCTGAGGAGATATTAGTGTGACGAATCTCTGGCCAGAGTCAATGATGTGTTTTAGGTTAATGGGTTATCCTAGTAACACATGCAATGTCACTAATAGATCTCCAAGATGTTATGCATAGTTATCGAATCTCGAACGACTCTCGATGCACCAATGGTTGTTGATTCGATCGAGATATTTGGTTGAAGGGACCGTACTGTACGCTAACCAAAATCTACTGGTTCTTGCAGGCACTATCAGTAATACCTAGGGAATCATGGGGCGATGTTGCTAGGCGCTCTTACCATGATTCGATGGGTAAGTCGGAAATTGTTGTTCCGAGTCACAAGGAGTTGTGAGCCCACGACTAGCTGTATTCCTGAACCATTGAGGGTTACACAAGTAATGGATTACTAAAACCCCGTAGAGATAGTTAAATTTAAAGAGTTAAATTTAATGAAAGAGAAGTTGGACTTCTTAACTAAAGGGAGTGGAATTTCCTAAAATGACATAGGGATGGACATTTTTGGAAATCACTGAATTCGGATTCAGAAAAATTATCTTGACTCTAAAAGATGCAGAAATGGTTTCTGTGCACATTGGTGAAATCAGTTTATCAATCGAAATCACGATGAATTTTATATTAATTTCTACAACAACAGGCTTGGCTTGTTGGGCTTAAGTTATGGATTGTGGGCTTTAAGGAGTTAGAGTCCTCATACAATTATAACTAAAAATTATCTATAAATAGGGCTGCATTGTTCGAAAATTTGGTGTGATTTTTCAGTCTTGAATTTTCGAAAATCAGTCTAGATTATTCAAGAGGATTTTCGAAATCCTCTGTCCCTTTCGGAGAAAATTCGGCTTGTGATTTTTATGAAAAATTACAATCTGAATTAACAGATCATATCTGTTTATTCTCTACGCAAACTTCTGATTGATTTCTAGTGCAGTCAATCAGAGGGTTTTGTTTTCTATTCGTGGACCTGATTGAAGAAACGTTCATTCATCAGTTCCTGGGATATACAACAAGAGCAGATTAAATTCTGTTGGTGTCCATAATCTCGCTTCGAGATTTTAAGGTAAAATATTTAATTGTGATTATTTATTTTACTTTCACAAATTTAATCGTAAAAGTTTTGATACCCAGATATGGAATCGTTCCATATTAATAAAATAAAATTTTTAAACTTCTGCTGCAGCGGGTATCAATTCTAATTGATCTGAACACCGATTTCCAACAATTTTGGCGGAAGAACTCAAGAAGAATCGATCTTGAGTTTCAAACTTCCTGACTCTCGATGTCGTCATTATACCTTCGTATTTTTTCTGTTTTGAACGCTCCAAATCTGAAACATAGCATCAAACCATTCATATCAATCTTCATTCTATTCAATCATTCCAAATTCAGTTCAAAATCATCAATCTAACTTCATTAAAAATTATTTCAAACTTCAACTTCTTCTTATTCGGTACAACTCGGAGTCGTGAGTCGTTAGCCTTCGAAACTCATCTAAAACTGAGAAATAAAAATGCTATATCATTGATAACATTTCAAACAATGTCTTATCTCAGTCATAGGCTATCAAAACGATCGAAAAACACGAATCGACGGCATAGCGACTGAAAATCGGTAACCGACGAAATATCGAATTCGAATCTAACTTATTTAACTTCAATCCAATTCATACGTCCATTCCAAATCATTAATACATTATTCTAATCCTCATAACAGCGGCTAAGTATATCAAATACAAGCTGGACATAATAACAAGTTCATTACTTAATCCATATTCGATCCGGTTTCGAAAATAAACGATACAACACGTCAAGAACATGATCATATACCAAAGTACTGATCTCTACCAAATTTCGTTCTTCAAAACATTCCGAGATGATTAAATACTTACATAAAATCGAATGCTTCATTGCAAGGATTCCAGAACACTTTTCAGAATCAAAATCGGACGACCGGATCAAAAGATACGGCGTTTTGAAAATAAAAATTTCAAAGAAATTGAACATGTCTCGGCTCTCTGTTCTAACTTCAACTTTTCTGAAGGAAATCTGATTTATACACGTGCATATTCTGATAATCTAAGTTAAAATCGGATATGTATTGAATAATTGCAATTTAGTCCCTCAAGTCTTCATTAATTGCAATTTAGTCCTCGACCTTCGTTTTAATTCAATTTCAATCCAAAATAATTTAAGAATATTAGAATTTAAATCGAAACTCTAAATATTCTCAAATTAACTATACTCGAATTAAAATTAAATAAATTTGGATTAATTAAATAATCCCGGCCTTTTGCATTTTAGCCCTTCAAACTTTGATATTTTCAAATCAGTCTCTGATCGGGTTGTATCTTCAAAATTAATCTTCTTTAATTCCCGAAACATTGAATTAAATCTTAAATTCCATAAATATTCAAATCGAATATTTATTCTTTTAATTTAAGAATTCTCGGAATTTAATTCTCAAAATCCGTAAATTCTCAAATTAAATATTTTCAGCTCGGAAATTAAATCTATCATTTACATAACTACTCAAATCAATATTAGCCCATAATATGGAATTTAATTCTCAAATCCCATAATTAATAATTTAATATTTTCGGGCCTTACAATTCCTCCCCTCTAAGAAAGGATTTCGTCCTCGAAATCACATTCAATCGAACTATTCAATCTAATAGACTGAATAATTATCTGAAGTTATCACTTCAATCATATTACTCTGAACTTTGTATCTCATCTCTTCATCTCTTATCAGATTATTTCTTCGAATCTGCTTCTAGTCTCTTGTATTCGATATCTATTCAGTTGTACTTTAAATAATTGAAAAGAAATCTTTCAGAGATGTCTTTTTTCCAAATCAAGGATCTGTCGAATAATCGACTTAACTCAGAATCTTTTCAATATCTAACTCATTTGATTAAAGTACATGGGAAGAATCTAACTGACACTTCCGTATACTAGATACGTGGAACAATCTGATCCTTCATATCAAATTGGAAAGAATAATTCATTTAATAAAATCATCAATTCTATCCGACATCTCATTCAGTGAAATTCAGTTTCAGTGATGACTTGTTTCTTTTTCTATATCATTCTATGCTCTGCATAGAAGATATATCAAATCTATACTATCATTCTATTCATCGCTTCAAGATCAGTATTTAACTTCATATTCTGAATCTGTAAATTAACCTCTGCTCTTTCTCAATTCTGAATTAAATGATATTTCAAGAATAACTTTTCCGCTTAACTAATCAGTTTCAGCTTCAAAGTTATATCTATCATTCAATTACTAATTATGTTTCTTCTTCTCTGTTCTCAATTCGTACAGATTCATATTCATCATCTTTGTGTGTCTTAAATCAAATCTGATCTGATATCGACAAATCATGTCTGATCTAATGTCATATACTTCAGTAGTATCATTTCAACACAAAGAAATCGGATTTTCTTTCATCATATCCTTATAGCATTATCTCAAAATCGGCTCAATAGCTGTTACAGGAATTATAATCATCAAGTGGCAACACATCAAGTCAAGTAATACCGAATCAGGTATTAAAGTTCTGAGAATATTCTCAACATCTGGAAAATCAACTCATATAATCCATCAATCGAATAATGGTATAATGTAATCACATATAACCAACTCTCAGAACATCAATCAATCAATCAATGACACATTTTGTCGAATAAATCTAAAGTCTTAATCCTGACAATAGATTTTAAACATTCCTTACTTTCATCATATCTCTACCTTCTTCACTGATCTGAATAGATAACTGTTATTCACATCTCATACAGTGTATTCTGAAAAAATCTGATTAGTCTATTCGAACTATTCATTAATCATAGAATACTATGCTGTATTCACAGATTTCAAAGTATTCAGAGCTGTTGATAATCGGTACCATATCAAGTGAAGTTCATTCTCGAAATTCGAATCATCTTCTCTGACTATTCTTCCAATTCAAGGATAATAAACTGCACCTTTACCTCAAAAAGTACTCAAAGTCTTCGGATCATCTGTATTACAATTTAATAGTAAACCCAATGTTTCAATCTGAAACATTATTTCGTGGCTTACTATTCTTATTGCAACGAATCTAATCACAATTCAGTGATTTGATCATACAAACAGATCATCGTATACAGTAATTTCAATAAATCTGTTCATAACTACCACCTGTTTACCTCATCTATACTATTTCATCATGATAGTTTCGCAAAATATTCTTTCAAATAATAATCTCATTTCAATTTCTGGAGTTTCTAAACTATCACTAAACTAATCTAGTCAATGATTTTCAACCTCTTCAGAAACTCTCTATACGTTTAACTTCGAAAACGTACTAATTCTGTTACATCTGTTTGTTTTATCTTCTGATAAAACAATTATTGAAAGAATCTTAAATTCATTGTTGTGCATTTTCTTCAAAATCTGATATTTCTTTTCGAAAATATCAAGCACAATCAGATAATCAATCATAATAGAATTCATTCATTCTGATCTGAGGCTTCAATTCATATCTTAATCTGGCATTCTTTACTGAATTCTCATCGCTTCAGTTTACTTTCTGTGTTTCTTTCATATTGTAGTAGCCCGTAACCAAAATCAGTAATTAAGAAATTAATCATTATTCATGGGTAGAGTTCGGAAGCTCCGAAGGTGAGTTCGGAAGCTCCGAACAGGATCGGAAGCTCCGATGCAGGATCGGAAGCTCCGATGGTATTACGTCATGCATGACGTGTGGTTGGATCAGAAGCTCCGATCAGGATCGGAAGCTCCGATCAGGATCGGAAGCTCCGATCACCCCTATCCTAAGTCAACAAGTGATATTTTGACATGTGGCAGATCAGGATCTTCGGAAGCTTCGATGGCAGGATCGGACGTTCCGATCGAGGTTCGGACGTTCCGATCAAGGATCGGAGGCTCTGATCGTTGTCTATAAATAGAAGGCCGAGAATTCATTTTCAATTGCCAATTTCGGATTTCCTCTCTACTCTAGTCGTATTCAAGTTGTTCTAGCCTTCCTAGGCTTGACCCGGGAGTCGTCGAGGCATTCGATAGTCGTAGCAGAGTTGTGCCCAAGTTCTGGAGGCATCGACATCAAAGGGCTAACGACGGATGAAGAGCAGACTATAGGCGTGGACCTAGAGTTGGTAGAGCTTGCAGTGATTTGAGGTACGAAAGTACTGTTCGAGATATCCTGACTGAGTATGCATGTATTATGTGACTTCATGGTTTATATGTCATTGATTTATGCTGCATTCATTTGCATACTGAGCTATCTCCTTCGAGATGTCTGTTAGTAGGGTTTTTTCCCTATCCTGTTAGTGGTTGGAATTCCATCGATTTGGGTCCGGAATATCCACTTGTATTATGGTATGGGAGCCATCTCCTGAAGCGACGGCACAGCGTGCTACATACCAGGGCCCGGTCTGTCTTTGTTATCTGATCCTTGACCTCGAGTTTATAGGGAGTTCACTTTGAATTCATGTATACTCATACTCTCGTGCTGAGCGTTTTATGCTCACGTCTCGTACTCTGTGTTTCTGGACACCCTATTCCATGGGACAGGTTTGCGATTGGACGAGGCGGGTGGTTCCAAGAGGGGCTAGATAGTGGTTGGCTAGCTGGAGCTTCGTCTAGGTTTATTTCTGTTGTTTTGGGTTGATAAAGCTTTTGATTTGGTTGTATAATTTATTTTGGATATTTACAGATTCCTTGCCTTGGGGTTGTAATTTTAAGTAATGTTTCCGCAGTTTTTTCTGATATCTGTTTATTAAGTTATTTGCATGCCTAAAGTTCTGTTTAGTAGGTGATCCGGGTAAGGGTCACTACATTTATGGTATCAGAGCATGCAAAGTATTCTTGGGATTTAGACTCTGCATAAAGGTAACCGTGAGGTTCTTTTGTAGATGGCGAACTACGATGACCAGAGTAGCCATGGTAGTGGAGGTAGATGCTGGGGAGATGACGATCATGAGCGTCATCGGGACCGTCATCATCGTCATCGTGATGAGGATCGTTTCACTGTACGGCAATTTTTGCAGATGGGTCCTAAGCCCCTTGTTGGAGGTGAGTCTCCGGAGGATGCGGAGAACTGGTTAGACCGTATGGAGACGACTTTTCAGACTTACCACTGCATCGAGGAGCAGAAGATGGAGACCCTTGGCTATCTTCTAGATGGACGTGCGCGCAGGTGGTGGAGGTTTACTTCTGCACCTTTTGTTGCGGCGAGAGAAGTGGCCACCTGGGCCGAGTTCCGCACAGCTTTTCAGAAGCTGTATTTTCCTCTTGCACTCCGTCAGTCAAAGGCAGGCGAGCTTCTGAGTCTGCGACAGGGAGCCATGTCTATTGATGAGTATCAGCAGAAGTTCTTTGATCTGCTATCCTATTTCCCCGAGATTGCTGACAGCTCTGGGATGAAGTATAATCTGTTCCTTCAGGGCCTTAACCCGGAGATCCATGACCGTGTGGCGGTTTGCAACAAAATGTCCTACGAGGGTTTGGTGAGCCGTTGTCACCAGGTGGAGGACAGCATTCGGCGGAACAGGTCTTTCCCTCAGTCAAGGCCTGCTAGTTCTTTGGGTCCCCGTGCCCAATCTTTTAAGAAGTCTGGATCTACTTCTTCCTCTGGTTCTGGCGGTGTTGTCCGTTTCGGTAAGAAGGAGAAGTGTGATGACTGTGGGAAGAACCATCCATCCGACAAGTGCCGTAGAGCTTCTGGAGCTTGTTTCCGTTGTGGAGAGACTGGTCATATCCGGAGGGATTGTACACTATCTGGGGGAGGAGGTTCTGGTTCAGGTTCAGGATCTGGTTCTCAGGCTACCATTCAGCAGAGGACGCAGGGACAGCCTGCTGGGAGTTCTCATTTGAGGCCACGAGCTTCTGGCCAAGTGTTTGCCCTGAGACATGATCAGGCAGTGGAGGAGAATGAGAAAGTCATCTCAGGTACATTTCTGCTTTATTGTATACCTGCTCTTGTACTTATTGACACTGGTGCATCTCATTCCTTCATTTCTGCACGTTTTGTGAAGAGACATAAGTTACCATGCATTGCACTAGATGTAGTGATGTCTATTTCTACTCCGACGGGCCAATCTGCTTTGGCTAAGCGTCTAGTGATGGGTTGCCCTTTAGAGTTCGAAGGGAACATTCTGTTAGCAAATCTCATGGTCCTGGCGATGGACGACTTTGATTGCATTCTGGGAATAGATATGTTGACTACCTATCGAGCTTCAGTGGACTGCTATCAGAGATTAGTACGCTTTCATCCGGAGGGGAGTGAGAGCTGGTTTTTCTATGGAGAGGGAGCGCAACCCCCGATGCCTTTGGTATCAGCTTTGAGAGCCTGTCGAGCTCTAAAGTCTGGCGGGGAAGTCTACCTTATCTATGCAGTTGATTTGTCGGCTGAGATTATTGGGATAGAGAGTATTCCTGTTGTGGATGAATTTCCAGATGTATTTCCTGATGAGATTCCGGGTTTTCCTCCTGTTAGGGAAGTCGAGTTTGGCATAGAGTTTATGCCGGGTACTTCGCCTATTTCTCGAGCACCGTATCGTCTGGCTTCATCAGAGATGCGTGAGTTGAAGAATCAAGGGGTACATTCGTCCTAGTGTATCTCCTTGGGGAGCTCATGTTCTTTTTGTAAAGAAGAAGGATGGGTCTATGCGGCTGTGCATTGACTATCGGCAGCTGAATCGAGTTACTGTAAAGAACAAGTATCCTTTGCCTCGTATTGATGACTTGTTTGATCAGCTGCAGGGACTTCAGTTTACTCCAAGATTGACTTGAGATCTGGGTATCATCAGTTGAGAGTCCGAGATCAGAACGTAGCCAAGACTGCATTCCGTACTCGCTATGGGCATTACGAGTTTCTAGTGATGCCATTTGGTTTGACTAATGCACCGGATATATTTATGGACCTGGTGAACCGTGTCTTCAGGGAGTATTTGGACAAGTTTGTCGTGGTCTTCATTGACGACATCTTGGTGTATTCGTGTAATACGGAAGAGCTTGTTTCTCACTTGCGGTTGGTACTGCAGACTCTTCGAGATGAGCAGTTATACGCCAAGCTGAGCAAGTGTGAGTTCTGGATGGATCGAGTGGTCTTTCTTGGCCATATCATATCCAGGGAGGGAATTTATTTTGATCCAAGCAAGATTGAGGCGGTCCTTAATTGGTCGCGTCCAATGACAGTTGCTGAGATCCGTAGTTTTCTGGGTCTAGCAGGGTATTATCGTCGCTTCATTCTGAACTTCTCTTAGTTAGCTCGATCTTTGACGCAGCTTACCCGCAAGGGTGTGGATTTCGAGTGGTCCTCCGAGTGTGAGGAGAATTTCTGTGAGCTTCGACGGCGGTTGACTTATGCACCAGTGTTGACATTACCGTCAGGATCTGGAGGGTATGTGGTGTACACTGATGCTTCTCTTCAGGGGTTAGGTTGTGTCCTAACTCAGAATGGGCATGTGATCGCATACGCTTCTAGACAGCTGAAGCTTCACGAGGACAACTACCCAGTCCATGATCTGGAGTTAGCAGCCATTGTGTTCGCTTTGAAGATCTGGCGTCATTATCTGTATGGCGAGAAATTTGAGATCTTCACCGACAATAAGAGTCTAAAGTATTTGTTTACTCAGGCGGAGTTGAACATGAGGCAGAGACATTGGATGGACTTGCTTAGGGACTATTACTGCGAGTTTAAGTACCATCCGGGAGCTGCTAATCTCACCGCTGATGCATTGAGTCGCAAGGTGCGACTATCCGCACTTTAGACTTGTTCGATGTCTAGTGCGATCAGTGACTGTTGTACTTCAGGATATACTTTCAAGCATAAGAAAGGTATGCAGAGTATCCAGATGTTTGCGATATTATCCAAGCCAGCTTTGTATTCGCGGATTCGAGATGCTCAGATGTCTGATTCGAAGACCCAGCGTTTAGCTCATCTAGCTAATGAGGGTAGCTCTTGTGGATTTCACTATCAGTCAGATGTCTTTCTGTGTTTGTCTGGTAGGCTTGTGATTCCGCAGGATGAAGAGTTGCGAGAGGAGATTTTGTCTCAGGCGCATCGCACTAAGTTGAGTATTCATCCTGGGAGCAACAAGATGTACAAGGATCTACGTACTCGTTTCTGGTGGAAGGGAATGAAACGAAGTGTTTATCAGTTTGTTTCGAGATGTTTGGTGTGTCAACAGGTCAAGGCAGAGCACCGACAACCTGGAGGATTGCTTCACAGTCTGCCTATTCCTGAATGGAAATGGGAGTTTATCACAATGGACTTTGTGACCCATTTTCCGGTATCCCGAGGAACTGTGATGCTATCTGGGTTGTGGTGGACCGACTCACCAAGTCAGCGCATTTCATTGCCTATAGCCGGGAGTACAATGTGGATCGTATGGCTTGGTTGTACGTTCAGGAGATCGTTCGACTTCATGGAGTGCCTGTGAGCATTGTCAGCGATCGGGACCTTAGGTTTACTTCTAGATTCTTGGGGAGTGTTCAGCGTGCGATGGGTACTACTCTTAGTTTGAGTACTGCCTATCATCCGGAGACTGATGGTCAGTCAGAGCGCACTATCCGTACTTTGGAGGATATGCTTAGAGCGTGCTTCATGGATTTTGGTTCAGCCTGGCAGGATCATTTGCCATTGATCGAGTTCGCATACAACAACAGCTATCATACTAGCATTGGGATGGCACCTTTTGAGGCGTTGTACGGACGACGTTGTCGTACTCCACTCTTCTGGAAAGAAGTGGGGGAGAGACAGGCTGAGGGACCGGAGTTTATCCAGCAGGCGGTAGACATTGTTGATCAGATCAAGAAACGAATTAAGACTGCACAGGATCGTCAGGCCAGCTATGCTAACACCAAGCGTAGGCCTTTGCAGTTCGATGTCGGAGAGAAAGTGTTTCTGAGAGTGTCACCTTTTCGAAAAATTCTAGGATTTGGCCTTAAGGGCAAGTTGTCTCCCAGGTTTATCGGTCTGTTTGAGATCTTGGAGAGCATTGGCGATTTGTCTTATCGACTAGCTTTGCCACTGCATCTTTCCAGTATTCACGACGTGTTCCACGTATCTCTGTTGCGACGGTATATGGCGGATGAGTCTCATATTCTGCAGCGGTCTGAGGTTCAGGTGAGCAAGGATTTGACCTATGTTGAGAAACCTATTCGTATCCTGGATTATAAGGATAAGGTTTTGCGAAACAAAGTCATTCCTCTGGTTTTAGTTCAGTGGCAGCGCCGAGGCACTAAAGAAGCTACTTGGGAGCTTGAGGACAGGATGCGTGAAGACCATCCTGAGTTGTTTTGATTTCATTCTTAAAGTTGTATTCAGTTGCAAACTCTGTAAACGTTTGATTTGAATAAAGAATGTTTCTGATTTCTGTATTACATTCAGTACTTAAGATCTGATTTCGAGGACGAAATATCTTAAGTGGGGGAGAATGTAGTAGCCCGTAACCAAAATCAGTAATTAAGGAATTAATCATTATTCATGGGTAGAGTTTGGAAGCTCCGAAGGTGAGTTCGGATGCTCCGAACAGGATCGGAAGCTCCGATGCAGGATCGGAAGCTCCGATGGTATTACGTCAGGCATGATGTGTGGTTGGATCGGAAGCTCCGATCAGGATCGGAAGCTTCGATCACCCCTATCCGAAGTCAACAAGTGATATTTTGACACGTGGCAGATCAGGATCTTTGGAAGCTCCAATGGCAGGATCGGACGTTCCGATCGAGGTTCGGACGTTTCGATCAAGGATCGGAGGCTCCGATCGTTGTCTATAAATAGAAGGCCGAGAATTCATTTTAAATTGCCAATTCCGGATTTCCTCTCTACTCTAGTCGTATTCGAGTTGTTCTAGCCTTCTTAGGCTTGACCCGGGAGTCGTCGAGGCGTTTGATAGTCGTAGCAGAGTTGTGCCCAAGTTCTGGAGGCATCGACATCAAAGGGCTAACGACGGACGAAGAGCAAACTATAGGCATGGACCTAGAGTTGGTAGAGCTTGCACTGATTTGAGGTACGAAAGTACTGTTCGAGATATCCTGACTGAGTATGCATGTATTATGTGACTGCATGGTTTATATGTCATTGATTTATGCTGAATTCATTTGCATACTGAGCTATCTCCTTTGAGATGTCTGTTAGTAGGGTTTTTTCCCTATATTGTTAGTGGTTGGACTTCCATCGATTTGGGTCCGGCATATCCACTTGTATTATGGTATGAGAGCCACCTCCTGAAGTAACGGCATAGCGTGCTACATACCAGGGCCCGGTCTATCTCTGTTATCTGATCCTTGACCTCGAGTTTATAGGGAGTTCACTTTGCATGCATGTATACTCATACTCTCGTGCTGAGCGTTTTATGCTCACGTCTCGTACTCTGTGTTTTTGGACACACTATTCCATGGGGCAGGTTTGCGATTGAACGAGGCGGGTGGTTCCAAGAGGGGCTAGACAGTGGTTGGCCAGCTGGAGCTTCGTCTAGGTTTATTTCTGTTGTTTTGGGTTGATACAACTTTCGATTTGGTTGTATAATTTATTTTGGATATTTACAGATTCCTTGCCTTGGGATTGTAATTTTTAGTAATGTTTTCGCAGTTTTTTCTGATATCTGTTTATTAAGTTATTTGCATGCCTAAAGTTCTGTTTAGTAGGTGATCCGGATAAGGGTCACTACACATATTCTGAACAGTTCTGGCTTACTTCCAATCGAAAATCATTCTGATTGGTGATATATTCGTCTGAATATTCAAACCAGAATACACAGAAATCTGGAATCAATTCATCAGATGCCTATTTCATTTCTCATTTCTATCTCCAAATACCGACAATTCATATCATCTAACCCAAAAATCATGGACCATATTCAAATTCTTCTATTAGTTACGAGTCAACAATCTTAAAATACGCTGAAATTTCATCAAATGATCAATAATTCTCAAAATCAAAAGAAATAAATCAAGATTGAGAAAATCTCTTAATCAAGGTCATCCAAAAATCAAATCTTCTGGATAACAAACTCTACGAAGTGAAAACAACTCACTCGCATCACACAACTCAAAATGAGTGAATCACTCAGGCTCTATGAACAAAACAAGGAGAGCCACTCGAAATCAAACATTTCAAGAATTATATGTCCAATTGATGTATTCGATTCAGCATAATCAAAGAAAAAACTCATATGTAACTGATTTTCATATCATCATCTATCTTCCATACACCTCAAGATCAATATTCAGTTCATAATCTCATCAAGTCGGTAATTCATAAATTCATCAATTCATCAATTCGCTATTGAATTCCAGTTCACAACTTAAACTAAAGTCAAAAATCTTACTGAAACATATCTGTAATCTCTATTCATTGGCATACCTATCAATGATGATTTAGATCTTGAACATATCTAGTGCATTGAATATACTGATTTCGGAATATTTCGGTAATCAAACATCATATATCAAACCGAAATCACAGAATCTTAATTCGAGATTCTATATCATATCATCATATTCATATGCACATCATGTTCTTGTTGATCTAATTCAGTCGTTTCTTCTATTCATCAATTCTATTTCAGTTCTCCTTTGATCAGACTATTCATACTTCTCAATAACTCGAGTTCTGATCAAGAACCAATTCTACTTCATTTTCACGTAATACATGCTTCCAAGAAACTCAGATATTCAGGTAAACATGTACTTCGTAAAGCATAAAGCATACTGATTGGTTAACTCACAAAAACAAGTGATTCAATAATCTGAAACTATCACTAATCAGTACTTGGTTATATTCTCATCATCTATCATGCATCGTAACCAAATATTTCACATATGAACAACATCATGTTCAATTTCATTTCATCGAAGCAATAGTTCTATTCTTCAGTTCAATTCACAAAGTCTCTTTTCTGATACAGAGGTAATCATATAATAAGCTTTCAGCTATCATATATCTATTGCACCATTAATAAACAGGTCAAAACAAAATACATCTGTTATCTGAAATTTCATTCTCAGGTGCACTTTCATTCTGATCCTCTGTATACTTCTGAAATTTGTTCTTCGTTCGAATCTTCTTAGAATCCATGTTTCTTCGAACAGGTTCTAGCACATCTGCCTAAATTTTCTTTACATTGTTTGGTCGTATATCTTCCTCCACAATGAGTGTCCTAATCTCTAACATACTCTGCATTCAGAACTAGACTAATCTGTCTCGGTTCGCTAGAGTTAGAGATTTATTTTCATATCATTCACTTCATATATGTTCTGGAATAAAAATTGTAGATAAAGTTGTGAGTATCTCACATACTCTTGCATGTCTACAATTTCATTCTCCTAACTCATCATTCAGCTTCAATTCTCTTAGACAGGGCTATGTCTTTCATAAAATTCTTCAGTCATCAACATTTAGTCAAACATAATCGTCGAATTCAAGCCATAATTAAACAACTCAATCTTGATCTTCATTAATATCATCTACAATTCAGTGAATCATAGTAGGCTTGAAAATTCTAATAAGGCAATCCTCAAAATTCAAACTATTCAGCGTCTAGAGGGTATATTTTTCTTTCTCATCAGTTCTATATGTTGCGGCAAAGAAATATAAATAAAATTCTGTTCTAAGCACTTACCAACAATCAATATACCTATGCCTTCTCATCATTTCTTCATCAAAATTAATCAGCTGATTGCTAGGTTTCGAAGTTGGTATTCAATCAATCTAATACTATATTCATCTGTATCTTCAAACAATGTGAACAACTGATCAAGTTCTTCAAACCAACTTCTACCTACAATAATATCTATTCCTTCGCTGATGTACTGTTCTGTTTTATTGGAAATACTTCGTTCAGCTGAGCCATACAATTCTGTTCAGTCTGAACATACCATTCTGTTCAGTCTGACCATACTAGTCCGTCAGTCTGGGGTGCTTACATCACCCAAAGAACACTGTTCTCTTCGATTCTGGGTGCTTACATCACCCGGGGAAAATCTTATAACGAATAAGAAAGAAATTCAAAAATTTACAAATCAGTAAATTAGGCAGTTGAATTTCAAAGATAGATCATGCTCACATGCCATTTATCAAATCATCGAATCATCAAATCGAGTAATGCATAATCATGCAATACTATAAATGAATGTGACTCACTCTACCCTGCTCAGCTTTTGTCTTAGTCCAGAAACTTGTGCTCTGATACCACCTGTAGTGGGGACCTCGGGTTGCTAATCTCGTCTAAGGGCAACTAATGATTAATTAAACAATTAATCAAACAATTAAAAGTAATAAACCAAGAGCAAAATTTTTTTTTTTTTTTAAATCTTGGTCAGGATCGATCCTGTGAACTCCCAGGATCGATCCTGGACCTTAATCCAAGTTTCTGTCCAGAATCCCATTGTTCCAGGATCGATCCTACCAATTCACAGGATCGATCCTGCGCAACTCTGTTCGAAAAATAAAAATATGCTCTTGATCTGGTACTGTAAAAATTAATTCTAAACACTTCAATAAAGTTTAGAACATGGAAATACATCTATGAACTAGCATACATGAGTCCAAAGTTAATACATTCATCTCATAAATTAAAACATGAAATAACTATACAAGACAAGAGATTCAACCAGTATTCTTCAAACATGATCAATTAATATAGTTTCTAACATGCTTGACAACATCTTAGGACCACAAATTCCGCTAAACCCGAATCCACACTTGCTACATCTCTCTCCCGAGCTATCAATGTCGTCTCAAACTAGCTCCTGCCCCACCTGTTGCCATGCACACATACAAAACAAAACAATAGCCGGATAAACTCCGGTGAGAAATCATTCTCAGTATAAGCAACATATCAAAAGCATTAAATAAATCATATCGACTCTATTTCGCTCGACTCAACAAATAGAGTAATTAACGCTTCAATCGATCGATCAGGAATTGATTCATACTTCTTCGTTGCCATCAAGATTTGTATCCGATCTTGACATGGATATCCATCTATCGTAGCCATTCTCGGGCTAGAAAATAAGGTCACCCTCCGACCTTGGCATAGAATCAATTCATATCATCATCGTATCAAATTCATATCGACTCAAAATCAAAAATCCACTACCTGGGATGGATCGATAATGTAACGCCCCGTTTTTATCTTAATTGAATTTATTTGAGTTAATCAGAGATTACAGAGTTCTCGAGCCGGTTTGATTATGATCAGGGTCCTTTTGCAAAAATTGGATTTTTCAGGGACTAAAACGCAATTATCGGTTTTTATAGATATTTATAAGGATTTTGGACCCACTCTCTTCTCCATCACCTTCCTTTTCACGCCTCCCTCCTCCATTGTTGAAGAAATCGATTCTTCAAGCTTCCAGATTTCATCCCGAGCTCGATCCGGCCGTTGGAATTTATTTCTGAAGGCAGATTATCTATCACTGCAGTGAGAGCTCTGTTATATTGTAAGTTATTCTACGATCGGATACATTCTAGTTTTTGGATGTTGTTAGAATCGTTCGAGATTCGAGTATGTTGTTCTAGACAGAGTTATGATCGTTTATTATCTGTCGGTTTTGAATTAGAGCGACGTTCGGATTTGTTATGTTTTTTGGAAGCCATTTTCGAAAATGTGGATTTTTAGATTGATGGGTTTGCTTTGTTATTGTTGTTTTGGGCATTGATATGAGTTGATATCGGTATTGAACTGCTGTCTGCATTTCCGGTTTGTTCAGTTTATAGCCGTTATGCCGTCGGTTTGAGTTTTGGGTTTTCGAATCGTTTTTGTATTGATTGAAGTCTTGGTGTGTGAGTGATCGTGGTTGTTGATCAACTCTTGAATTCTTACAGATTCGTTGGAGTTTGTCGAGCCCTGTTAGCAGCATTGTTCGTCGAGAGTTGGACGAAGAACGGTATAAAGAGTTTTCCTTGAACCGTTGCCTTGTTGTTGTTAGATTGTGTAGTTGTTTATACAATCTCTTTTGTAGCTTATCCAGAGTTGGAGCTACTGCATTGAAAGGTAAAAGCAGTCATCGCAGCGGGATAGCATACTCGGGACTGTGGTTCTCGAGTTTTCCCTTTTGAAATCACGTACTTGCATCTACACTTGTTCTAGCATGAGGAACTTGTGTTTTGTTTGATTGTTTTGGCTTATGTTTTATGTTTCTGTTATGCATTCATCTTGAGCCAATCGTGTTTTCAGCGGGCAGAACCGCCCTTTTTTTTTAGACGTTTGGGAACTATGATTGAGTGGCCCAGGTCGTAGTCGTTTCGTCTGGTGCTAGCATACTCATTATAGTTGCTCAAATTCTAGAGGAGTGAGATACGTGGCACCACCTCGATTGGGAGAGTCGGTGAGTTGTTACGTGATCTTACCCTCGGGATCCCAAAGGCACAGCTTCAATCCCTCGTTATCAGATTTAATATCCCTGTTTAAAGACATGCATTCATTACGATGTTATTGATTTTGTTATTGTATTGAAAGCATGTTTGTTACTTGTATTACTTGTTATGTTGCTTTTACTGGGAATGTCGTTCTCACCGGTTATCCGGCTGTTGCTTTGTTTTGTATGTGTACTTGGCAACAGGTGGGGCAGGAACAAGTCAGAAGAGGCATGGTTAGCTTTGAGGGCAAGTAGTAGAAGTGAGACTCGGTTTAGAAGTCGAATTTGCATGTTTATCTAGTTTAAGATTGGAGCATGTTAGAACTCGAACTTGATATGTTTTGTATTCGAACTCTTTCTTGTAATTGAATACTTCATTGTTGAAAAAGTGTTAGTTGGATCATGTCGGAGCCTTTTCGGGTGTTGGATTGCACTTTTGGAGCCTTATTTTGAGCTAAAACAGCAAGCCATGCGCGCCCGCGCCTGGGGAGGAGCGCCCGCGCGTTATGCTCCCTTTCTCGGAGGCCCGGGCAGGTCTGTATGCGCGCCCGCGCCTCGGGTGGCGCGCCCGCGCGTCACCCTGTGTAAATAAAAAAAAAAAAAACTTTTCTTTTAATCTTAGATCTTGTATGCGTAATTATTGTTTATTCTGAGATTAGATGATTAGAATCGAGGTCTCACATTAAGTGGTATCAGAGCGTTAAGATTCTTGGTCGAACTAGAGTGAGCGGGGTAGATTGAGTCTGTGTGCAATGACTCCTCGCATGTGTTTGAATTATTTAATTGTGTACTTAATTCCATGCGAGCATGCTTTATTGTTTGAGCATTATTTGAATTACATGGTTGTGTGATTTAAATTAATAAATCATGATCTACTTGAGATATAACTGTTTCTGTTCTCGACTGGTATTCGGTATTCCAAGCGGTTGTAAGGGCACTGACGGTAGCAATTGAGATATCTCGTGTTCTAACCTTTGATTATCATATGGGTCCTCGTCGAGTGATAAACAGAAACACACCACCAGTTATCCCTGCGACTGAGCAAGCTAGCACTGAGGTTGATCAGTTGGATGCTTCAGCGACTCCTATGGAAACCTTGCTGAAGAGGTTTCAGTCGTTCAATCCGCCTTTGTTGATGGGTTCAGAAAATCCAGTTGACTGTGAGAGTTGGTTGGATGATATGGATCAGTTGTTTGATTCCATTGACTACACAGATGACCGCCGAATTAGGTTAGTAATTCATCAGCTGCGTGGTGGTGCTAAGAGCTGGTGGATCATGACAAAGAAAGCAATTGAGAGTAGAGGTACAGAGGTTACTTGGACTCTTTTTAAATCTGAGTTTTATAAGCGGTTTTTCCTTATCTCGTATCGTAAGGATAAGAAAGCAGAGTTTGCAAATCTGAGGCAAGGTAATCTGAACATTGAAGAGTACGTGGCTAAGTTCGATAGTCTGTTGCGTTTTGCATCGCTAATTGCCGGAGATGAAGAAGCTAAGGCAGATCAGTTCATCAACGGGTTGAACCCCGATGTCTTCACGTTGGTTAACACCAACAGGCCTAGCAACTTTGCGGATGCCATGAATTACGCAAAGGGAGCAGAAGCAGGCTTGTGGAGGCAAAGAGGTAATCAGGGGGCACCTCAGCAGCAGAGGCAGTATCAGAACCAACCATCTCAGTACCAGAATCAGCCACCTCAACATCAGAACCAGCAGCAGAGGTATGAAGGTGGAAACAGTGGGGGAAACATAAAGGATCAGTACAAGGCAAGAGGTAAACAGTTCAAGAGACAGGGGAACAGTTCGTCCAGTTCCAGTGGTTCGAAGCAATTCGGTTCAGGACCGAGTTCTGGGTCATCATCCTTGTACTGCAGCAAGTGTGGAGGAAGACACTCACCGGATCAGTGTGTGGGAGTCTTCGGCAATTGTAACACATGTCAGCAACCGGGACACTTCTCTAAAGTGTGCCCTCAACGTAATAGAGATAGAGCTCAGAGTGGGAGTTCGTCTAGACCTGCAGCTCAGCCGGAGAGGCAGTCGTTTGCAGTGCACTCTTTCCAACCCCAGCAACAGCAGAACAGACAAGGAGGTAGCTCTAGTGCAAATCAGCCTCCGAGACAGCAAGCACGAGTCTTTGCATTGACAGAGGATCAGGCTCAGGCAGCACCTGACGATGTCATAGCAGGTAACTGTTCGATTTTCGGTCATTCTGCTCATGTCTTGATAGATACAGGTGCTTCCCATTCCTTTATCTCTGAGAAATATGTGTTATTGCATGCTTTGCCAACTGAATTGTTGCCTACTGTAGTAGCTGTTACTTCACCTTTGGGTGGAGGAATTGTTTCTGTCCGACTAGTCAGGAACTGTGAACTTTGTTTTGAGGGAAATTTGTTAGAATTCGACTATATTGTACTTGAACTGTCAGATTTTGATTGTATCGTCGGGATAGATGCTTTAACCAAGTACAGGGCGACAGTTGATTGTTTTCTGAAGGTTGTCAGGTTCAGACCTGAAATGGCAGACGAGTGGAAATTCTTTGGTAAGGGTTCTCGATCTAGAATTCCTTTGATTTCAGTGTTATCTATGACTCGTTTGTTACAGAGAGGTGCAGAAGGATTTTTGGTTTATGCGGTTGATGTACTGAAATCTAGCCCAGCTTTGGTTGACTTACCAGTGGTTAGAGATTTTGCTGATGTGTTTCCGGAAGATGTTCCTGGATTGCCACCCATTCGAGAAGTCGAATTCAGCATTGACTTAGTGCCAGGTACTCAACCTATTTCAAAAGCTCCTTATCATATGGCACTTGTTGAATTGAGAGAGTTGAAGGAGCAGCTTGAGGATTTGATTTCCAAGGGATACATCAGACCTAGTGTATCGCCTTGGGGTGCTCCTGTTCTATTCGTTCGGAAGAAGGATGGTTCTATGCGGCTCTGTATCGACTACCGCCAATTGAATCAGGCTACAGTTAAGAACAGATATCCTTTACCCCGAATAGATGACTTGTTTGATCAACTTCAGGGTTCTTCTGTCTACTCTAAGATTGATCTGAGGTCAGGCTACCATCAGCTGAGAGTGCGAGAGGAAGATGTTCCTAAGACCGCATTCAGAACGAGGTATGGTCACTTTGAGTTTATAGTCATGCCGTTCGGTTTGACTAACGCTCCAGCTGTTTTTATGGGTTTGATGAACCGTATCTTTCAGCGTTATTTAAATGAGTTCGTCATTATTTTCATCGATGATATTCTTATCTACTCGAAGAACCGTACTGACCATGCAGAGCACTTGAGAATCGTCTTGCAGATTTTGCGAGTTGAGCAGTTGTTTGCCAAGCTATCGAAATGCGAATTCTGGTTAGATCGAGTTGTCTTTCTCGGTCATATTATTTCTGAAGATGGGATTTATGTCGATCCCAGCAAAATCGAAGCGGTTATGAATTGGCCTAGACCGACATCAGTACCTGAGATCCGAAACTTCATGGGTTTAGCTGGTTATTACCATCGTTTCATCGAGGGTTTCTCATCTATTGCCAAGCCTATTACCCAGCTGACTTAGAAGAATGCGCCTTTTGTCTGGACTCCAGATTGTGAGGCTAGCTTTGTTGATCTAAAGAGGAGACTGACCAGTGCTCCAATTCTTACTATTCCGAAGGGTACTGGAGGGTTCACAGTCTATTGTGATGCTTCTAACCGAGGCTTGGGTTGTGTTCTTATGCAGCATAAGCATGTGGTGGCGTATGCATCAAGGCAGCTGAAACCGCATGAGACTCGTTATCCGGTCCATGATCTTGAACTAGCTGCGATCGTCTTTGCTCTGAAGATCTGGCGTCACTATCTTTATGGTGAGTCTTTCGAGATCTTTTCTGACCATAAGAGTCTTAAGTACTTGTTTTCTCAAGCAGAGCTGAATATGAGACAGAGGAGATGGTTAGATCTGTTGAAGGATTTCGACTGTGAAATCAAGTACTATCCGGGGAAGTCTAATGCAGTTGCAGATGCCTTGAGCCGAAAGCTTTGTTCTTTATCTCTTTCTACTATGGGTGTTTCCCAGTTGATCGATGATTGTTGCACTTCTGGTTTAGAGTTTGAAACAGATAGGGAGACTATCAGAGTGTTTGCTATTCAAGCCGAGCCAGAGTTGTTTGTTGCAATCAGAGAAGCACAGAAGTCTGAGCCGAGCATCCAGATTTCAGTAGAGAAAGTCAGATCGGGCCATCAGTCTGAATTCCAGGTTAGAGATGATGTTTTGTTCGTGAATAATCGTATTGTTGTGCCTGATATTTCGGAGTTGAGACAGCGTATTCTCCGAGAGGCTCATTGCAGTCGGTTTAGCGTTCATCCTGGAGGTCGTAAGATGTACAACGATCTAAAGAGTCAGTTCTGGTGGAAGAGAATGAAGGACGATGTTGCGAGATTTGTATCTCGGTGTTTGAATTGTCAGCAAGTGAAAGCAGGGCGGAAGCGACCAGGTGGTCTTTTGCACAGCCTATCTGTTACTGAATGGAAATGGGATCACATTTCTATGGATTTTGTCACGAAGCTACCACGATCCGTTCGAGGTTGCGATGCTATTTGGGTAGTGATCGACCGATTGACGAAGTCTGCGTGTTTTATTCCGTACAGGATGACGTATCGTCATGATCAGATGGCTGAGTTGTATGTTAGCAATGTTGTGAGATTGCATGGTGTGCCGAAGTCGATCGTTTCAGACAGAGATCCTAGATTCACTTCTCACTTCTGGCACAGTCTTCAGGAGGCACTTGGTACTCGATTGCATCTGAGTACAGCTTATCATCCTCAGACAGATGGACAGTCAGAGCGGACTATCCAGACGTTGGAGGATATGCTGCGAGCGGTAGTGCTAGACTTTGGCACTAGTTGGCAGGATTCTTTGCCTCTTGTCGAGTTTTCTTACAACAACAGCTTCCAAGCGAGTATCGGTATGGCGCCTTTTGAGGCTTTGTATGGTAGAAAGTGCCGATCTCCGTTGTTTTGGGATGAATTGTCCGAGTCACCAGATTTGGGACCGGAGATGCTTAGAGATATGGCAGAGCAGGTTAAGATCATTCAGACCAGAATGAAGTCAGCTCAAGATAGACAGGCGAAGTATGCGAATGTCAGACGTCGACCTCTGAGTTTTGAGCAGGGAGACCGTGTATTCCTTAAGATTTCTCCGTTCAGAGGCACCGTCAGATTCGGTAAGAGAGGAAAGTTATCTCCGAGATTCATCGGTCCGTACGAAATTCTCGAGAAAATAGGCGATCTTGCCTACAGACTTGCACTTCCTCCGTCTTTATCTGGTATTCACGACGTTTTTCACGTCTCTATGCTGCGAAAGTATCAACCAGATATTTCTCATATCCTTCAGCCTGACGAAGCCGAGTTAGACGAGACCCTGAGCTATTTTGAGCGACCGATTCAGATCCTTGATCGGAAAGAAAAGCAACTCAGAACCAAGTTGATTCCATTGGTGAAAGTGCAGTGGAGCCATCACGGCGTCGAGGAAGCGACTTGGGAGACAGAATCTGACATGAGACAGCGATTTCCGGAGTTATTCGGATGACGTGAGTTCTTCTTACTGTCTTTAGTTCTTTATTCTATCTTAGGAGATATGGTTCTTGTGGATTCGAGGACGAAATCTCTTCTTAGTGGGGGAGAATTGTAACGCCCCATTTTTATCTTAATTGAATTTATTTGAGTTAATCAGAGATTACAGAGTTCTCGAGCCGGTTTGATTTTGATCAGGGTCCTTTTTGCAAAAATTGGATTTTTCAGGGACTAAAACGCAATTATCGGTTTTTATAGATATTTATAAGGATTTTGGACCCACTCTCTTCTCCATCACCTTCCTCTTCACGCCTCCCTCCTCCATTGTTGAAGAAATCGATTCTTCAAGCTTCCAGATTTCATCCCGAGCTCGATCCGGCCGTTGGAATTTATTTCTGAAGGCAGATTATCGATCACTGCAGTGAGAGCTCTGTTATATTGTAAGTTCTTCTACGATCGGATACATTCTAGTTTTTGGATGTTGTTAGAATCGTTCGAGATTCGAGTATGTTGTTCTAGACAGAGTTCTGATCGTTTATTATCTGTCGGTTTTGAATTAGAGCGACGTTCGGATTTGTTATGATTTTTGGAAGCCATTTTCGAAAATGTGGATTTTTAGATTGATGGGTTTGCTTTGTTATTGTTGTTTTGGGCATTGATATATGTTGATATCGGTATTGAACTGCTGTTTGCATTTCCGGTTTGTTCAGTTTATAGCCGTTATGCCGTCGGTTTGAGTTTTGGGTTTTCGAATCGTTTTTGTATTGATTGAAGTCTTGGTGTGTGAGTGATCGTGGTTGTTGATCAACTCTTGAATTCTTACAGATTCGTTGGAGTTTGTCGAGCCCTGTGTTAGCAGCATTGTTCGTCGAGAGTTGGACGAAGAATGGTATAAAGAGTTTTCCTTGAACCGTTGCCTTGTTGTTGTTAGATTGTGTAGTTGTTTATACAATCTCTTTTGTAGCTTATCCAGAGTTGGAGCTACTGAATTGAAAGGTAAAATCAGTCATCGCAGCGGGATAGCATACTTGGGACTGTGGTTCTCGAGTTTTCCCTTTTGAAATCACGTACTTGCATCTACACTTGTTCTAGCATGAGGAACTTGTGTTTTGTTTGATTGTTTTGACTTATGTTTTATGTTTCTGTTATGCATTCATCTTGAGCCAATCGTGTTTTCAGCGGGCAGAACCTCCCTTTTTGTTTAGACGTTTGGGAACTATGATTGAGTGGCCCAGGTCGTAGTCGTTTCGTCTGGTGCTAGCATACTCATTATAGTTGCTCAAAGTCCAGAGGAGTGAGATACGTGGCACCACCTCGATTGGGAGAGTCGGTGAGTTGTTACATGATCTTACCCTCGGGATCCCAAAGGCACAGCTTCAATCCCTCGTTATCAGATTTAATATCCCTGTTTAAAGACATGCATTCATTACGATGTTATTGATTTTGTTATTGTATTGAAAGCATGTTTGTTACTTGTATTACTTGTTATGTTGCTTTTACTGGGAATGTCGTTCTCACCGGTTATCCGGCTGTTGCTTTGTTTTGTATGTGTACTTGGCAACAGGTGGGGCAGGAACAAGTCAGAAGAGGCATGGTTAGCTTCGAGGGCAAGTAGTAGAAGTGAGACTCGGTTTAGAAGTCGAATTAGCATGTTTATCTAGTTTAAGATTGGAGCATGTTAGAACTCGAACTTGATATGTTTTGTATTCGAACTCTTTCTTGTAATTGAATACTTCGTTGTTGAAAAAGTGTTAGTTGGATCATGTCGGAGCCTTTCCGGGTGTTGGATTGCACTTTTGGAGCCTTATTTTGAGCTAAAACAGCAGGCCATGCGTGCCCGCGCCTGGGGAGGAGCGCCCGCGCGTTATTCTCCCTTTCTCGGAGGCCCGGGCAGGTCTGTATGCGCGCTCGCGCCTCGGGTGGCGCGCCCGCGCGTCACCCTGTGTAAAAAAAAAAAGAAAAATTTCTTTTAATCTTAGATCTTGTATGCGTAATTATTGTTTATTCTGAGATTAGATTATTAGAGTCAAGGTCTCACAGATAACATCAAAATCAAAACAAAGCAATAAATACGTATGTGATTTTGGCGGAAGAACTCAAGAAGAATCGATCTTGAGTTTCAAACTTCCTGACTCTCGATGTCGTCATTATACCTTCGTATTTCTTCTGTTTTGAATGCTCCAAATATGAAACATAGCATCAAACCATTCATATCAATCTTCATTCTATTCAATCATTCCAAATTCAGTTCAAAATCATCAATCTAACTTCATTCAAAATTATTTCAAACTTTAACTTCTTCTTATTCGGTACAACTCGGAGTCGTGAGTCGTTAGCCTTCAAAACTCATCTAAAACTGAGAAATAAAAATGCTATATCATCGATAACATTTCAAACAATGTCTTATCTCAGTCATAGGCTATCAAAACGATCCAAAAACATGAATTGATGGCATAGCGACTGAAAATCGGTAACCGACGAAATATCGAATTTGAATCTAACTTATTTAAATTCAATCCAATTCATACGTCCATTCCAAATCATTAATAAATCATTATAATACTCATAACAGCAGCTAAGTATATCAAATACAAGCTGGAAATCATAACAAGTTCATTCCTTAATCCATATTCGATCCGGTTTCGAAAATAAACGATACAACACGTCAAGAACATGATCATATACCAAAGTACTGATCTCTACCAAATTTAGTTCTTCAAAACATGCCGAGATGATTAAATATTTACATCAAATCGAAGGCCTCGTTGCAAAGATTCCAGAACACTTTTCGGAATCAAAATCGGACAACCGGATCAAAAGATACGGCGTTTTGAAAATCAAAATTTCAAAGAAATTGAACATGTCTCGACTCTCTGTTCTAACTTCAACTTTTCTGAAGGAAATCTGATTTATACACGTGCATATGCTGATAATCTAAGTTAAAATCGGATATGTATTGCATAATTGCAATGTAGTCCCTCAAGTATTCATTAATTGCAATTCAGTCCTCGGCCTTCGTTTTAAATCAATTTCAATCCAAAATAATTTAAGAATATTAGAATTTAAATCGAAACTCTAAATATTCTCAGATTAACTATACTTGGATTAAAATTAAATAAATTTGGATTAATTAAATAATCCCGGCCTTTTGCATTTTTGCCCTTCAAACTTTGATATTTTCAAATCAGTCTCTGATCGGGTTGTATCTTCAAAATTAATCTTCTTTAATTCCCAAAACATTGAATTAAATCTTAAATTTCATAAATATTCAAATCGAATATTTATTCTTTTAATTTAAGAATTCTCGGAATTTAATTCTCAAAATCCGTAAATTCTCAAATTAAATATTTTCAGCTCAGAAATTAAATCTATCATTTCCATAACTTCTCAAATCAATATTAGCCCATAATATGAAATTAAATTCTCAAATCCCATAATTAATAATTTAATATTTTCAGGCCTTACAGGTTAAGTACTCCGGGATGAGCTCCGAAGGGGCCTCCAAAAATGAATGAACGAATGTTATGAGGCGTAATGTCATATGGCTCAATGTACGGGTTAGGTACTCCGGGATGAGCTCCGGAGGGGCCTCCAAAAAGAAAGAAAATGCTTGTTGATCAACAGAAACTACGAATGTGCCCATTATGACGGTTGCCACAATTTCACATAATTCATCACCACAAAATGATAAGTTTTTATGTTATGTTCATGGTTTATGTTCACGGTTTGATGTTGTCCAAGTTGCATGATTTTAATTAGATGTTAGTGCAAATGTTTTATTTAAGAATGAAATGGTAAAGTTTTGAGGAAATTCATGGAGCCTACTTTCAAGATTTAAAGTTAAGTAAGTTTTTGTCTATGCTTAAGTTTCTTGCATCTTTTAAGAGTTTTGAAGTTCATGTTTAAGATTTTAAGTTTAAAGTTTCATGATGTTTACGTTAAAATTCTTTGAGTTCAAAGTATCATGTTATGTATGTTCAAGTCATTTTAAGTTTAAATTATTTTCATGCTAATGACATCGATATGTATATTTTAATCTTGTTGAGTCCTTTAGACTCACTATACTTGAATGGTGCAGATTTTTTAGCAGTTTTGATTTAAAATGCTTTGGTAGCACGGCTGAAGAGTCCAAGAGATGAAGACATTGCATGACACAATAGTTCAAAAGCTCTGATGTATTTAAAAATAAAATATTTACCTATGTTTATATATGTTATGTTGTTACAATATTTTATGTACGAAGTTTAAAAGTAATGATTTTATTATTTCATTGTCAGTATTTCAAATGTTGAATTTTGAGGAATTCAAATGTTTATTTGAGTTAATTTTGTTATGTGAGTTCTTTGATTATTTTCAAATGTATTTTATATACATAGTTAATTAATTGAACTCACTTTCCCTATCATCTTTAAATGCTAGTAGCAGGTTTTGACATGCCGTATCTTAGATGGACTTAAATGTAGGGTTGCATCCGTCTTCCATATTTTGATTTGTTGATTTATAAGGGCGATGCACTCCCTGCATAGTTTAAAAAGTTTTGAAAAATTTTCCTACCTTTTTTTCCGCAACTATTTTATTAAATATTTTAAAATACGAGACGTCACATTTCCCACCATCGGCCGACTTGGTCAACGATCGGCAAAGTCGGCTCTATTTGATTGTCTTTGCGTCGGTTAGAACTCAGGACTGTTCGCCCTGTCTCTCCTCCTGCCTCCATTTCTCTCTGATCCCTAACATCCACCATAACTCGCCGTCGCCGCAGTCACTCATCATTAATCTCTTTCAACCCGGTTTGCGCTCTTTCTTCTTCTTATTCTTATTTTTTTGGGTCTATTTGTCCATTAATTGGATATATGTCACTAACTTTTTTATTGATTTATGGTACTCCATTCAATTTGTGTGTTTTACTCCCCTCCTTCATCTCATTTTTCTCCTTCTCGTAGATACGATCTTCCCTTCACGATTTTCTCCTCCTCTATTTCACGATTTCTTCTCCTCGGATGACTAAGGCGACTGATGCTTGTGGAGCCACTGTCACGGTACATAGTTATTCACTCCTCAAATTGTATTCAGGCTTCACGATGAAATTATGTTGAGTGGATCATACACGTGACTTTAAGATATTTTTGAATTTTTTTATGAAAAAAATGAAACTGGTTTCTTGTCGCAAGATTGTATGGGCATCAGTCTTCTAGTAAGAAATGCATTTTGTCCTTAAAAATTTGAATGAAGATAATGATCGTTGGTTATATTTGTCAGCATTTTTTTTTTTTTTGGCTTGGGTGGTGTTGGTCAATGTGTCGCTCTTTGATTAGGGCTAAGTTTATGAGATTTTTTTTGTTGGTTATCGATATAATTTCTACTATTATGCACACGTTCAAGAAGACTCGAAGATCCAAGTGGGTTAATAAAGACAGTTAATTCCTTGGAGAATTAGTTTTTTTAGTTGGTAGAAGTTGCAAGTAGTTTTTCTGCAATTGTCAATATAAATATGAGCTACCATAAGAAATGAAATTGAAAAAATTGATGATTAATCACTAGCAAAAAATGTAAGATGTTGTCTAGTCCCTACATTTTTATTGGCTTTTTGGAGTTTATATTTGAATTTATTTGATCTAAAAATTCTGGTTATCGTTTTATTTTTGCAAGTTTATGTGCACTTTTTGTTTTTTTGTTGAAGTTTATTTTGTGTTGGTTTGTTTGATCGATTTTTTGTTGAAGTGTATTGTTTGATTTTGAAAAAACAAAACTAGCATAATTTACTTTACGTCCATGTTTTTTACTCATCTTTCGAAGAATTTTTTTCTATTCATTGTTTTCTAAAAAAAGTATTCTTTATTTATCAAGATTATCGTATAACATGAGAACTACGATAATGGCTCCTAGGAAGCCAACCAACCAACAAATGTCCCCGACCAAGGAAAAAGCTTATTTGTACTTGTTTTATTTGATAAAATGAATGAAATAGTCTATAACTTAGTATCTGAATTAGTTTGATAAAAATACATTTGATAATACGAAGCTTGTTTTTTGGAAAGGATTCAACTTCACAGTATTTTGCTGATATTTGTTTGAATTTGTGCTAGTTTGTCTTCTAATTATGTTGTGGTTTCAAACACTGCATTCGATATTACGTGTTGTTTGGAAGAAGTTAAGAAGGTTATGTTTTCTAATTGAATTAGTTGTTTTAGTGATATTATTTTATTTATTTTTATGCAGAGATGGTTGAAGATGAAAATTTTATTGACGAAAACGAGCAAAATGGGTCGATTGGAAAGGATGTAAAGTCACGATGTTTTGCAACCTATTTTAAAAAAGTGATGAACAAGCTAGAACCAAAACTTAGTGAAAAGGAATTGGACATAGAAAAGTTGGTACTATATTTTGTTAGAATGAATGTGTAATTTCCATTTATTGAATCACTAATATGTGTCGGTTGAATAGATATGGTTGTTAGCACTTAAAAATTGATTGTCTCATACTTTTATATAAAATTTGACAATAACTGATACTTCATATAAGCAATGTTATACTGCGTTTTGCATGTTAATGTACCACGAGTCAATACAACTGATACCAAGTTTTTGACTTAGCACCAAAATATTATATTAAGTAAAACCAATTTTATACTGCACTTGTCTACTAATGTACTACGAGTTACTACAGTTGGTACTGATTTTTTTAATACACACCAACACCAACATGGTAAGAATCTATGGAAGATGTACCAACTCTAACATAACATTATACAACAATAAGACTTCATTTGCCAGCTAATGTACTACTGATCAATATAACTGGTACTGCGTTCTGACCAAGCACTAACACCACCATGATAAACATGTATGGAAGATGTACCAAATTTAACATAACATCATACTGCAAATATACTCTATTATACTTCTTTTTTCCATATTTTATACTACTGGTCGATATAATCGGTACTGTATTTTTTACCACGAATCAACACCACCATGGTAAATATGTATGAAAGATGTACCAAATTTAACAACACATAATACCGCAAATAGCTTATATTATACCTCATTTTTCATATATTTTAAAACTGTGAAATATAACGAGTACTGCATTTCTGAATGTGCACCAACACCGTCATGGTAAACATGTATGGAAGATGTACCAAATTTAACAAATCATCATACCGCAAATAGTCTCTATTATACTTTAATTTTCATCTATTGTACTACTAATCAATATAACTGCTACTGCGTTTCTGACCATGCACCAACACCACAATGGTAAACATGTATAAAATATGTGCCACATTTAACAACACATAATACCTCAAATATCCTCTATTATACCTCATTTGCCATATAATGTACTACTGGACAATATAACCGGTACTGTGTTTCTAATCGCACACCAACACCACCCTGGTAAGCATGTATGAAAGATGTACCAAATTTAACATAACATCATACCGCAATTAGTATATATTATACTTTATTTTCCATATATTGTACTACTGATCAATATAATCGGTACTACGTCTGACATTAAAAAGCATAAACATGTGATAATCATAATTGTTGCTACAAAATTAAACCATTGATGTGTAAACATGTGTTAATCATCATTGATGTTAAAAAATTAGGACATTAGATGCATACATAATGTTTTTTTAATCATAGATGTTACAAACATATACAATGGATACATATACATGTGTTTGTTAATCACTATATATGCTATCAAATTAGATATTAGAATGCATAACCATGTGATAGTCATAATTGATGCTACAAAATTAGACCTTTGATGTGTAAACATGTGTTAATAACCATTGATGTTACAAAATTAGGACATTGGATGCATATATAAAGTTGTTTTAACCATATATGTTACAAACATATACAATGGATACATATACATGTGTTTGTTAATCACCATATATGCTACCAAATTAACCATTTCATGCATAAACATGCGCCAATCATCATTGATGCTATAAAATTATGCACTTGATGCATAAACTTGTGTTAATCACTAGTTATTGATCTTTATTTGTAACGCCCCGAATTTATCTTAATTGACTTTATTTGAGATAATCGGAGATTACAGAGTTCAAGAGCCGACTTGATTTTGATCAGGATCCTTTTTGCAAATTTTGGATTTTTTCAAGGACTAAAATGCAAATATGGGATTTGTTAGATATTTATAAACCCTTTTGACTTTTCAATCCCATTCCCTTTCCCTCCAAGCCACCTCCTCCCTCTCCGCACGCCATGGACGTCCCTTTGAGCTTCCAAAATTCTTCCCGAGCTCGATCCGTCCGTTGGAATTTAATTCTGAAGGCAGATTAACGATCACGACAACGAGAGCTCCGTTATAGCGTAAGTTTATCTTCGATCGGGCACTTTCCATTTTTTGGATATTGTTAGAATCGATTGGGTTTCGGGTATGTTGTTCTTGGCAGAGTTCTGATTGTGTATTCTCTTTCGGTTTTGAATTTGGACGTCGTTCGAAATTGTTTTGATTTTTGGAAGATTATTCGAAATTTGGGTTTTGGAGATTTGTTGGGTTTGAGCCATTTTTGGTTGTTTGATGGTTGATTTGAGTTTATTCGATTGATATTATAATGTCTGTATTTTCGTTTTGATCGGTTATAGCCGTTATGCCGCCAGTTTGAGTTTTGGAATATCAATCATTTATATTGATGAGATTTTGGATTTAGGAGTTGGAATTGAGTTTGAATGGTTGATTTGGATGGATTGACATTGGAATTCTTAACTGGTTGTCTCATATATCATGTTTGATATTTTAAGTGATATGCATGTTTTGTATCTTTTACTGGGAATTGTATTCTCACCGGATTTATCCGGCTGTTGTCTTGTCTTTGTATGTGTGCTTGGCTTCAGGTGGGGCAAGACCGAGTCAAAGATCGCATGGCTAGGTGGATGAGTTGATAGAGTGAGGCCTTCTTGTTGTGGAAGTCGAATTTGTATTTGAACTTGTATCGTATGATATTTTGGATTGTGGAACTTAGAACCGATGTATGTTCTACTCTGTTGAGTGGTTGAACAACTCTATTAGTCTTGTATGGTATGTTACTGGAATTTTGTACCAATGCATGATTTTGTTGTTAGAGAAATGATCGTTTCACTCCCCCGGCCTTTGGTCGTGCGTTGGAATTATTTTTAGCAGCAGGAGCAGCGCGCCGTGCAGCCCGTTCCTTCCCGGGCAGAGCGCCATGCACACCCGCGCCTCGCTAGGGCACGGCCGCTCGTCGGCCAAAGCGCCGTGAGTGGCCGCGCCAAGCTGAGGCGCGGCCGCGCGGCCTCCCTTTTAAAATTT
Source organism: Henckelia pumila (assembly GCF_033568475.1). Classification (NCBI taxonomy): domain Eukaryota; kingdom Viridiplantae; phylum Streptophyta; class Magnoliopsida; order Lamiales; family Gesneriaceae; genus Henckelia; species Henckelia pumila. The sequence goes on from NC_133122.1 coordinate 85,815,324, forward strand.
TAAAAAAAATTGATTTCTTTTCCGCGGCTCCTCGTGTTCGTTTGTGTTTAATTAATCGAGTTTAGAAGATTAGAAACGGGGTCTCACACTAAGTGGTATCAGAGCGATAAGCTTCTTGGACTGAATTAGAGTGAGCGGGGTAGATCGAGTCCGCATGAATTGAATTCTCGCATGTGATTGAGTTATTTAATTGAATTATTTAAATACAATGCAAGCATGCTTTATTATGTGAAGATTATTTGAACTGCATGATTTTGTGGTTTAATTTGTGAAGCAAGAATTATCTGGAATATAAACTGTAATTGTTTCTCAATTGAAACTGAATATTTATGAGATAGAAGAAAATTATTGAATAGAGATTATGGACACGAGATGATTGAGTTGAGATTGAGATGTTGTGTCCTAATGCTCTCGAATTTGAAATATGTGTTCCTCGATAAATTTTGAACAGGAACATTCCGTATCGAAATTCGATTGATCGAGGTTGTTCTACGACCTAAGAATGGACGTTACTCCAACGTCGATGGAAGCCTTGTTGATGAGGTTCCAGACCTTTCAACCCCCAACCCTGAGAAGTTCAGAGAGTGCAGTGGAATGCGTGAATTGGTTAGAAGAAATCGACCAGTTATTTGATTCTCTGGAATACAACGATGATCGTAGAATTCGATTAGTTATGTACCAACTGCATGGGACTGCCAAAAGTTGGTGGATTTCTAGGAAGAAAGCATTAGAGAATCAAGGTTTGGTTGTTTTGTGGAGTTTGTTCAAAGCTGAATTTCTTAGGCATATTCCATTCCAAAAATCGACCGTGTACAGAGGAAGTACCACTAGAGGTATTTTGCAACCGAGAGGACAGTCATTCAAGAAGTATGGGAGTAGTTCTTCCAGCTCCAGCGGATCGAAACAGTCTGGTTCTGGACATAGTTTAGGATCTTCCGGTGTATCTTGCAATAATTGTGGAGGTCAACGCCTCAGTGAGAATTGTCTTGGAATTTATGGATGCTGCAATATCTGCCATATTCCAGGACACTTTGCTAGAAGATGTCCTCAGCGTTATACCAGTGGATCTCAGTCGGGGAATTCTTTTAGACCGATGGTTCAATAGGAGAGACAAGCTCATGTAGTTCACTCATTTCAACCGCCGCACCAGAATCGGCCTAGAGGTTCTGCGATCATGAATCAACCTCCGATTCAACAGTCGCTGAATCTTTCTCTCAATGAGGATTCGCAGACTTGTGTTGCACCCGATGATAACACAGCAGGTAATTGTTGAGTATGATTTTATGCTCTTATTCTGATAGTCCTGTTATGCTCCTTATTCTTAGCTGAGGATATTACTATGATGCATCCTCTGCCTTTTGAGCTTTTGCATTCCATAGTTGCTTTTGTCTGTTGTATGAACGCTTGATTTCAGAATTGTACGGAGGAATTCTCTTTGTATGCAGTTGATGTCCTAGAATCTAGCCGAATTTGTTGATAAATAAGTGGTTAGAGAGTTTGCTGGTATTTCCAGATGAGATTCCGAGATTGCCTCTGATTTATGAGGATAATTTCAGCAACGACTTGAGATCAGACATCATCAGTTGAGAGTTAGTAAAAAAGAGGTATGGAAGAGTGGATTTGGAATGAGGTATGGTCGCTTTGATTCTGTTGTAGTACCGTTTGAATTGTAAACTCGTCTTCAGTTTTATAGACCCTTTGAATTGAACCTGTCACAGATGTTAGATGAATTCGTAAGTATTCTATCGGTGGATTTCACATCCGTTTGAAGAGTTGTACTGATCTTTTAGATTCTTGGTTGATGATCGCTGATTGCATGCCGACCATTGATATGCTATATTACCGACGTCGAAATTTTGATTGGTTTGAGTTGTTCTTCTCAACCATGTTATCTGGAGGTGGAATTTCTGTTGATCACCTCAAGACCGGAACAATACGAATTGATCTGTATCGACGTCTTTACCTAGAATTTGAAGATTTTTTAGTCCTATCGCAGATTCTGTGAGACATTCTTATCGTTCGTAAGTCGATTACTCAGCAGGAGGTATTTTTATGTCTGGACTTAATCTTATGAGACCAGTTCTTATAGATTTGAATAAGAGATTGACCAGCGCTTCAGAATTCTTTATTCTTCTGTATTGAATACCTTACGGTGCTTTACACTTATTCTTATTGAGATTTGAGGCTTATTCTTATTGGAAGAATCAAATATTAGCTTGAGCATCGAGACAGCTGAAGACGCTCGAGACTCAATGTCTGAATCTGGACTTTGATCTCATCGCGATCTTATCGATTAGAAGATATGTATCGCTTTTCTTATGAGGAAATTTCCATAATTCTTCCCTGATGTTGGAAGTTGTAGTAATAATTTTCCGTACAGACTCAGTATAAGAAAGAGAAGATGATTAGAAGTACTGAGGAATTTCTGATTGGAAATCCTTTCATTTCGGAGATATCGAATGCAGCAGCTGTTGCTCTAAGCCGAAAGATATGTTTTTTTTATTTTATCTACTATTGGTATTTCTCTTTGATTGACGATTGATATTGTTTCGATTTTGAGTTTGAAGCAGAGAATCTAGAGATTGACACTTTGAAGTTATTCAGTATTCTTTCAGATACAGACAGATATTCAGAGGATTGAGGAATTGATCTTTTCAGAACGGATGCAGAAGGAATTTTAAAGAATAACTACTGATAATTTGGACTGTCCACAGCTGGTAGCTGAGAGAGAGATCTGATTTTAGTGGTACCATTTATTGTTTCAGAATAGAATTGGGAACTTTCGACAGGTGTTGTCGCAGAGCTACCGGTCAGTCTGAGTTTGAATTGCCATCCGAGTTTGATTGACCGATTGATGAATCTGCTATTGTATTCCCTACAGAATGGTTCTCAGACATGATCAGATGTTAGTGTTTCAGTCAGAACTTTTGTCAGATTGATTGAATGTAGAATTTGGTCATTCTAGATAGAGATCTTGGTTATGGCCTTTCTTTTGGTATAGTCTTCGAAAATACTTTTGATATTCTAGTACATCTGAGTTCAGCGATTATCCTCAGAAAGACGGATAGCCAGAACAGATGGTATGGATTAGAGGCTTTGCCTTCTGTTTAGAAAGTTTTTTATGAGCAGCCTATGCCTTCTCTTAAGCTCAACCTTAACCATACTTGGTAAATCATGGTATCGATCCTGAAGGTCCATGGTTCGAATGAGAGGAAGATATGAAACTACCTGATCCCGGGAGTGGGAAATTTGAAGCATGGTGCTTGACTCCTGCACTAGCTGACGAGTGACGCTAACTTCTATGATGTTCTTATACAACAAGAACTATCAGATGATTATCTGGATGAAATCTTTTGACGAGTTGTGCGAGCAGAATTGAAAACCTCTATTGTATTGGGATGGTTCTTCTTTTGAATCACCTGTTTTGGGATCAGATTTGTTTCGAGGTTTTGAGCAGTTGACGATTGTGTGTCAAGAATGAAGAGGACTTGGACTTAGCGGTCGAAGTATTCAGATTTTAGATGCAGACTTTTGTATTTGATCGAAAAGATCGAATATTTCTGAAGACTCCGAATTTCAGAAAGATTTGTCAGAAATGAGAAGAGAGATAAATCGTCTCTGAGATTGTTTGAATATCATTAGAGTTCGGATATGATGGGCGATCTATCCTGCAGACTTGTTTTATTCTGTCTCTTTCTGGTTTTCACGTAATGTTTTCCGTCCTTTGATGCGGATTATCACTAGATTCTCGTTGTTGGGTTACCAGATCATAATTTATTTTGCTCTTTAGCTGATGAGACCGGATTTGTTGAGATGACAAATTGCTTGAGATGACTGATTCAGAGTATGACCGAATAGAGTAGCAGCTCCATAGCCTAACCGTTTGAGTTGTGTTTGCACAGTTGAGCAGATACGGATTGAAGAAGCAGTTAGAAGGACAGAGTTTGTGTGGATCAGCAAATTCAGAGTTAGTCTTGAGAGAAAAATCTTTATTGCAGTTTGGACTCTATCTCATTCTTATGAGATTGAACCTTTTTTATTTCGAGGACGAAATCTATTCTTAGAGGGGGAGAATTGTAACGCCCCAAATTTATCTTAATTGACTTTATTTGAGATAATCGGAGATTACAGATTTCAAGAGCCAACTTGATTTTGATCAGGATCCTTTTTGCAAATTTCGGATTTTTTAAGGGACTAAAATGCAAATATGGGATTTGTTAGATATTTATAAACCCTTTTGACTTTTCAATCCCATTCCCTTCCCCTCCAAGCCCCCTCCTCCCTCTCCGCACGCCATGGACGTCCCTTTGAGCTTCCAAAATTATTCCCGAGCTCGATCCGTCCGTTGGAATTTAATTCTGAAGGCAGATTAACGATCACGGCAATGAGAGCTCCGTTATAGCGTAAGTTTATCTTCGATCGGGCACTTTCCATTTTTTGGATATTGTTAGAATCGATTGGGTTTCGGGTATGTTGTTCTTGGCAGAGTTCTGATTGTTTATTCTCTTTCGGTTTTAAATTTGGACGTCGTTCCGAATTATTTTGATTTTTGGAAGATTATTCAAAATTTGGGTTTTAGAGATTTGTTGGGTTTGAGACATTTTTGGTTGTTTGATGGTTGATTTGAGTTTATTGGATTGATATTATACTGTCTGTATTTCCGGTTTGATCAGTTTAGTCGTTATGCCGCCAGTTTGAGTTTTGGAATATCAATCGTTTATATTGATGAGATTTTGGATTTAGGAGTTGGAATTGAGTTTGAATGGTTGATTTGGATGGATTGACATTGGAATTATTAACTGGTTGTGTCATATATCATGTTTGATATTTTAAGTGATATGCATGTTTTGTCTCTTTTACTGGGAATTATATTCTTACCGGATTTATCCGACTGTTGTCTTGTCTTTGTATGTGTGCTTGGCTTTAGGTGGGGCAGGACCGAGTCAGATATCGCATGGCTAGGTGGATGAGTTGATAGAGTGAGGCTTTGTTGTTGTGGAAGTCGAATTTGTATTTGAACTTGTATCGTATGATATTTTGGATTGTGGAACTTAGAACCGATGTATGTTCTACTCTGTTGAGCGGTTGAACAACTCTATTAGTCTTGTATGGTATGTTACTGGAATTTTGTACCAATGCATAATTTTGTTGTTATATCAATGATCGTTTCACTCCCCCGAGCTTTGGTCGTGCGTTGGAATTATTTTTAGCAGCAGGAGCAGCGCGCCGCGCAACCCGTTCCTTCCCGGGCAGGGCGCCATGCGCGGCCGCGCGGCCAGAGCGCCGTGCGCGGCCGCGCGGCCTCCCTTTTAAAAAAAATTTTGATTTCTTTTCCGCGGCTCCTCGTGTTCATTTGTGTTTAATTAATCGAGTTTAGAAGATTAAAAACGGGGTCTCACATTATTCTTGTAATGTATATACGTAGTACAAATGATATTATTATGTAGTACTTATGTCTTTATTTGTGTAACACTTTAGCTTGAAAATGAAGTGGTCAACAACGCAGTACCATTTCTATCTATAGGTAGTACTTTAGTTAGAAAATAAATTATAATAACGTCTAATTTTGGTATAAAAATTTTTTATATTTGGTACATCTTCCATGCATATTTTACATTGTGGTGTTAGTGCGTTGTCAGTAACGCGGTACCATTTATATCTATACCTAGTACTTTAGCTAGCAGATAAAGTATAATAACATCAAATTGTGGTATGAGAATTTGTTATATTTTATACATCTTTCATACATGTTTTACATTGTCGTGTTGGTAACGCAGTACCATTTGTATTGATATGTATTACCTTTTCTTGAAAATAAAGTATAACAACATCTAATTGTGGTATGAGAATTTCTTAAATTTGGTACATCTTCCATACATATTTTACATTGTGGTGTTGGTGCGTGGTTCAAAAATGCAGTATCATTTGTATTGATACGTAGTACATTTACTTGAAAATGAAGTATAATAACCTCTAATCGTAGTATGAGAATCTGTTAAATTTTGTATGTCTTCCGTACATATTTTACAATGTGGTGTTGGTGCGTGATCAGAAATGCAGTACCATTTGTAACGGTACATAGTATGTTTTCTTGAAAATTAAGTATAATAACGTCTAATTGTGGTATGCGAATTTGTTAAATTTTGTACATCTTCCATACATGTTTTACATTGTATTGTTGATGCGTAATCAGAAACATAGTACCATTTGTAACGATGCATAGTACTTTTGCTTGAAAATGAAGTATAATAACGACTAATTGTGGTATGATAATTTGTCAAATTTGGTACATCTTTTAAATTGTGGTGGTTGTGATTGATCAGAAACACAGTACCATTTGTAACAATAAGTAATACTTTTCTTGAAAATTAAGTATAATAACATTGCGGTATGAGAATTTGTTAAATTTGGTACATCTTCCATACATATTTTACGTTGTGGTGTTAGTGCTTGGCCAGAAACGCAGTATCATTTATAATGATATGTAGTACATTTGCTTGAAAATGAAGTATAACGATACGTCTAATTGTGATATGAGAATTAAAAATTCATTCTACCAAAATTAAACATTCAACTTCATCAACATAGTTATAAATAAAAATTAAACATCCATTTCACCAAAATGCATTACCACATTCATTAACATAGTTATAAATAGAAATTAAACATCAATTCTACCAAAATACAGTATCAACTTCATCAACATAGTTATCCATACAATTAAAGTACAATACAAAATACACCAACAAAATTGTTTACTTCATTCTCATTTTCCGTAGTCCTTCCCAAAATACTGAAGCAGAGCAATGAATTGGTGCCTCATATGGCCTCCGGGTACTAGCTTTCACCTCATATCCTACTCGTTTTCGAATCATTTCTAAATAAAAAAATAAAACAGTGTGCAATAAGTCATAACGAAAAGCAGCATAATTTAATAGATTTATTCGGATTATAATGCACTGCTTCAAAATCAGGATTATTAAAAAAATTAGCATAATTCAAACAAAAATCAGTACGTTTCGAAAATAGATCATCACAATTTCATTAAAAACAATAAATATCCGAGAAAAAAACCATCATAAATAGAAGAAACCAACATATGCCGAATAGAATTCGGCACAAAGTGAACGAACACACGCAAAAACAAAAAAAAATTTGTCAAATATTTTATTTATATGATTTTGATTCTAATTTTAGGGAAAATTTTAGATTTCATCCGAGTATATATAATACAATGTTTTATGAAAATTCAAACTTCTTTCATTCCCTTCGTTATATAAGTGTTCATCTTCAATGGCGCAAACCCCCAATTTGATTCAAAAACCACTGTCGCATTCGCCAAATACAAATAAACTAAAATGCAAATCATTGCCCAAATGAGCAACGCGACTATCAATATAGCAGTAACCATAAAACACATGCCATCGTAGTTGATTTCAAACAAAAATAACAAGAACTCATTAAAAATTGCAGCAATAATAACTGTCAGAAGAAGAAAAAAAGAAAAAAAATCGGCTTTATGAAGTAAAATAAAGGTAAGATTGGTTGTAGGCATTTATCCCCAACTCCCCCTCCAATATTTTCCAAGCTTCTTTTTTCCTTAATTTGGCAGTTTTGTTTTTTGGTAATTTTTGTTTATTTTTTGCATCAGTCAAAGTTCCTTGCTTTGAGTCATTGCGATAAAACATCGTACTCAAGAATCAGCAGGGCATAATAATCCCAAAGCAAGCCACATATCCATATGCACAACTATACACACACATATCTCAAAATCCAATATCGTAACCCAGATCTCATTTTCTACACCAAATTTCAATATCCAAAATCCTACTTTACAAATTAATAAGCACAAAAGCACATAACAACATAAAAATTCAGAAATAGAGCAAACCGGGTCGAAAGCGATTAATGGCGATTGACTATGGCGGCGAGGGCAAGGAGCTACGGTAGATGTTAAGGATCGGAGAGCAGTGGAGGCAGGAGGAGAGAAGGGCGAAGCTATCCTGAGTTTGAAGCGACACAAAAAAAATCAAATGGAGCCAACTTGGCAAAGTCGGGTGGTGGATGATTTTGAGTAGGGATTTCCATTTGTATTCGGTGGCGAAGGAGGAAGGGAAGATCGTGAGAATGAAGAAGGGGCGAGAAAGGAGAAACGAAGGGGATTAAAGTAAGGTTTAATGGGAAATAGTATTATATAATGGATAAAAAATAAATTTAAAAAAAAAGAAATTAGTAAAAATATGAAACAACAAGTGAGAAAAAAATGTTTATGTGCAGCAAGAAATGCAAAACAAAAATATCTTGCATGGGTACTGATCTTCAAGTTTAGTTTGTGTGTAGGGATTTTTTTCCCAATTTTCCCTAAAAAACCCACAGCCTAAGCATGCTGCTTAAGCATGGAATGCATATAGATATCACATTAGCTACCATTAAATAACACCTAATCCGCAAGACTCCAGATAATCTCTACAATCAATCGAAAAATCATTCCCCACTCGTTACTACATTGCACACCATTCCAAAAAAAAAAAAAAAAATTAGAACAGTATGAGAGTATGTCCCTCGCCCTAAAATGATTAGTCTCAATAATTGATATCTCAAATACCAATCATAACCTTATATCCCAATTTTCTACACCAACTTGCAATTCAAATCCTACTTTAAAATTAATAAGAACACAAGCACAAAACAACATAAAAATTCAGAAATAAAGCAAACCGGGTTGAAATAGATTAATGGCGAGTGACTAAGGCGGCGATGACGAGCTACAGTGACAATTAGGGATCAGAGAGAAGTGGAGGCAGGAGGAGAAACAGGACCGAAGCTATCCTGAGTTTGAAGCGACGCAAAGACAATCACATGGAGCCAACTTAGCCGGTCGTTGGTCAAGTCGGCCGGTTGATGATTTGGAGTAGGGATTTCCGTCTTCAGCCGTGAAAGAGGAGGGGAATTGAATCGTGAAAAAGGAAGGGAGAGGAAAGAGAAACAAAGAAAAAATAAAATAATATTTAAGGGAAATAGTATTATATTATCATTAATAGATATAAAATAAATTAAAATAGAAAAATTATTAAAATAATGAAATAGGGAGGAAGAAAAAAGAGTTTAGATGTATGAGGGAGTGCAGCACAAATAATTCTTATTTAGGGACTGAACTTCAAGTTATATTTGTGCATGTGTAGGGATTTTTTCCTAAGTCTCCCATGTCACAAACATTCAAAACTTATTTTGCATTTATTTTTAAGAAACACCGTCAAATTGTGGCAGAAGGGTTTGCATAATTTATAACTCTTTCTTGATCTGACATGTCGATTGATAGTTCTTTGCCCAGTATTTTTATGGGCAATTTGCTCAAAAATCTCCAAATGCAAACATGTTTTGCTTTGGGGTCCCTAGTCATAAAATGTGGTACAAAATAATACAAGATGTGGTACAAAACCATACAAGATGTGGTATAAATTAACAAAAATTGCGGTACAAAAAAGTGGCTAGGGAGTGAAGAGCAAAACATGTTTGCATTGGGGATTTTTGAGCAATTTGCACTATTTTTATTTCTGAAATTTTAATTTCGAATACTTCAAAACTAATCATTTAATTTCCCCTTTCTAGTAAAACTAGGGCTGGGATACCGAACCAAAATACCAACTTTTTGGATACCGTACCGAAATTTTTTTATTATATAGTCATTTTTTTGGTTTATCGAATTTTTTTTTGGTATCTATATGATATGAGTATGGATTTTTTCTATACAAAAATTTTGGAATTTCGATATCGGTATCGGTATGAATTTTTTTCATATCAATATTTTTTATACGGTATACCGAAAACCCACCCCTAAGTAAAACCTAACATCCCATTTCCAAAAAAAAATCTAAAGATTCCAAGTTAGAACTTATTATGTTTTTTTTTACTGGAAGAACTTATTATGAATTGGTAGAGACATCTAGGGGTGATCACGGTGCAGTTTGGGCGGTATTTTCATAAAATTCAAATCGAATTGCTATGCACTGTGCGGTTTGGGCGGTATTTTCTAATTGCGGTTTTTCATGTAAATGTAAATATGCGGTTTGAGACGGGTTAGGGCGGATTAGCGGTTTTTTAATAAAGAAGAAGGATCATCAAGTAGACAAAAAAACATAATATATGAATACAATAACACCAAAAAAATATAACTTGATATAAAAATATTTAATGAAATTAGAATATATTTTTGTTTATTGCGGCTTGAAAGCATAAATATTGTAAGTATAATAATAAATTCTAAATCATTATAAAATAAATGACATAAAACAATATTCAAGTTTTTAATCATGGAATCTCATAACGCAAATTTAATGTTCCATCGAAATTACTTTCGAGTTTCAAGCTATAATACATGCAAATAAATAAAGAAATTCTCAAAGAAAATGTATAAAAATCTCCTCATTTTTTGTCAACGTGCAAAATTTTAAAAAAATTTAAGAAAGACAAAACAAATTTTTTTTGAAAAAAAAAATTGTAGAGAATTTTTTTTCGTGATAATATAGTCTATTTTTCTGTACATAATTTTTGAATTTCTATCATTATTATGGTATTATAATTAGATATAAACATAGTAATGTTTAATTTGAATCACTCTATTGAATTTAAAATAAATTATATAAACAATATCCATAATCATATTAATATATCATAAATAATTTTAAAACTATTTATGTATTTATTTATGCGGTGCGGCCGGTGGTGCGGTTTTCCTTTAAAATTGCCCTCAAACCATATTATGCGGTGCGGTTTGCTAAATTTTTTTCAACCGCGGTTTTGTTCTAAAAATTGAACATAGCGGTGTGGTGCGGTTCGATTCGGTCGGTTTGGGCGGTTTTTATTAAATTTGATCAAACCTAAAGACATCACCCACTATCTCGAAGTCAATGAAAATAAACTTTTTAAAAAATCACAATAAAAGTTAATTAAAATATATTTACTGATTATTGGACTTGTTAAATAGCAGTTTAGATCCTAATATGCCATCTTCCACCTATAGTTGACTTTTTAAAATTTCTGCTGTTTTAAAATTTATATGTGTCTCAAAATAGTAATAATCTATATATCTCTATATCTATATATATATAATAACTGAGTTTTTGCCAAATATAGTAAAATCCCGCCAAAAACTTTAAGCTAAAATAGGAAACAAACTTTATTTAATTCTATTTATATGTTTTATGCACCGAAATTTATTTTAAATATTACTTAGAAATAGTTGTCATTTTCATATATATCTATATATATAATGCACAAATATAATTGATTCAAATTAACTTACTTTATAATAATTTTATTTGCCAAAAACTTTCGCTTAAATTGGTAGATATTAATTAATACAATAAATATAATAATAAATCAATTTTAAATTTAAAATTTGCTTAATCACTTTATAAAAAATAATTAATTATTTGAGTCCATATATATTTCAAAATATCTTACAATACTATAAATAATAATGTACAAATGTATTATTTAACAATTTATTTCATTTAGTATTTCGAATTTGCTTCATAAACAATTTTATACGGAACTAAATTCATCTGAAAACATGCTTCCAATTCCAACGAACAAACTATTCAAACAATTATCATATATATGTGAAATCTTCAATAAATGATACATATATATTATATAATAATAACAATAACAACAACAACAACAACAACAACAACAACAACAACAACAACAACAACAATAATAATAATAATAATAATAATAATAATAATAATAATAATAATAATAATAATAATAATAATACAACAAAAATTTGCAGACTTCCCAATTATATATAAAATTTTCAATAAATGATAAAATTTTTGTAATTTAGAATTAAAATTTATATGGATCAAAATTCGTCAGAAAATTTTGAAACAAATTACCAAATCAAATTTTGAAACAAATTACCGCATATATGTGAAATTTTAATAAATTCTAAATTTCTATAATAATACAACGAATTTAGAATATTTCTCAATTACATATAAAATGTTCTATAAATAATACAATTTACCTAATTTAGAATTAAAATTTAGAAATTATACAGAATTAAGGAGGTTCATTTTTCTTTAAAAAAAAGTTTATGTTAGAATACAGAAGATAATATTATTCGCAGAAAAAATTGATTCGTTTTAAAATATTTACCATATTTATGAGAAATACTTATATCATTTGAGATAATATTTAAATGGACATACCAATTTTGTGTGATTACATTAAATTTTTTATCTTGGTTGATATAACTCTTATTAATAAAAAGAATATAAAAAGATATTATAAAAATCATATATTATTTTTCTATCAGAATTTTTAAAAATAAATATTTTTCAAAAAATTCAAATTTTTTGTCGATTAATAAATTTGATTAAAAATGATAATTATTTTTTAGAATATGTTAAGTAAATTTATATCAAGGTTCTAATTAAGATACGTAATATAGATTTATGGAAAGTCAATATACCAAATATTCTAGACGACGCTTTTTTAAAAATTCTGAAAATGTAATATTTTATAAAACAAATTTTTTCGAAATAAAAAAAATCATAATTTTCCGTCAAATATATTTGAATTCAAGAAATTTAAATATTTGACGAACGCAGAAGTCATCGACGAATCAAAATTTTTTGTCATGTTTAATCTTGAAGTGTCGTGTAATTAAATGATCTTAGCATGCATTTATTATTATATTTTAATTTGAGTTAATTTATCACTTTATTTTTCTAGATGTGATTGGGGTAAATATTGTTATTTTAATATCTTATTTTTATGGTGATTATGAATTTGAATTCTTATATATTTCATATATATTTATAATTTTTTAGGCACCACAAGTAAGCATGCACTTTGTGGGGAAATTTCATGGATAAAATGATGATATTTTTTATTACAATTGGTGATGATCCTGTATTGAAAATAATTGGTGATCAATCACATAAATTTAAAAATATTTATATACACATAAAAAATATACGATGTAGATCATATATTGTAATTTAGCTTTTTTCAACAAGAGAAGTCGCATGTTGTCATTTAGCTTTTAAAAAAATATTTCATCAAATAATTTATTAAATTAAAAATATTTATATAACACACATAAAATACATTTGTTTTCTTATTAGTTTTTTTATGGTAAAATAAAATATTTTTAATTTTGTCTGCATTGAAAATAAAAATAATAGAAGAAGAAAACTTAAAAATTAATTTACATTATTTTTTATTATAATAGAAATAATATTTATTTGGTTTTATGAGAGTATATACTTTTGAAAGATAACTACACAAAACACTAAAAAAAACAATAATAAAATATAGTCCATAATTTTTTACCATAGATTTTTTTAACAAGATAATTATTTTTTTTAATTTTAATATTCATTATAAAATTTTTCCCTATCAATTATCTAATTTCGCTCTTTAAGAAAACTAAAAACAAATATAATAAAAAATATTTGCAATTAAAAACACATATAAAAGAAAAATATGATAGATTAAACAAAGATAATTTATTAATGAACATATTTTTGGTCTTTAAATTTGAAGAAAAGTATAATATTCTATCTTATTAGTTAAAATTTATAATTTTAAACCATTTATAATTTTTAAACTCCGAACAAATTGTAATTTTTTTTTATTTTTTGCAAAAATGTTATTGTTAAAAAACTTTTATATTTGGTTTTTGTGTATATACACTTAACAATTTTTATAATCTTACCAAATTAAATAAATTTAACTATATGAAAATTTTACCCACTATATTAAATTAAAATAATAAAAAAATTTAAATATGATTTGTATATTGTTATTTTGGTCTATTAAAAAATAAATTTAAATAGTTTCCTTTTATACATTGTTAAAAATGGGTTAATTAAAGTATGAAACAATATTTTTTAGAATTATAAGATTTTGTGGGACATTACGTTTTAAAATCCTAAAAAGTTGTAGTATATAATAATACTAGAGAGAAATAAAAAATCCAAAATTATATTGAAGATACCATAATTTGGTCGCCAAAATGATCTATATATACTTAAGGACAACAAACCGTATCGTACCAAAAATATATGTCATATCAAAAAATATTGAATAAAATTTTTTTTATACAGATACCGCACCAAAAATTTTGATATATACCAAAATCGGTGTACCGAAAATTTTGATACATATAATTATCATAACGATTATACCAAAATTTTACGATATACATAGATTTCGATACGTATTGATCGGTATATATATTCAACTTTATAAAAAAAAAAACTTTATATTTTTTAAAAGTTATAAATATATGATATTATTAAATTTTAAATATATTCATTATATTTTATCAATATTTTTAAAGATATTCAAACGATTATACTTATTACCTATATATTTAATCGTTAAATATATAAAATAACACACCGTGCATCGCACGGGTGAAAAACTAGTTATATATAAAAATGGAGTTTTTACTATATACGTATAATAAAATCCCGTCAAAAATCTTAGTTTAAAAATGGTAATAATTTTTATTTACATAATTTGATTAAATGTATACCAAACATATGTAATTTTTAATTTACTATATATACATAACATATGTAATTTGTACACTAAAAAATTTTCAAATTTTGAAAGGTGATTAAATAAAATTTTCATAATTTGATAAATATGCTAATAAAAATAGATAATAATTAATATAACATATATAATAATATATTAATTTTTAGTTCAAAATTTGATTTTTCGTCAACACTTTATTTAATTACAATTAATTGTTAAAGTCATATACCTTTGAAAATATTATATAGAATTCTTTGTACATAATATATATATATATATATATATATAGCAATGTACCAATATCATCAGTTTTAAATAAATAGATATATATAGATAGCAATGTACCAATATCCTCAATTTCAAACTTATTCATATCACAAATTCGAATTTTATATATATATATATATATATATATATATATATATATATAATATTATTTTTTATGACAATAAATTTTATTTTATTTTTTTAGAAAAGTGCGTGTAATAATTCAAGATCAATTTCTTAAAAATGCGCTCCAGTAAAAATTTGGTTAAATTTACCTTATATATCCAAAAGATATAATAAATGATACACACGTATATGTAATATATATATATATATATATATATATGTTTACCAAAAGCGCAATTCATTTCTAAAAATATTTGTGTTAATAAAGTAAAGAAAATTAATAACCCTATATATAATGTCAATAGATCAATTTATGCTATTTTTCCGTCGAAAATTTTGTAAATTCAAAAATAATAATAATATGGCAATATACCAATTTGCTTCATTTGAAAAATACATTCAAATTCGAATTTATTTTCAAAAATATTTATGTCACCTTAATTTATGTCAGTGATCTATTTGTTTCGTTTGAAAAAAACCACAATTTCGCAGTCAATCCTAATAATATATCAATTTTTAGTTCAGAATTTGCTTCTTTGTCACCACTTTGGTTGCTCATATGATCAAAACTCTACATATATATATATATATTATATATATATATATACCAATATACCAATATCATTAATTTTAATTTAATCAAATCACAAATTCGAATTTAATAATAAATATATTTATCTACTATTATTTTTTGCAAAAATATATTTTATTTAATTTTATCAACAAAGTGCACGTAATAATTAATCATTTTTTCCTGAAAATACGTTTTAGTAAAAATTTTGTAAATTTTACCTTATATATCCAAAAAAAAAGAAAATGTAATAAATGATATATATAGACACATAACAAAATTACAATCTCGGATTTGATTTGTTTACAAAATTCATGAATTCGAATTTTCTAAAAATATTTGTGTTACAAAAGTAAAGAAAGAGTAATATAATTATATATAATAACAATGGATCGATTTACACAATTTTTTCCCTGAAAATTTGCTAAATTTTTAATATAATAATAATGTTACAATCTACCAATTTACTTCATTTGTAAAAATCACAAATTCGAATAAATTTTCAAACTATTTGTGTTAAAAAAAATAAATAAAGAGTGATAAATCAGATGCTATATATAATAATAATGTGTAATAATGTATAAATTTCCGTTGAAGCTATTTTTATGTCAATCACAATTTTTGTTAATTACCTATTATGCCTATTTGCTTCTTTTGAAAAAATAACAATTTATTTTCTCTATTTTTTAAGATTTACACTTCATGTAACATTTAAAGATGTTGTTCTTGACAAAGTGAAACCATTTCTCAGAGAAGGTCATCTTTTTATTATTATTATTAAAAACGTAATTATTGTAAAAAAATAATGAAATATGAAACAAAAACTAATAAATTCAAAATCAATTTTATAGACAAAACAATGTATACGACACTTTTTCGTAAAAGTTTTTGAATTTAATAGTTTTCTAGATTTGAAAAGTGTAATGTCACTGATCAAAGTTGAAACATAACTTTTTGATACGTTTTTTATTTTTTATAGATAGATTATACTTTATATCATTTTTTGTTCCCTTACAAGTTTTTTAATAAATAACATTTTTTGTTTACTAAATTTGCATGTTTTATAATTGTGCTCTCCATAATTCATTTAGCTCATTGTATTTTAATTAGTTGTGTTATAAACATCTCGCGCAACGCATGGTTGATACACTAGTATATATAATAACTGAGTTTTGCCATTTTTGGAAAATTTCTGCCAAAATCGTATTGACAAAAATGGAAATAAAAAATTCCATACTTAAATCACAATACTCACTTTATTAAAAACTGCATAGCCTTTGCAGCTTTTTAAATACATTACATACATTTATAATATTTGTTTTCTAAACAAAGTTGAAAATTATGAATTATTAAAAAAAAAATCAAAGATTCGAAAAATGTTTTAATATAATATATATATATATATATATATATAAACATATAACCATCATTACATAAATTATATATCAATGTTTAATTACGTATGAATATTTACATATATTTATATACAAATATATAATTCTGTAGTCTTTATGTATATTTTCGTAATATTTGTATGTGTAATTTGAATAAAAACTATACAAAATCACTAATTATTACTCAGTCTCTAATTAATTAAATACTATAAAATCTTAAAAATAAAAAAAAATATAAAGCATTTCAAATCTTAATTACGGAATTAAATCAAAATATTCATATAATTAAACATTTCATAATATTTTCATATATATATATATATATCCAATTAAAATTATACAACATTATTTATATTATTCCCTAATTTCAGCATTCTACTATACAAAATCACTACTAACTTTTCAGCTCATTCTTAAATACAACAAAATCTAAAAATTAAGAAAATATAGAATAACTTAGTTTTAACAAAAGTATAAAGCATTTCATATCTTGATTAAGGAATTAAATCATAATATTCATATACTTAAACATCTATATATCTATATATATATATATATATATATATATATATATATATAACATAGTTTCTGCCAAAAATAGTAGTTTGTTGCCAAAACATATATACATAAAAGGAAATGATTTTTAACACTAAATATTAGCCTACCAAATCTAAAATTAATTTCAAAACTTTCCATATTGATATTAAAATTTAAATTCAGAAATTTGAGAATATAATATAACTTTAAGGCTGCGTGTACTTTTGTGGTATATGATTGCATTGGATAAATCATACTAAAGACTATTAAAATGATTTTGAAGGATGTAAAATAATGATGGATAAATAATAGCATGTTTATTTTGAGTTATTAATTTTAGGATTGAAATAATGATTGAGGGACGAATTAAAGTTTCATCATCTACCTATGATAAATAATATTATGTTTAATTTTGTATTCATATAATTAGGATTTAATTATTGTTTAATATTGTAAATTATTATTGATTCAAATGTGAGTCATTTTTACTTATCAAAATTATTTGGTATAAAATTATGTATTTTTTAAAAATAAATAAAATTGATAAAATGAGTTATAAAAAAATATGAGAAATTTGGAGTAAAACAAAAGAATTAAAGAAGGATATATTAAGATTTCTATAGAATTTTTTTCATAAATGTTGTGAATGATATTATATACCTCATGTAATTAAGAATGAAAAATCCCATGAAATCAATCCATAATGGCGGGCCTTAAGATTTGAAGAAAAATGATTTTTTTTTTTTGTAAGTAAACAATGAATTAGATTGGATTAATGTTGAATTCTAACTTTTGGTGATAACAAAATAATATTTCATTGTTATAGATCGGCCACCGTTTACGTGTATAACAGGTGACCAAGAAATATCTACCGACTCCAGTATTTCGGCTGACCAATGGAAGACATCAACTGAAGTTTGAAGTATTGACTGATCTAAGCATGTCAATTGTTATCTGTCAACCGAGCTAAGCATATCAATCGACTAATGCTCAACTGATCTGGGTTATCAAGAGCAAGTATATCTACTGAGTCCATAAGTTGCTAAGATATCTGTCGAATTAAAAATGTCAAGAATTCCCAGTATCGGATAGTTGACAAGATAACTTAAATGCAAATGACGAAGCATTTAAGGAGCCGTCTGATAAAGTGAAAATAGTCATAACTAGCATTTAATGTGAAGACACATTGTTTATTAAGGCACTCCAAGTACAGATTCCTCATATGAAAAGCCACATTTCACAAATCAAGGAATGATGTCTGACATAAAGGACGTTCCCTACCGTTGACAAAAAGAAAAAGACGTTGTATAAACTGATATAAATATCATAGCACATCAAGAAGAAATATATAGCTACGTTTACGAAGATTTACATACTTGAGCACTTGAAACTACTCTGAACACTTGACTGCTCATTCAACCCTTTACTCGAAAGCATATCTGATCTACTAAGAGATCTACTCAAGGGTTACTCAAATCCAAGTTGTTGTTTGAAGAACATCCACTGATACAAGGATTTGAGATTCTATGCTTTCAAGCATCTTAGACGTTCATCATCATCAAGTGAAGAAAGTTTGATAAGAACTTGAAATCTTATCAGTGTAAAATCTAGGAGTTCCATCTTAGGAGATTGATAAGTCCTAACTTGGATCGAGATTATTGCAAACGTTGTAATAATCAAAGTCTTCTAGTGTATCCTTCCCATGGGAAGAAGGGGTGATGTAAGAGGTTGACCTCCAAACATCCATAACAAACTCTGATCTCTTTTGTAACACCCTCAACCGATGAAGATGTTACAAACTAGCATGACGTTAAAACTAGTTCAGAAAAGAAATATTTTGAAAGATGTATGCATACATCAAACCTTACTTAAAAAAATTCTGAATAGTTTACAAACCAAATCATGACAATTTGAAACATAAAGCGTATATTCTTCAATCAACATAACAAAATTTACTTCATTAACTTGAAACAAACACACTCAATACATAACACACTCATGCATCGCCCGTCGGTCTGACTCCTTGCTCTTCTTCATGCCCGGCATTAAACTCGTCGACATATGCATAAATGTCATCCTCATTACCTGCACCATTCAAGTATAGTGAGTCTAAAGACTCAGCAAGAGTATGCAGCAAAAATCATGAGATTTCAATTATCATTTAAACGTAACATAACATAACATAAACTTATCATTTGGTGACGAATTATGTGAAATTGTGGCAACCGTCATAATGAGCACATTCATATTTTCTTCTTGATCAACAATCATATGGCATTACTCCTCGTAACATTCATTCATTCAATTTCGGAGGCCCCTCCGGAGCTCATCCCGGAGTACCTAACCCATACATTGAGCCGTATTTGGGAGGGCCCCTCCGGAGCCCAAACCGGAGTACCGTTCCCGTATTGCCACCACAAAGACACGTAAGACATCAAAATATTTTCATGCATCAACATATCATTCATTTTTCATATCATATCATTATCATTTCGTCATAACATTCCTTCTTTGTATGGCAAGTATGCCATAAAACATTCATCATAACATCATGATTTCTTTCATAAACTTTTATGTCGTGATCTTAAAAACTTACTCGATAACTTCATGCATATCATACATGATTAAAAATCATACTTGCATATTAAATATAGCTTTCATGAATGAACATAAACATGTATGTGCATCACATAACGTAATCGGTCCACGTAAGTCGTTCCCTTCGTTATTGACGTAAAACTTGAAACTGTTTGCATAGGAACTCTTAAACATAATTAAAAAACCTTAATACATCATAAACATGCATTTAGAACTTAAAAACATGCATGGAAATATTTTTAGGACAGAACCATCCTCGCTCGAGCGGCACTAACTCTCGCTCGAGCGAGACCTGTTCTAGAAAAGCATGTTGCAGGTGCTAAAACTATATTTTTCGTTCGGAATTTGGAAAGTAATAAACTTTGAAAGTTGTAGCCCTTGATCTTTTCTTTCTAAAGCTGAAAACCTCACCACAATTGGAAGTTTCAGTAAAAATTTATGCTCATTCTCCCGATATGTGTTACTACCAGAAATTCAAACCACTCGACACACTTCGGGGCAATTTTGGCCATTCTTCCAAAATTATTTTGACAAAACTCAAAAAATGAAAGTTGTAGCTATATGAGTTAGCTTTCAAATACAATTAACCTCATCTCATTTGAATTACTACAATAGACTTAACCCACAAAATTGCAATAAGTGTTGCTAATCCGAGACAACCCAGCACAGGCAACATTTCAAAGCTTTAACTCAAACTAACTCAACACTACAAAATTCAACACACACCTTCAAAATCAGTCCTTTTCCAACTCTAAACCATAAGAATCTATCATCACACATTATTTATCAAGAATTTCACAAGAACCACTTACATATCATGATATCATAAACATCAAGCTTTTATGCTTCTCAAATCTTTAAAATCATGCATAAAACTCATCAACACACATCATTTCTTATCAAAATAGATATATCTTGAATGGTGGTTTAAAATTCTTTAAAAACTTGCCTTGAAATGGAGACGTAGTTGATTTGGAGTCTTGGAAACGAGCTAACCACGCAAAGAACGAGATTTTGAACTTTGGCTTACCAAAATCTTGAAGAACCGTGAAGATTAAAGAAAAAAAACAAGAAGAAGAAGATGAGATAATAGAGAGAAGGGGGAGGAACCGTGTAGATGAGGAGGGGAAAACAATGAATGTCAAGGGGACAAGGGAGCATGGAATTAATGGGGTGGAAACCCGGGTAGATAGATAGGATAACAATATAAATTGTGTGTTGACTACATAAAACAGGATCAGAGCACACATCGCGACTTGTACTGATAGAATTACTACCTCTCAACTCATTTATCAAAAAAATTTCAATATTATACTCAAAAAACTCGTAAAAATGTGTTATAACACCTCGTTCATAGGTTAGTTTCGTCTCGTGAGTCCAGAATCAACTCAGTCTGAAATCATTTACTTAATCAAAATTGTTAAACGTAAAATAAACATAATAATGAAATCATAATGATTAAATCATAAATTAAACAATTTATGATATAAAATCATTAAATATTATTTTAAAATTATTGTGAGCGAGTTTAGTGGATTTGGATCTTACATCTTTATTGCATTGCATCATATTTCCAACATTATCACCTAACTGTTAAAGAGTCATTTCCGTATTATTTCAGTAGTTCTCTTCCATATAGGATGCTGAGAAAAACATATTAAGTAGACTAACATTTACTTAATCTCCTTAATATTTGCAAAGAATTTTAGAGTGTGTATTCAACCCCCCCCCCCCCCCTCTCTACACACGCTACCGATCCCCAACAAGTGGTATCAGAGCGGGGTTTTCTCTTAGTTGTTGATATTCATCATGACTTCGCTAAATAAAATCACTATGTTTTCTAAGGAAGATTATGATGACTGGAAAATACGTATGCAGGCACATCTTTCTGCTTAAGATAATGACATGTGGTACGTCATCACCGATGGACCAATGAAGATTTTCAAAGTTAATACTGTCATACCCATCTCAGGAGGCAAACCACGGATGGTTGAGAAACCGAGAGCAGAATGGAGCGCTGAGGACAAAAACAAAACAAATCTTGACAATGTAGCTAAAGACATTCTGTACAAAACGTTGGACAAGAACGTGTTTAGAAAAATCAAGACTTGCTCAACTGCCAAAGAAATTTGGGAGAAACTTACTCAACTGTGTGAAGAAAATGATCAAACCAAAGAGAACAAACTCATTGAAGCCATTCAGAAGTTTGACAATGCCAAAATGAAACAAGAGGAAACCATGGCTGATTTTGATGAAAGATTTAGCAATATTGTCTGTGAACTTATCTCTCTTGGTAAAACATATACTAATCGCAAAATTGCTTTGAAGTTTATGCAAGAACTACCAAGAGAATGTGACGTCAAGACCATAGCCATGAGAGAATCAAAAGATCTAAACAAACTAGAGCTTCATGACTTATTTGCAGATCTCAAAGCCTATGAGTTTGAACTCGGAATCAGAATAGAGGAAGAACCATCTGCTCCAAATCCCACCAAGGAGTTGACCTCAACTATCTCACCTCAACAGACTGAGGAAGCATCAGCAAAGAAGTCAGCTGAGCAGATGAGTAGCGAAGCAATGTCACTCTTCATCAAAAAAATTGGTAAGTTTATGCATAAGAATAGAACAAAGTTTAACAAACATTATTACAACAGGACCATACAGAAGATGGTTCTGCATGCTTTAACTGTGGCAAGAAAGGCGAATTCATTCCAGAATGCACTAAACCCAAGAACGATGAGAAAAAGCAGCTCTATGAGAAGAAGAAAGGAAAATAAGGAAGAAGAGCATTCAGAAAGAAGAAAGAACAAAGGGTGTTAGTTGCAGATGAAGGAAAAAGCAAATGGGCAGAAACTGAGTCAGAGTCATCTGACACAGATAGCTCATCCGAAGAAAGTGAAGAAGAGCAGGTTCAGTTCCTTATGGCCAACTCTCATAATGAAGAAGACGATACCGAGTTATTTGTCTTCAACTCTTCTGAATTTACACGAGAGGAACTTGTTCAAGCACTTAACGATATGGTTGCTAAGTATAAGAAGATTTCTATTTCATTCGAGTAAGTGAAAACAGAAAAGGCAAGCCCTATTGATAAGTAAAGAGAATCTAGTTGTTTACAGCAAAAGGAACTTGACGGTCTAAAGACTAAGCTAAATCTGCCAGCAGCTGAGAATGATGATATGAAACGAGTATTCTAAGCTACTTTGAATGAAAATCAAAAGTTGCTTAAAACAATCAACTCTTGGAATAATGCTTCTACCTCGTTGGGTAAGATACATGAGAATCAAAAATAGGCAGGCGATAAAACCGGCCTTGGATATGGTTCAAATGAATGTATTCTTACTAGGGAAAGTACTCAATCATATTCTAGTAAGAACAATCCTAATGCAATAATATTTGTGCGATCTGGCACGATATATGAACATGATGAACCCGAGATCAATGGTGGACAGTCGATTTGTTTTGAGAGCAAGGCTAAGCATAAAGTACTGGGATACGTGCATGGAACCTCAGAATCCAAGGAAAGGAGAGACATGGAGCGAATCTAGACTGAATGAACAAAGAAACGGAAACCAATATAAGTTTAAGCAGTCAAGGTTTGAACCAAGTCAATCCAAGTACAGGAATCATCAGGTGACACAGAACCGATACTTCAATTGCATGCCTGTTCAAAAATGGTACAGACTAAACAACAAAGATCAGAAGTTCAAATAGTACACAGTGAAATCTAGAACATATACAAACACACATCACACATCTCAACCGACTCTCTTTTTAGATGAGCATACGGGTAAAACCGTAAGGGTAATTTAGGTGTGGGTTTCAAAAGGACTAATCCATTTCGGACCCAAATAGATAAGGGTACCATAGTTATATTTCTTTTTTGCAGGTAATTTCAGTAAAATAAGTCAAGAAGAATAATTCGATAGAAAAGACAACTTGGTATCTCAACAGTGGATGCTCCAGGCACATGACTGGAAATAAAGAACTATTATCCAAAATCATCCATTACAAAGGACCTAAAATAATCTTTGGTGATAACTCAAAGGGTAAGACCGTGGGTAAGGGTAAGATTACTCATGGTAATGTTGTTATTAACGACGTATTGCTTGTTGATAATCTATGCTATAACCTAATCAGCATCAGTCGATTGTGTGATAATGGTTACATTGTTGAATTTCCAAGCACTAATGCACAATCAAATCTAGTGAAGGCAAAGTTATGCTAACCGGACTAAGAGAACAAAACACATATAGGATAAATTGGCAATGTGAACAACCATCAGTTCCTACTTGTTTTGTTGCTCAAAGTGATAAGAACTGGTTGTGGCATAAGTGGCTGAATCATTTGAATTTTAAGTCCATTAAACACCTGAGAAAACATGATTTGGTTCTTGGCTTACCCAAAGGGGATTTAAAAAAGAACAAAGTTTGTTTGGCTTGTCAGCAAGGCAAACAAGTGAGAGCTACTTTTAAAACAAAAGGGTGTATGTCTTCTTCTAAATGCTTAGACATATTACACATGGATCTGTTTGGTCCTATACCAGTGAGGAGCTTAGAGGGAATGAGGTACACTTTAGTTATTATAGACGATTACTCTCGTTTTACCTGGGTAATCTTTTTATCTTCCAAAGATCAAACAGCTACTCACTTGATAAAACTTTTAGAACGTTTGCAAAATAAGAAACGTACTGGGATAGATCGGATCAGGAGTGAAAGAGGTACGGAGTTTTTTAACAAAACCCTTGAATCCTATCTAGATGATCAGGGAATCAAGCATGAGTTATCTGCTGCTTGGACACTACATCAAAATGGAATTGCTGAGAGAAGGAATCTAACTCTAAAAGAATCAGCCAGAACCATGATTGCTTATTCTAACGTCTCTCAAAGACTTTGGGCAGAGGAAATTAACACAGCATGTTATACTCAAAACATATCTATGATTAACAAGAAACACAACAAGACACCATATGAGATCTGGAATGGCACAAAACCCAATGTTTCATACTTCAAAATTTTTTGCTACAAGTGTTTTATCCATGACAATGGCAAACATCGTTTAATAGCTTTTGTGCAAAAGCAGACGAATTCATATTCATTGGTTATTCCTCAGTCAATCGAGCTTACAGAGTGTTCAAAAATAAGTCACTGACAGTAGAGGAAACCATTCACGTTATTTTTTATGAAGCTACTATATGTGAAGATAAATCTCAAACAAGCATTAAAGATCTATCAAACAAGCTAGAAACAACTGTTCTAAATGATGAAAGTGATAGCGATGAACCCCCTATCAAAAACATTGAACCAGAAGAAGTGATTACTCAACCTACCGAAGAACAGTTAGGTCAAGATTGTGAAGAACGAAGGATTGAGGAAGATATCATTGAACGGATAACACAATAAAAAATGAGGACGAGCCTCCAAGAAATCAGAACACAAATCCTCTTGGACCAAGTCTCCGGTGGAGCAAAGATCATCCACCTGGGCTGGTCAACGGTAATCCTATATCCCCTCTGCGTACTAGAAATCAAATGATTAACGAGCTATTTCATGCAACAGTCATATCACAGCTAAAACCCAAACAAATTGATGAAGCATTAAAAGACGCTAGCTGGAAGCAATGCAGGAGGAACTAAATTAGTTCACAAGAAACAAAGTGTGGAATTTAGTCCCTCGACAGAATAATCAAAATATCATGGGACCAGATGGGTGTTTTGTAACAAATTAGATGAGCATGGCACAAAGATTAGAAACAAAGCCAGATTGGTTGCTCAAGGTTTCCGACAAGAATAAGGCATTGATTTCGATGAATCTTTCGCTCCAGTAGCAAGACTTGAAGCTATAAGAATATTTCTTGGGTATGCTGCCTATAAGAATTTCAAAGTCTATCAAATGGACGTAAAGTCAGCCTTCCTAAATGGTCTACTCCAAGAAGAAGTCTATGTTGTGTTCAACCACCAGGTTTTATCAACCCTCTACTCCTGATTACGTATTTAAACTTGATAAAGCTCTTTATGGTTTAAAAGAAGCACCCAGATCCTGGTATGACACGTTATCACAATTTCTAATGAATCGTGACTTTTTCATTGGAACACTCGGTAACACTCTTTTCAAGTTCTTTAAAGGAAATCACATTCTGCTTGTTCAAATTTATGTTGAAGATATTATATTTGGATCAACTAATCCTCGCTTATGCGAGAAATTTTTTAAGTTTATGCTGGAGAAATTTGAAATGAGGAAAGATGGGCGAATTGAATTTCTTTCTCGGGCTACAAGTAAGACAGCTCGAAAGTGGTATCTTCATAAAATAGAACAAATATACCAAGGAACTTACTAAAAGTTTGGTATGGAAAATTTCTCAGCCATAGCTACTCCTATGAGTGCTTCTATAAATCTTGATAAAGATGAAGCATGAGCACCGGTAGAGGTAATGATGTATCAAGGACTTATCGGTTCATTACTTTACTTCACTTCTAGTCGACCTGATATTATGTTTGCAGTATGTCTACGTGCAAGATTTCAAGCAGCACCTAAGCAATCTCATTATATTGCTACCCAACAGATTCTTAAATATCTTAAGGGTACTACAAACGTGGGTCTTTGGTACTCCAAAGACTCAAAGTTTAATCTTGTTTGTTATTCAGATGCATATTATGCAGGATACAAGATTGATAGGAAAATCACCAGCGGATCTTGTCAATATTTTGGAGATAGACTTATTTCGTGGTTTAGCAAGAAGCAAACATCAATTGTCATCTCTACAGACAAAGCAGAATACTTAGCAGCTGTCAGTTGTTGTGCACAAATATTGTGGATACAACAACAGCTTCGAGACTATGGAATACAGTCAAGTGAAGCCCCCATATTTTGTGATAACACTAGTCCAATTGCAATCACTCAAAATCATGTAATGCACTCAATAACAAAGCACATTGACGTACGACATCACATCATAAGAGAGTATGTGCTGAAGAAAGAGATTCAGATGATATATATATCTACTGATCAGCAGGCAGCCGACATCTTCACTAAACAATTACCAGACGCAAATTTTTCTTACTTTCAAAACATACTTGGTTTAATAAAATTAGAATAAGATGAGCATAATTTCAGGGGGAACGGTGCATTTCATTACATGAAACATGATTAAAATTATCATGAGCATGCACATCTCTTTTACATCATATCCCTTAAACATCTACTGAGCCTAACGATATGCTAAGCGAGCTGCAACTATTTTTCTCCTCATTTTGTGACTCCACTCAATCATCCACCGAGTGAGTGCGCCTTGAACATTGCAGACATCATCTTCAAAGCAGATGTTCTGAATCTAATCTCTCTCTGCTAAAAGCATCAAGAGTCTCATTGTAGCAGGTTTTAGCACATAACGAGTGCTCTGAGTTTGCAAAAAAATTTTGCATCGAAGTAATCCCTCAGCATAATGCAACTCCATGAGAGCTAAACCCGAAGGAAGGTTGCGAAGAATTGTCTCCAATAAAAACCATATATGCATCCCTCTTGTTGTTACTCTGCTTCTATATCTGTTTTTCCTTATCTCGCACTCCAACTCATCCATACTGATATTTGAATTTTGATATTTTGCTGAAACTAATTTATTTTTGTTGCGTGTTGAAGTATTTATAGGCAAGCAAAGCAGAAGGTTAAAGGTCTAGTAGTTCAACAGTCACCTACACAATATTGTCGATAATATCTCCAAAAGATATTCGTACTAAAAAATCTGATAAGATCACTTTATCGATTATAGTGCATTATGCATTTAATAGAAAATTTAAATAGATACTTTTTAAACATTACATCTCTACTCATTACATCTTTTTCCAACTTAATCTTAATTTTTTAGTAGGATCATTTTTGCATGACAGACTATTCACGGAGCCACAAAAGTGTCGTACTGATCTCTATTTCCCTGTCTACTGAATCTCCCCACTCTGACATCCAATTTGCCATATTATAAGTGTAAGAGTGGGTGCCCAGTGAGCCAACTGTGTGGCTATGGGCTTTGATGACTCTTTGTATAAACAATCTTTTGTTTAATATTATTTACACTTTTATGGCAATGACTTTATATTACTTCATATTGTTATATTGTGATATACTATTGTTGTTTTGATAAAGACCTTGAAATAAGGACTGGTTGCATCATGTTGATCGTTAAAGAAGTACAAGCTTTCCAAGCTCATCTTCTCTTCATATAGCATCAATAGTAGACAACCCGACGGCTTGAATACATCTTGATTGGATCTTGTTCCCAACATTGGCCTGAACCAACGAGCCATAGCAGAATATTTCAGGGCTTCCTCAATAGAAAATGGAGGAAGATCAGGTGACATATGGTAAACAATAGTTTGTACCTGATCATACACTTTTATCACCCTTGCCAGTACTTGATCTTGATAAAATTTCTTCTCAAATTCAAAGATTTGAGCCTTCATTCAATATTTCTTATTCAATATATCTAATGTTATCTTTTCACTAACTTAGGTCTGATATTTATAGGCAGAGTTAGAGGAAAGATTAATGATGTTTCAGAACTCAAGGGTCATCATCATGTCACATCAGTAATTTATCTATATTTAATGGGCACCAGTTGAAACTAACATTTTAAAGTAATTATGTTATCTCATTAATAGCGTTCTATCCTGTCACATCAATGTCCCTTATCAGGACATTGTGACTTGTACCCCTTTCATCTTAATTAAATTAGACAGACTATATTTCTAGATTAATATTTCAAAATAATTGTTGGAGATTTTCTTTTGCACAATCAGTCATGCACCAATCAGTAAGCAAAAGGTAAGTGTTCACGTCTTAATGAAAAGTCATTTCTTACACATGTGAACTAACATCAGTCTTGCAGGAAAATTTAAGAAGTTTCAGTTACATAAGAGCATCGAAGGCTAGTACTTCATTCTCTATCTCCTTCTCCACTGCAAAATTCCATGCAAACATGAGGTAGTAAGCTATCTGGTAGGAGAGCGGACAAAGCCAATATCCTCCGACCGAATGAGTTCCAGTTCTTCAAGCTCCTTATAGAGCAAGATCAGATACACACCCTTGGAACTGGAGATCTTATCCAAACTAGTGGACCCCAGCACCTCTTCATAACGCAGTATCTGGTCAGTATAGTCACTAGAAGACTCCAAAGAACTCGGTGGACGCACAGTAGACAAATGAAGACCAGGAGTATTCATCGGTCAGTTCAGTTTTCATTTGTCTAATTTCGGTTCGGTTTTTTGGTTTTCGATTTATAAAAAATGTAATCCGAAGTCAAACCATTTTAATTCGGTTTGGTTTGGTTTTTGTACTATAATGGACCGGTTTATACGGTTTGGTTTGGTCGGTTTGATCATTAATAATACATAACACAATAAAAGAAACATAAATTTCATCAAACATGTAATTTAAATACCCCAACTCACAACTTAAATTTATAGTCATATAGTGAAGAAACAAAAAAATAACAAACAATACAAGGACAAACATCCAACCACAGTCTTATGATATTTAAAAAAAAAAAACAAAACAAATTTTGATATGGTTATTCCGATTATGATACAATTATTCAAATTAATAATATAAATACATTGTAAAATATAATATGTTTTTTTACATGATTTCTTAGTAAAAAATTTTAAAATAAAGTTTAAATGAGTTACATAAACAATAATCAACCAAATATTACATAAGCAACATTCAATTAATCAACTATAAATTACATGAACGACAACAATGAATAAATAAACAACAAGCAACTAAAAAATATTCAAAATGATTATTCATTCACCAAATATCATCTCATCTCATAACATATATAATATAAATATACAATATAAATAAAATTATTAATTTAATTCAATTTCGATTTTTTCGGTTGGTTTGTTTTTGACATATATAATCCAAAACCAAACCAAATAAACTTTGATTTTAATATTTATATCCGAATTACAAAATACGGTTTTCGGTTCGGTTCGGTCATTGATTTTTTCGGTTTGGATTTCCGGTTTTTTTGATTTTATCCGAAATATGAACACCCCTAATGAAGACACAACTCTTCTACTGATTCCCATTCCGCTTTGACTCGTTCAAACATTGTATCTTCATACTCCCGTATTCGAAATCGATTTAACGCAGCGTTGAACTCGGTGGCTAAATCTCCTCCAGGACCCAGCATCTTGATCTTTATATATATGATTTTATATGAACAATTGATGCCTTACTCATTTGATGATTTCATATTTATAGGTGTAACAAGGAAGGTGAAGGGTCGGCAGACATTCATCTCACCTGTTTCTTATCTGCTGATATACTCAAAAATCACATATCATAATTACAAGACATGACGGCGTATCTCGAACGCCACCCTACTATCTCTGACAACAGTCGTATATAGACATTGGAATTTGCACTAACCACCTTTCTTTTTATTATTTTTATTTGTTTTACTTTTGTATGCGGTTATTTATCCACATTTTGCGAGCCAACTCAGATTTGTTTTCCAAATTCAAAATTCAAATTCCGATGACGCGTATGTCACATCGCGGATTTTTACACACCTAATACAAACATATATATTTTCTTTAACATCCCAAGTATCAATAATATCATCTGAGATTACTACTATTCCTTTTACGAACGTCCTAATCGTATCTCTTGATTTCAGCAAACTTCAAAGATGTCATTCCAAAAGACATGCTTGGGAATCAACTTTGATGAAGTTTACTCGGTCAACAATTCCGAAATCTCTGAGGTCTTTCGCATGCTTGAATCTTCTGGACTTTGCAAATTTCTTGGATCTTGTTCTACTGTCAACTACGATCTAGTCAAGAAATTCTTTGATTCCGCACAGCTCAACCATGGGAGCATCACCTGCACAATCCAGGACCACCGCCTTGAATTCAACCAACATTTTTTGGAGAAACATTTGCTTTTCCCACCAGTGGTTTGATAAAATGTAACGATCTACCTGATGGTAATGCCACTCATTAGGCAGCCCAGTTTACTTTGGATGGCGCACCCATCAAGGTCAATGGACTCAAACAAAGCTTAAAGCCGGCGTATCTCTTGTTGGCCAACATAGTTGCCAAATCACTTCTTGAATCAGGTTCTTACGACAAGATCACTATTGAAAAATTTCAGTATATGACTTCTATTGCTTCTCAGTTGAACTTCAAGTGGTCGTCCATTCTATATTTTACACTTTGTGAAATGATTAAAGGCAAAGGTCAATCCAAAGGCTTCGCACTACAGATATGTCACATTCTTTCCACCTTAGGTATTGACTCCTCTACATTTGAGACACTGCATGTCTCAAAATGGCTCAATGCGGGCACCATTCCCATGTTCTTACAAAAGAACAAAGTGACAGACGATCAGTTGAGAGAAATCAAGCAAGAAATTGCAGCAGAACAACAGAAGGCTGCTGTTGGCACATCAATAATTCACAAGAAGCGTTCTCGAACTAGCAGAAGAATTGTGCACATTGGCTCTGATGCAGATGATGCTAGTGACAATGCCCCACTAGTTCAATTCTTTGGCAACCTCTCTCCCTCTCCAAAGAAGAAAGAGGTTCCCAAACCATCTCAACTGAGGCCTAAAAGGATAAAGATGTTGTCAACTGTTCATAATCCAACCTCTATAGTCAAAACATCATCTACCGATGTTGAAGAATTGACGGTTCCAGCTATCTCTTCAACAGTTGTTGGATGTACTTCTCAGAGTAATTTGCCTACATCCGTCGCTCCAGCTCTATCGCCTTTAAATCTGATATCTACACTAACTGAGAGCATTCGAATTATTCCAATCTCGGTCGCCACAATCCCAGAAACTTCTTCCTCGACCGATAAAGTAATTACATGTACTACTCCGCTCATCAGCTCTCAGGTTCATCCTTTTAAAGGCATAACACTCGCCGAGCCATCACTTCAAAAACCTTGAAACAAACCCCTGATTGATCTTTCAGGCAAAGGAAAAAGCATCTTTGTGCCTCCACTTAAAGCTCCGTCTGTTGCAAAAATAGAATTAAAGCTCATTATTTCTGGTATTCTCTGAGCAGTCCGATTGCGGCTCAAGGAATTTGATGAATGGTTCAACTATCGAACAACGATCTCATATTCTCAAATTTTGAATGAGAACAAGTTGGAATACCTCGCCAAATTAGAAGACAAGATGTTTGTTCTTACGGCCACCTCTCATCTTGACACAACTCTCAGCAAATTCAAATTGGTTGATGTACAACTTCGTGATAGCCTCGCCCGCTATATTCTCTCTCAAAGATAACATAACTTTCAACCCATGAAAAAAACTGCCAAATACGACTGTGAAGTTATCTTACGTCTCAAACAGTCGGTAGATGTTACGGGTACTTTTCTAAATGAATATCGGTTGAAACAATATATTCCTAAACCGACTGATGAATACATTCAAATGTACCTTCGGGAAGTTCAGCCTATGCTACCTATCATGGACTCTCATGATGAATCCGATCAGCACGATCTCATCTTCACGGCTGAAGAACAGGAATTTATTGCAGCACAAGATGAATCTTCGTCATCTTACTCAAAAATTCCTTCACATCAGAGGAACCTATGACATCATGTCATCCTGCTATTTCACAATCAAGACCAACCGAGACCACGATAGCTGCTACTGATGACTCCCTACCTGAGATTCCACTCACGTCTATCTCAGAAGTCTTGCAGTCCCTATTCGATTTTGAAGTAGCTCAGCTCACATCTTCTCATCATGAGACCTAGTCTGCTGATTCTTCACCCAAGAAAACTATTGAGGACGTTCCTTCTACAGGTCCTACCGATCCTTCTAATCAGTACAACAGGACATGCAAAATCACCCTAACAACATCAACTGCTGAGAACATCATTACTTCACCTGTTAGAACTCTTGCTGATACTCAAGATGTAGTGACCCTGCATGGAATCACCTACTAACTGGCAACTAATAGCATGCATTTAAACTTAATACAACAATATATGGAACAGAGTAAAAACGTGCGGAAACATAATCCATAATTTACATATCAGCTTAGTAAATAATCCAGGCTTAATACTGTAGTGATACAACCAAATCGAAAACTTAAACATTATACAGCTATATCGAATCCTGTATAATAAAATCCTCAAGGCTCCTGCTCCCTAGTTCTGCCTTGAACTACCAGCTCCATCCATCCTGCAACCTGCCCCATGAAATAGGGTGTCCAAGATAACAACTAGGATGTGAGCGCTAACGCCCAGTACATAGACATGAGTAAACATATGTATATAATGCATGCAACATGATGATTGGTACAGGGTCATATGAAAAGTCATGCTCAGAACCGGCGCCACATGAGTGCTGCCACCGCACGGATCAACCTCTGGAAGCAACCACACTCGTCCAGTACACCAGAGTAGACAGACATAAATGCCCCCGCCGTCGTGGTACTCTCAGTGGCAGACTATCGAGTATAGAGCTGAGCGGCTCTATAGTGAGGTATAACAAGGTATAGGCTCAACGTGTATATGCACATGACATATGAGTATAGAAAACGGTAAAGCATACATCATGCCATATAATAATGCCAAATAAATGCAACATATAAACATGTATACTCGCTGGCAATCTCAGTCAATGTGTACGTACCTCTAGGCTAGTTCAAGTAAAGTAGGATCCTAGGTTCCAAGCCTATATTCAAAAGTTCACCATATCACTACATAAATTCTATAAGCCTCAACTAAGCTAATAAGTACTCCCAAAACTTAAATAGATTCCTAGATCATACCTTAACTAAGCTAATAAGTACTCCCAAAACTTGGGAAACTGAAAGTCGTATGCAAGCCTATAATAATCATGTTTAACATATTATTATCTTAAAATGAGTTCTGGGTTACTACATTCTCCCCACCTTTAGATATTTCATCCGCGAAATAACATCTAAAGACAAATCAAGATAACAATATGAAACATTCAAACCATGTTTTATTACAACAACTGTAATTACATCTTACATGGTAAATCAAAAATACAAGGCAAAAAACTCAGGATATTCCGCTTGCATACGACTTTCAGTTTCCCAAGTTGCTTCTTCAACGCCTCGGCGCTGCCACTGTATCATCACTAGTGGTATAGTCTTGTTCCGAAGAACTTTCTCCTTCCTGTCTAGGATATGGATTGGTTGTTCAACAAAAGACAGATCTGGCTCTAGCTGAATATCAGTAGACTGAATTACATGAGATTCATCATCTATATACTGTCGAAGTAACGACACATGAAAAACGTTATGTATACTGGAAAGATTTGGCGGTAAATCCAAACGATATGCAACATCTCCGATATTTTCCAGTATCTGGAAAGGTCCAATAAATCGAGGAGACAACTTGCCTTTCACGCCGAATCTCATCACCTTCCTGAAAGGTGATACGCGTAGAAACACATATTCACCAGGCTCAAACTGAAGTGGCCTGCGACGAATATTAGCATAACTAGCTTGTCTATCTTGAGCAACTTTGATCCTATGCTTGATCAAATCTACCTTGTCTACAATCTGCTGCACCAATTCAGGACCCTCGACTTGTCGTTCCCCGACTTCATCCCAGAATAACGGAGTACGACACCGTCGACCGTACAATGACTCGAAAGGTGCCATATCAATACTACGATGATAACTGTTATTGTAGGCAAATTCAATCAAAGGTAATTGATCCTGCCAAGATAAGTCAAAATCTATGACAGAAGAACGTAGCATATCCTCCAATGTACGAATCGTCCGTTCTGACTGCCCGTCAGTCTCCGGATAATATGCAGTGCTCAAACTTAGAGTGGTACCCAACGCCTCCTGAAAACTACCCCAAAAACGTGAGGTAAATCGCGGGTCTCTATCACTGACTATGCTCACTGGAATCCCATGTAATCGCACTATCTCCTGGATGTATAAACGTGTCATGCGATCATAAGAATACTCCCGGTTGTAAGGAATAAAGTGTGCTGATTTCGTCAAACGATCAACAACAACCCAGATAGCATCACACTGACGTGACGTCATAGGTAAGTGGGTGACAAAATCCATAGTTACGTGCTCCCACTTCCATTCGGGAATATCAAGATTCTGCAGTAATCCACTTGGTCGTCGATGTTCAGCCTTGACCTGTTGACAAACCAAACATCTTGAAACAAATTGATACACACTCCTCTTCATTCCTTTCCACCAGAATCTAGTTCGCAAGTCCTTATACATTTTCATGCTACCAGGATGAACTGATAATCGACTCCTGTGAGCTTGAGATAGAATATCATTCCTGAGCTCCGCAACATTAGGTACAACCACTCGATTAGATAAGCACAATAAACCATCTGCCTGAAAATGGAATCCAGATGTATTAACTCCATTGGCTAAACGTGCCAATCGCTGAGTCTTAACATCAGATATCTGAGCATCTCTAATCCGAGAATACAATACTGGCTCAGACAAAATAGTATACAACCGAATTCCATTTCTTCCTTTCTTGTGCTTGAGCGTAAAACTCAATGAACAGCACTCTTGAATCATATGAGATATTTCATTAGTCTGAAGTGCAGAAGTCTCACCTGCCGACTCAAGGCATCAGCAGTAAGATTAACAGAACCTGGATGATATTTGATTTCACAATCATAATCCTTCAGAAGATCCATCCAGCGTCTCTGTCGCATATTCAACTCCGCCTAAGTGAATAAATATTTCAAACTCTTATGATCCGTGAATATCTCAAATTTCTCGCCATAAAGATAATGCCTCCAGATCTTGAGTGCAAATACAATGGCGGCTAATTCGAGATCATGCACTGGATAGTTAGTCTCATGCGTCTTCAACTGTCGAGAAGCATAGGCAATAACATGTCCATGCTGTGTTAGAACACATCCTAACCCCTGACCAGAGGCATCAGTATAAACAACATAACCTCCTGATCCAGAAGGTAGAGCTAGCACAGGTGCAGTAGTAAGACGTCTACGCAGCTCGTGAAATGACTCCTCACAATCCGAGGACCATATGAAGGCAACATCTTTCCGAGTAAGCTGAGTCAAAGGCCTTGCTAACTGTGAAAAATTCTCGATGAACCGACGGTAATATCCAGCTAGACCCAAGAAACTACGAATCTCAGCAACCTTCGTCGGATGAGACCAGTTCAGCACTGCCTCTATCTTACTAGGATCAACAGATATCCCTTCATTAGAAATCACATGACCGAGAAACACTACCCGATCAAGCCAAAATTCACATTTGCTCAATTTCGCATACAGCTGCTTATCTCGTAACGTCTGTAAAACAATCCTCAAATGTTGTGCATGCTCATCCTTGTCATGAGAATAGACAAGAATATCATCAATGAAGACGATGACAAATCTATCCAGATACTCTCGAAATATCTGATTCATCAGATTCATAAAGACTTCCGGTGCATTCGTCAAACCGAATGGCATCACCAAAAATTCATAATGCCCATATCTGGTCCTGAAAGCAGTCGTAGATATATCTGAGTCTCGTGCCCGCATCTGATGGTATCCAGATCTCATATCTATCTTCGAGTAAACAGAAGTACCCTGTAGTTGATCAAATAGATCATCAATCCGCAGCAAAGGATACTTATTCTTGATGGTGACACGATTCAACTGCCTGTAATCAATACATAATCGCATCGATCCATCTTTCTTCTTGACAAATAAAACAGGTGCTCCCCACGGAGAAACACTCGGACGAATATATCCCTTATCAAGCAGATCCTGTAACTGCTGTTTCAATTCCCTCATCTCTGACGGTGCCAGATGATAAGGTGCTCGGGATATAGGTGTAGTTCCTGGTACTAAATCAATACCAAATTCAACCTCTCACACCGGAGGAAAACCAGGAATCTCATCAGGGAATACGTCAGGAAACTCGCTGACAATCGGTAACTGAGCAATACCCGTACTACTCGTGGACATATCAATTGCATAGATAAGGTAGCCCTCCCCACCTGACTCCAAGACAAGATATGCCTTCAGAGCCGAAACAAGTGGCATCGGAGGTCGGGCACCCTCACCATAAAAATACCAGCTATCACCCTCAACCGGATGAAACTGTACCAGACGCTGATAACAATCCACAGTAGCATGATACAAAGTCAGCATATCTATTCCCATGATACAGTCAAAATCTGCCATCGCTAATATCATCAAATTAGCTATTAACACATTACCCTCAAACTCCAGAAGGCAACCCATCACTAGACGCTTAGTTACTATCTCTTGCTCCAACGGAGTAGATACAACTAAATCCATATCTAATGATACATAAGGTAATCTATGTCTCTTAACAAAGCGACTAGAAATAAAGGAATGCGATGCTCCAGTATCAATTAATACAAGTGCTGGAATACCACATAACAGAAAGGTACCTGCCAACATACGATCGCTTCCCTCTGTAACGTGCTCCTGAGACAGAGCAAACACCTGCACTTGAGTCTGGGGACGATAACCAGAAGAACTCTGTGGTGCTGGCTGCTGACGTGGAACAATAGAAGCCTGGGATCCAACCTGTGATCTCGATCCACTAGCAGAACCCATGCGCTAAGGACAATCTCTCCGTAGATGTCCCTGCTGACCGCAAATATAACAAGCACCACTAGCTCTCCGACATAAAGCTGCAGGATGCTTCCCTCCACAATGGCTACAAAACTCCTCCTTCTTCTTCTTCTTCCCAAAATGGAACATACCTCGTGAACCACGAGATCCAGATGAAGTAGTAGGAGTAGAAGAAGACGTAGGTCCAGATTGCACAACAGATTGAGCTCGAGGCTCAAAAGATCCACTAGGCTGTGCTGGCATCATCAACTGTGCCTGCCTGTTGCTAGTCTCCACAAGACGGCAACGGTTCACCAAAGTCTCAAAAGATACCGGGTCATCACAGACGACAACCTGAGAGTAGATATCTTGGTTCAAACCTTGTAGAAAGATATCATATTTCGACGCATCACTCTCATTAATATGGGGACTGAAAGGTAGCAGATCAAGAAATCGTTGCTGATATTGATCAATAGTCATTGATCCTTGCCTCAAAGTAAGCAACTCCATCGATCGTGCTTGGCGAACAGCCGGAGGAAAATATAATTTCTGGAACTCCCGACAGAAATCCCCCCAAGTCACCTGTCCTCTCTCTGTACGTGCCTGAGCAGCTTTGGCATCCCACCAAAAATGTGCTCGATCCTCTAGAACGAATTCTAGAACTTCCAATTTCTGATTCTCAGTACAATCGAAAGCACGAAAAGTACTCTCGAGTTTAGACATCCAACTCCTCGCATGTTCAGAATTCTTGCCTCCCACCAAGGGTTTCGGTCCTACTTGCATGAATTTATTGATAGAGTAGCGATGTCTACCCTCATGATGACGATGTTGATCATCATGATGACGGTGATGACGATGATGATGACCACCTCCCTGGCCAACACTACCGTGACTCTCGTCAGCCATATCCTGAAAAAAAAATTGCACATTAAAAATCCCAAATGCGCAATAATTACTCAAGACTAAACTAAATCCCAAGTACTAATCCCAAAATCTAAGCATGCTCTGATACCAAAAATGTAGTGACCCTGCATGGAATCACCTACTAACTGGCAACTAATAGCATGCATTTAAACTTAATACAACAATATATGGAACAGATTAAAAACGTGCGGAAACATAATCCATAATTTACATATCAGCTTAGTAAATAATCCAGGCTTAATACTGTAGTGATACAACCAAATCGAAAACTTAAACATTATACAGCTATATCGAATCCTGTATAATAAAATCCTCAAGGCTCCTGCTCCCTAGTCCTGCCTTGAACTACCAGCTCCGTCCATCCTGCGACCTGCCCCATGAAATAGGGTGTCCAAGATAACAACTAGGACGTGAGCGCTAACGCCCAGTACATAGACATGAGTAAACATATGTATATAATGCATGAAACATGATGACTGGTACAGGGTCATCTGAAAAGTCATGCTCAGAACCGGCGCCACATGAGTGCTGCCACCGCACGGATCAACCTCTGGGTGCAACCACACTCGTCCAGTACACCAGAGTAGACAGACATAAATGCCCCCTCCGTCGCGGTACTCTCAGTGACAGACTATCGAGTATAGAGCTGAGCGGCTCTATAGTGAGGTATAACAAGGTATAGGCTCAACGTGTATATGCACATGACATATGAGTATAGAAAACGGTAAAGCATACATCATGCCATATAATAATGCCAAATAAATGCAACATATAAACATGTATACTCGCTGGCAATCTCAGTCAATGTGTACGTACCTCT
The DNA here is from genome assembly GCF_033568475.1 of Henckelia pumila. NCBI lineage: Eukaryota > Viridiplantae > Streptophyta > Magnoliopsida > Lamiales > Gesneriaceae > Henckelia > Henckelia pumila. The sequence goes on from NC_133122.1 coordinate 85,854,705, forward strand.
AGACTAGTTCAAGTAAAGTAGGATCCTAGGTTCCAAGCCTATATTCAAAAGTTCACCGTATCACTACATAAATTCTATAAGCCTTAACTAAGCTAATAAGTACTCCCAAAACTTAAATAGATTCCTAGATCATACCTTTGTCCGTAGTTAGCCCTTTGGAGTCGCTAGTCCCGGATGACTATAACCACACCTTGGTTATTCCAAAACCTCTATTATAACCGATAGGGCCCTCAAGTGTATATCTCACACTATATAACTGAAGAAAGAAACTCGGGAATTCGTAATTCAGAAATGAATCTGCGAAGCCCTATTTATAGGCAAAATTCCCGGCCAGGATCGGAACTTCCGATTTCGGGATCGGAGCTTCCGATCCAGCTCATTGCGTGCATGCAGGACACGCCAGGATCGGAACTTCCGATCCGACGATCGGAGCTTCCGATCTCACCCCCGATCAAAACTTGTCAAAACTCGTGGCTGAGTCATCGGGCAAAGCTGGCAGCCGGAGATCGGAACTTCCGTTCCAGGATCGGAGCTTCCGATCTCTGTGCTTCCGATGAGCTTCCGAAGTGGCTGGGATCGGAACTTCCGATCTGGGTTCGGATCTTCCGATCCGACCCAAACTCAAAAGCCCAAATTCTCTTCCGAAGTCCAATAACACTCCAAAATTGATTAGTTACCAACCCTTAATCATGTTTAACATATTATTATCTTAAAATGAGTTCTGGGTTACTACACAAGAAGTTACCATCAATGCCTCAGACGCTGAAGACATCAGCATCACCGCCAAACCTGCTTCAGTCTCTCTTGTTGCAATGGAATCTCCTAACTATGATCTGGAAGGTATCATTGAGAATCTTCGCTCTACCATGCAGAGCCTTAGAAACCGTATTTAAGGACAATATTCTAGGATTCCAAACTCTAGAACTGCTATTATGTCTTGCCTAAATGGACTCTCCTCTGAGATCAGTAGATGCATCACTGAATTAAAGAACTACAAGGAAAAAAATCTTCACTCTATGGAAACAATTGCAGACAAAATTAACAAACCGTTCGTAATACAAATTAGCACACCTCTAAAAAGATTTCAGTTCTGCAAGCTAATCTTACCGCTCACATTGACTCCCGCATTGACTCATTTCAAGCCACTATAGATGCTCAACTTGGAGAGAATATCTCTCATCTCAACCGTGGTGATGTCAAAAAGGCGAAAGGATCCATAAAGTACATTGGTTGATACAGAACGACAAGATGCAAGAAGTTCCACAGCAAAGAGTACAACATCAAAGGAAATAATCAATACCAAAGGTAATACTTTCCTTGTCTTAGCAACGTAGGTGCGATAGGATTTTATTGAGTTTTTTTTATTGCTTGTAACATTTATGTATCAATGCAATCATCTTCGCAATGAATTCATTTCCTCTTATCGCTTGCTATGATTTTCGGGGCTTAGGTTTTGTCATCACCAAAAAGAGGGAAATTGTTGAATCCTAAATTTTGGTGATAACAAAATAATACTTCATTGTTATAGATCGGCCGTCGTTTACGTGTATAACAGGTGACCAAGAAATATCTATCGACTCCAGTATTTTGGCTGACCAATGGAAGACATCAACTGAAGTTTGAAGTATTGGCTGATCTAAGAATGTCAACTGTTATCTGTCAACCGAGCTAAGCATATCAACCTACTAATGCTCAACTGATCTGGGTTATCAAGAGTAAGGATATATACTGAGTCCATAAGTTGCTAAGATATCTTTCGAATTCAAAATGTCAAGAATTTCCAGTATCGGATAGTTGACAAGACAACTTAAATGCAAAAGACGAAGCATTTAAGAAGCCATCTGATAAAGTGAGAAAAGTCATAAATAACATTTAATGTGAAGACGCATTGATTAGAAAATTTAAGGCACTCCGAGTACAGATTCCTCAGATGAAAAAGCCACATTTCAAAAAAAAAAAAAAGAAAAGAAAGGAATGTTATGTGACATAAAGGACGTTCCCTACCATTGACAAAAAGAAAAAGACGTTGGATAATCTGATATAAACATCAGAGCACATCAAGAAGAAATATATAGTTACGTTTACGAAGATTTACATACTTGAGCACTTGAAACTACTCTGAACACTTGGCTGCTTATTCAACCCTTCAATCAAAAGCATATCTGATCTACTAAGAGATCTACTCAAGGGTTACTCAAATCCAAACTGTTGTTTGAAGAACATCCATTGATACAAGTATTTGAGAATCTAAGCCTTCAAGCAACTTAGACGTTCATCATTACCAAGTGAAGAAAGTTTGATAAGAACTTGAAATCTTATCAGTGTAAAATCTAGGATTTCCATCTTAGGCGATTGATAAGTCCTAACTTGGATCGGGTGTATTGCAGACGTTGTAATAGACAAAGTCTTCTAGTGTATCCTTCCCGTGAGGAAGAAGGGGTGACGTAGGAGATTGATCTCCGAACATCCGTAACAAACTCTGATCTCTTTATTGCATTGCATCATATTTCCAACATTATCACCTAACTCTTAGAGAGCAATTTTCGCACTATTTCAGTAGTTTTCTTTCATATAGGAAGCTAAGAAAAGCAGATTAAGTAGACTAATATTTACTTGATCTCCTTAATATCTGCAAAGAATTTTAGAGTGTGTATTCACCCCCCCCCCCCTTCCCTTCCCTTCCCTTCCCCCTCTACACATGCTAACGATCCCCAACAATTAATAAACTCATCTTATAGTTATCAAGTCAAGTAAACACACCCTAAATATCTACATCGATTCAGAAATTTCATTAATTTCTTTATTTTTTTATGTATCAATCGCTTGCTCGTTATTTATCAATAATTGATGTAGTTTTTTAAAAAATAACAACATTCATAATTATTAATCATATATTTATGTGAGTATATTGATTTTGAAGTAATATTAATACATTTTCACACGTGATAAACATAATAAATATTATCAATAAATAATTACGAAATATACAATAAATTATAAATTTGAACAAATAATAGAAAAATATGTAATAAATAATTATATTATTCTTTAAAAATTTTATATTTAATTAACTTATAAATATTATCAATTAAATTTTAAATAATTAAATGAAATAATTATGAATGGTGTGAGTTAGGTTCAAATCAATTTCTAACAATTTGCATAAATGCTATAAATGACACTTAATTTTTTTTCAACATAACCAATGTAATGGTTCGACCCACCTCAAAATATAGGTTACATTTAAATATCTACATAGATGTATCATTTTATTCAATTTATGCTTTGATTTTGAGTTTTGTGATACTTTTATATATTTAGTCATCACTACTCTTTATCATATTAAATAACTATAAATCTGTTTTTTTAATAATATTACTTTTCTTCCTTAAAAAATAATATTTATGTTTTCGAACATCGTTATGAATGTTTGGTATATTGAATATTCATAAATCGATATTAAATGTATATTAATTATAAACTCGATATAATATTTTTAACATATTCTAAAAATAATTTAAATTTAAATTTATTAAAATAATAATACTTCGTGCATCGCACGAGTGAAATATTAGTAATAACATAATACATGAGTTTTTTTATTTATTGTTTGGTTTATTAGATAAATACATAAGTAAAACCAAAACTAACTTTAGCATTCTATTTATAAATGAGTAAAAAATTATAAGATGGTCTGGTTCTTTTTTCCTTTTTTTTATAGCTGGTTCATATTTAGAGTAAAGAGTAATATATTTTTGACATAAAAAGTTATTCTGCATTATAAGTACTTATAAGTACACATTATGTACGTAAAGGTTCTTACTTATAGTCTGCGTCAAATTCCACTTAAAATTCAATCACAAAAAAATATTCTGTCTCCAATCTCTACATATTCGCCTAATAGTACAAACTCTAAATCAAGTGGCACGAGGTTTTTGATGTCTCAAGCACGACTCTTATAACATGAGCTAGACTCCTCAAATCACAAAAAAAAAAAAAAAATGCACAATTCAAATGAAAGAAAAAATTAAATCTTAAATAAAATAAAATGAAAATATCAAAAAATAAATAAAAGAATAATTTCAAACAAATAATTGATCCTGGTATTAAAAAATTATCTCTTGTAACGGCGTCAAAAACTTAACCGACTATTTCAATTGGGAATAAATCTAGAAGACAAGGTCGAGTTATATTGTAAATTGATAATGAGTCTAAGTTAGAGACTAACATTTAATTAATAGGATATGAACTATTTAATTTAATTTTGGCTAAATCAAAGAAGTGATTTTATGAATTACTGATGCTAATTACGTACGATAAATAAATTATGCTAAAGCTAATAACACAATTAAATTAAATGACTTATTAAGTTTAAGTGAAATTCAATTTCAAATAAAATGTCTGGGAACACGCAACGGTATCAAACCAAACATCAATTATTGTCACGTATTTGATTTAATCAAGTATGAATTCTTTGACGTCGTGATGAAATTCTCTATCTTAATTATTAAGATATTTCTAGAATTAATAATCTTTTTATATTATTTAATAGTCTAATTATTTCTAATTAAATTAAATTTTTAAAAAAAAACGCATTCAACAACTATGGAATATTCAAGTTTTTTTTTTCTAAAATTGCATATTAAAACCGAATAATATTTCTCATCAGTTTAATCATCTGTTGATCAATATTTTGAAGTTATTTCATTCTACTCTCTTTCGAGTCAAGAACAAATAACAAACATGCGATTAATTAACCAGAATAAAAGCAAAAAATCTATGCAAATTATGTCAATCAATAACATAAAATATATCAAAGCATTAGTCAATCCAATATACAAACAGAGATCAAAAGGACCCTATTGTGTTCTTAGTAAAAATAAAATATTTCTCCATAAAATCAAAACTAAACAAAAATATAATGTTTGAATTCTTGAGATCATAAAGAAATAGAGGAATAGGAAGAAATCTCAGTGATGGGGTGTGAAGTGCATCTTCTTCCCTCTCGCTCAAAGCCCAATCCTTCCTCTTCAAAAGTTATCAAAAGTCCCCGAAATTTGTGTCAATGTTTTCTCTCATATTCCCTCGTACAAAACCCTACTTTTCTCATTAATTTGTGCCCAAGAATGTCCAAAAACCAAACACAATCAAAATTTTTCATCAATTCTGAAATTCTGCATGAAGGAAATTTTCCGCGAAGGGACACCGTGTCCGTGTGGAGCCAGATAAGGGTCTGGATGGGTTTATTTGCAGCAATTTTTTCAGAACATTTTACGATGGTGCATGGACCCGTTTCCAGACCTTACACAAAGTTTGGACACGTATTTCAAATATTATTTTGAATCCTTTTTTAATATTCTTCCTCATTTTTTATATGAATTCTAACGTGGCATTGTAATGTTTGACATTTTTTTTGTTTTTAAGGCTTTCTCCAAATTTTAGTCAAACTTACTAACAATAAAAATGTTAGAACCTAATGGGAGGGGGAGATTTAGGTTCTATTGACAATTTTAGCAATTTAAAGCAATAATGTAAGTACGCAAGCGGAAGACTTAAAACAATCAAAAATAAATGCAGTAAATAAATGTGATAAGTAAATAAAGAAGTAAAGAGAGAGGATATGTTTATGGAAATTCGGCGATATATCATCTACGTCTTTCCTTTTTTGTTAAGGTCGATTAACCAAGGATCTACTAGCACTTTGATATCTCATACAAAAACACGATCATCGCATCTCTTGGCCTTGATGGCTCCAAGGATAGCCGATACAACTCAACACACTTGGCCTTTAGGGCTCCAAGGATAGTCATACAACTCGAACAACTCGGGCTTCACACTCGAGTAAATACAACACCAATTTTCAAGCACTTATACAACTCGATTCAAATAAATATTTTGAGGGATTCAAAATAGGCTACAAAATTCTTGAAGATTGCTTGAATATTGTTTGAAGGGTAGAAGACTCGAAGATGAGTTGGAGCTTCAAATGACTTCGGAATGCCACTAATTGTAGTGTTGATTCGGGTGCGATCGGAATTTCCGAACTGGATTCGGATCATCCGAACTCAACTGATTCAAATTCAAATAAGTGTGGCTCTGGAACTGTTCAGACTGTCCGAACTCTGCTTTGGATCGTCCGATCGGCTGCATTAAATTCACTGGCTGTCAATTTTTTTCCGACAAAATCTTTCACGGCCGTAAAGAGATCGGACCATTTGATCGTGACTTAGGATCCTCCGAACTCTATCTTCATGCCCTCAAAACTTGACTCCGAAGAATAAAATTTCTTGAATAACTTTGGACCGTCCGAACACCCTTCGGATCATCCGATCGTATACTTCATGTCCTCATAACTTCGCATCCGAAGAATAAATAATTGCTGGAAATACTTCGGATCGTTCGAACCACGTTCGGATCATCCGAACTCTAGCTGGTTTGAACACTTTAATTTTTTTCTTCAATATTTGATTATCGTTACTTGCTTTCAATATCTTTTATTTGTCGAGATTTACTTAATATCTGCAAAAATTCTTACTTTAAACTATTATTAGCAATTAACCTAGTTTTGTAATCATCAAAACATAATATTTTGAGACTTTTTAATGCATTAAAAATTTTAATATCATAACACGAGATTTGTATGTGTTTAAGGCATAGCAATCTCTCCTTTTTTGATGATCACAAAACTTGGTTAAATAAGGGAGATAAAATATAAACAATTGAATTAAATAGTAATAAACATTTAATAAACATTATTTAAACATTTAGATCAATCAATAACACTTTAACTCCCCCTCAATTTATTATTTTATTATTTAACCATGTTAATTCTCCACTTTTTTGCGATAATAAAAAAGATTAATAAACATAATAGAGAGAAATAAAATACAAAATAATTCATTACATTAATTGAAATTTTACATAAAAAGCATAAAATAAAATATTACAACTTAAAATGCAAAAAAAAAAATCTAAGAGTCATCATTATGCGGCGACGGGTAGCTAGAAATAAAATCATCAAATCAAGTTTCCAAAGCGGCAACTCACATAGTCAGTGCAACTATTGAGGCTTTGGAAGTGGCGAAGTGACTGGCTAAGCTCCCCTCAATGCGACCAACATTCGTCTCTAGACGATGAAGAGTCTCAAAAAGACAATCATACGGAAATTGGCTGATTGGGGTAGGAGGAACCTCATGAGGCTGGAATGGAAGATCGCCAAAAAATCAGCCGTAAAAGATTGAAAACTAGAAGAATAAGTAACTTCTTCGGTAGGAGAACCATTGGTAAATCCCCTCGCTTGAATAGATGGACAAATTTCGGAATAAGGAATGAAAAAATCTATAATCCGATGAACTTTAGAAAAAATACGAGTTGGGTCGGCAACCCAACAAGAAAAGGCAAGATTCGAAGATAAATCCATCTTGGTGAAAATATAGTGGCTGAAAGTATGGGTGTCTGAAATGGATAAAGGATCCACGCCATTGAAATAAATATCAAAGCGGGTTAATATACGGTTAATGAAGCGAGCAAAAGGAAGAGTTACCCGCTTCGAGGATTTAGCTGCACTATGCATAACCTGCATAATGAAGCGAGGAAGTTTAAAAGGACGAGCGGAGATAATATGAAAAAAGCATACATATAAAGATATTTTCAAGTGGAGGTGTCTCCACTACG